>NW_026623250.1:3769818-3827391 GCF_030028575.1 Malurus melanocephalus | reverse complement strand
TGTGCATCAGCATTTTGCTATATGTAGGATAGTTAACTCTCTTCCTTCTAATGTGCATCAGCATTTTGCTATATGTAGGATAGTTAACTCTCTTCCTTCTAATTGTTGCTCATTAGGTAAATKCAAAAGTTGTGGTGAAACCCACAGAGAGTGGGTGAAACATATATTCAAGCRCTATGTGAATGTTTACTGGGGTGCAGAGCAGGGTGGGAGATTGACAGTGCAGAGGTTGAGTTCATCGGTGCTTACAGCTCCTTCTGCGAGCCTCATTGCGTTCACGAGCAGAGACTCAGCTTGCAGATCTTCTCTTCTCTTGCCTCTGCAAAGGACGCTGGCAAGTGGACAAGGGTTTTGCGTCCATTTGATGCAGTGACACCGCCAGTGCTTTGCAGGAAGGGTGAGCCTTTCSCCTTGCGAAGCGCCTGGAGCAGCAGTGCCCCCGTCCGTAAGGAGCTCTGCCAGCAGCCAGCCCTGCAGAGGCAGCAGGTTCAGCTGTAAATTGTGCTTCCCTGCTTTCTGCACCGGTGGATCACTRGCCTGAATGCTCGTTATTGCTAAGTAAGCATGCAATCCAGCGGGATACCACCAACATTAATTTCCAGTTTCTGTTTGAAATTCTCTAGTAATAATTTGATGGTAAAGTATTTAAAGTACAATGTTATATATCGAATAACTCCTCATATGCTTTGGAGCTCCATCTGGAATGTTAGCACCAAGCTCAGACGTGTGGAGAAGTCAGACCACTAACCAGGCAGAAGGAGTCAGCTGTGCTCTATGGTGGGGACTGATCTGGGATCCTCTGATCTGGGATCCTCTCAGTGAACGAAAGAAACCTCCCTTGAAATGTCACCAGATAAACAGTGGCTAGAGAAAGCACAATAAAGTCACAGCTCTATCTCAGTGGTTCCCACATGGAGTATAAGACAGAGTGAGGACCTATTCTGTTAAACAGTAACTGGGTTTATGCATTTTGTTTCCCAAATGACAATCTGTTTGCAGTTAACTAAACCAAATTAAATCYTTTTTCTGAGAGTGATTGTTGTGCCCAATTCAGAAAGAGTGGGGAGTCTCCTACCAAATTTATCATGCTAACCATGCTCTAGCTTTCTCTCGCTACCCTCCAAAAACTTCCTTATGATATTCCAGATATAAAGCTGAGCTCAGTGCCTCTGGAATGGTGTAAGGCTGGTTTGATGAGTCAGAATGCTCGAGCCAGATGTGCCTGTGGGGGAGCATATGGGTGTGGAATGGAGAGATTTGCTGAGTCAGGGGAGTCAAGGTGCTTGTGTGTCTGTCCCGGGTACACGCCCTGTCTGTGACACTGGGGAGCTGGAGATGGGGTATGTCMGTTTTAGGGTGTTGCACTGGTAAAGAGAAACTTCTGTGCAAATCTTTACTTTTACATTAATWAAAAAAAATCTATTATTGTTTATTCCAGAAGATAACATAAGGGAAAAGAAATGTGTCTGTTCCAGATCAGATCAAAGTCGCTCCTAGCCAGGWAAGCAGTGTCCGAATGGCATCACCAGCAGCTGTCTGGTGACCTGCAGGACAAGTGTGCAGTGAATGACATTTCTTCTGAGCGCTCCCCTGGTCTCCAGTCCTTTTTGCACTCCTGTAGAGCCGGGTCTCTGAGGCAGTGCTGTGATTCTGCAGAGTTCCAGAAGGTGGTGGGCTGGGATCAGCACTGGCTCCATGAACCAGCTCCTAAGTAGAAACATTTAKATTACTTTCCACTAAATCCTTTTAAATGGAGGAGGAAAAGTTCATTTGTGGGAAACCAGTAATCTCTGACATTATGCAGTACATTAAGAATGCCTGCAAATTAATGAAGTCCCATTCCAGATATCAAATAACAGTATACTGCATGACTAATCATCTATGAATGGTAAGCTTTGAGAGCCTTGCTGAAAACCTTTGTGATAGTAGATTTGCACTGGTAAAATACAGGAAAAGCTTAACATGTTTCTACTTCTTTGTGTTTGGTACGTGTCCATTGATTATCAATATTTTACATTTCACTGCCAAGGTATGTCGGAGCCACAGATATGAGAAACAAATGGAAAAAAAAGTGTCTGCAACATGCAAGCTGTAAATTACAACACAAAGGATTTAGTCCTGCATTCCCTGCATACCTGGGACTCCTATTGATATCTTACCCAAGATTATGAGCTTTTCTTCAGGTTCGCAAGGTGACAAGTGCATTAGTAGTAAGTAATGGAGCACACAAGTCTGTGGTTTGGCATTGTTGTGCTTACAGAGAAGTGGCAATTTAAACGTGTGCCAATGAAACTCAAACAAAAATGCGAACCTTTAACTGGTTTCTCTCTATATGTAGTGCACTCACTGTCAGAAGTTGAAGTTAAGCAGCTCGGTAGACAAAGGCAGGTTCAGGAGAAAGCCAGGCACACCGAGCTAAACGACTTTTAGAAGACTCAGACTATGACTACAGGCCAAGGGGGCATCAGTCTGCTTGTACAGGCTCAGCTGTTCCAGTTTACTGGAAATAATATTATGGTAATAATATTCATTTCTTATTCATAAAAAATAAAAAAAGGTTTGTACACAGAACTGGTTTAGTTTTAAATACTTGAGTGAATGCTTGCAGGGGAGCTGTTGTAAAGCTTGCTCATTTCCCACTGTGATATCTAGAATGTTTGCAACAAAAATTTAGAAAACATATTTTGGTGCTGACAAGTAGCTTTTATATGAAATAATTTTTGAACTCTAGAGGACCTTTTCTGAGATTATGCAACCATTTTAGTCRGTCAAAGCATGGCCTTAAAATATGTGGATACTTATCTGGCAAAAGAAACTGAAAGCTCTTTGGGACCACTTCAATACTGTGGGTGTGTTTATTCTGCATATGATGGACAGGCACRAATTCTCTTGATTTGTGCTCCAGCCAAAGATAAACCTGATTTTTTTAGCTCAAGCCTGGCATTGTACTCATGCAGTCTCACACTTTTCAGCTTGGTGTGTCTGTCTGCTATATACTGCATATATGCATGGGAAAAATAATTGCAAAGAGGAACTTTTCTGCTACAAATGTAACTGAAACTTCCACATATATTGGTTAGAATTGATTAATGGATTACACACATGGATGTGGTACAGGAACAGAAGCATGAGAGTGCACAAGAGGAGGTGCTGCAGCCGAAAAGGATGCAGCACCCAGGCAAGTGTGCCACATGTTCTGGGGAGCAGTGCAGTGCTGTGCTTCATGCCGGGTTTTCTGTGGCACAATAGGGGATGTATAAAACCCCACAGCTCTGGTGATGTACAAAACCCCACAGCTCTGGTGATGWWCAAAMCCCCACAGCTCTGTCCYTGCCCTATGKACCCCTGCACACCTTGCCAAAGGCTGGACAAGCACAGACTTTCCTGGCAAAATTGCTCCACTTGAAATGTTTTTCAGAGAGAGGGAGATGATTTTCAGTCTGGTTAGGCAGGCTAAAGGAGATGTCTCTCTTTGGAGACATAGCTTGTGGGAAAATTACGTTGCTTTGTTTCAGCTGGTTGAGAACACAGCTTTCATGGCAGAAGCTGTCAGCAAAGCAAGGCCATTGCATGTCCAGCCTGGCTGGGGTAAGTCAGTGGCCACAGGCAGACCAGCAGCTGTCTGGAATCAGGGAGAGTCTGTGCCAGTAGCAGCTGTGTTTCTATGCAGCACCCTGAGGCCACCATGGGTCCTCAGCTGGCCAGGGCTCTCAGCAAGCTCCCTGACAGCTCACAGAAAACTTCCATGTCTCCAAGCCTACCTCACCCCAAGAACAGCCTGGGGCTGAGCTCAAGGGTCATTTTTGTATGAAGGGGCTATGGAATCCCCTGTGTTTGTATGCCCGCCTAAGCTCTTTACCAACAACAAGCTCAGGACAGCAAGAGAGAATATACAGGGAAGCAAGTATGCCCATGCCCTCATTAACTCTGTTTTTCCTATCAGATTGTRTGCTTTTTGATTTGGGCTCTCTCTCACTGCTCTGGCTGGTGGCTGTTCTTGCAGCTTGCTGGTGGGTGGGACACAGGGATGGGAGGATGTCCCCATCCTGCCCAGGGTCTCTGCACCATGCTCTGCCCTCACCACTGGGAGCAGCTGCCAGGTACAGCCAGGTCTCACCCAGCCAGCCCGGCAGCAGCAGGAAGGCAAGGTGTAGGGGGAAGTGCTCAGGAGTGGTGATGGCAAATTTTTCACTAACCTCAGCCCTTAAAGTTAATAACCTAYAGACCCATCTGTTCATCCCTTCTGSCCACTTTCCRAAGCAACTTGAACAACTTYGAGAAAACCATGGGAGACTMAAAAAATTGTTTTGTGATTTGCATTTGCTGTGTGACCGTTTTGAGACAGAAATGTTTTGAAGTTTCTTGACCATGTTTCTGTTCTTGAATTATTTTAAATTATAGCACTTTCATCTGTTGTATAGCTTCTTTCTTTTCCAAAGTAACTGGAGTCACTTTGGCAGTCTCTAAGTRCTAAGCTATTTGTTATAACATTATCAGGAGTGGATAGGGCTGCATGAAAGTAAAAATAACAAACACTTTAATTTTTAGAAATGGTATTTTTAAATACTTGAAAAAGCATGCTTGATTTGTTTGTGCTAGCATTAAAGTTGGCTTAATAGTAAAGAAATCCTTTGCAAAGATTTTTTTGTATTTCACAGCTGGTTTACTGTGATTTGTGAAGTTGGTTATAATGCATTACTGTCTTGGCAGCTGCATGATTATGAAATTGTTGTGTCTGCAAACCATGAAAATGTCATGAGTCTCTATGGACGAGTGAGAAAATTTAGCTGGTCTTTATTATTCCGTTCTTACAAAATTATAACTGTTACTATCCACTTTTTAGACACTTTTTGTGCTTTTTTTTTGTCGCCCCAGAAGTGGTAAATGTGCATAATATTTTTCAGATAATTCTGACCACGCAGGGATATAAGGTTATGCAAGCAAGGCTGGAGCTCTACTATCTCCAGAAAGCACTTTAGCATGTAAAATTTGTTATACATAATGCCCRTAGATGATCATTCAAACAAGATGAGCAAGAAATAGTTTACAGTCATTTGTGTACTAGGATTTGCAAAACCACAGACACGCTGATACAAACACACACAAACACATTATATTTTCCCACAAACACACCGTGGGGCCTTTACCAGTCTTTAACAAGAAGCTAAGACAGATTATAGAAGTTGACCAAAGAGACATTGCAGAAGGCTCAGACAAAGGGGGAAAAAAAGAAAGGAAATCTGTATGAAATAAAGCCAGATAACAGACAACCTTTTACTGAACTTGCTTAATCCAGGAGGGGATTTGCTGGCGGATGGTGGGAAGGGGGGGCAGGAGACTGTCYCTGCTTCTCCTAAGTGGCACATGCTTCATGTCACATGCTAGGAGAGCAGCTGTGSAGGCTCCCCAGTCCTCTCCATGGCTGTACTGATGTCTGCATGATTCATGGCAAATTTATAACTCATCCCAGGTGGGGCCATGTGAAACAGCTTCATCAAAACTCTACAACAAGGCTACATGATGACAGAGGAAATGGAGACCTTTATCTTCAAAGATGCTACAGGATGTCCAATATTTATGGGACAAGTAGGAATCTGCTATAGTGTCTTCTCCACCAGCCATGAGCAGCAGGTGCTTTCARCTGTAGGAACTCCATTGGTGGTGCTCAGGGTCCTACATTCCTCTGAGGTTCTGGCTCTGGCTCCTTTCATGCAGATGTTGTTTAAGCCAGTAGCTAGTGCAGATGTTTTGAGTTTGTGRATATCAGCTATAGTGAAGAAAGCAAAGTGGTGATTTCTTCCAGTAGAAACAAATGCATTTCTCTGTCAGATCTTTGCAACTGAGCACTACGAAATGAAATAAACTGAATGAAGGAAATTATGAAAAAAAATCCTGGAATAAATCCCATGTAGCAGCGGGAATAGGATGGAGATGTTTCTAAGAACATTTTCTAAAGATCCCATTGTCAATGTAGAGCTGAGTCAGAGCATGTACATAAGTCACTTAAAATTGGGGAAGAGGTTTCTATAGGAGRGTCTTCTGCTGAATCAGTGGATTTCTGGCAGTGATGAATTTAGACCAGTAATTAGTAAAGCAAATATAGTAGTCAGAGGTTATAGTATAAAATATCTGCCASTAGTATTTGATGCCAGAAATGCTATGAAGTATCTCAGGTTTGCTTTTCTTCTGACAGAAGGRTGCTCAAAAGAGGAGAGACAGTAAAGTTCTTACTTAGACTGTAAAGAGGCTAGAAAGCTTAGCATGCTTAAAATTGCTTAGCAAACACTGGTTAACTGTAGCTTAGAGTAAGGCCAMTTCTGTTGCAATCTGCTGCCACATTTTACTCTGAGCAGGGAAAATAGAATTTCAAAGAGCTGTAATCAGAGTTGGAGYAAATTCAGTTGCAGGAGTGACTGGGCCACACACTATGTAGTAGAAAGCGTATGTTCATCATGCCAAACCAAGTAGTTTGTCACCAGAGTGACAAGAGGAGAAGGGGATAGGGAATAGCAGGTGTATCATGGGGCACAGCACTCCTCAAGTGTTGGTTCTTCTACTTGTACAAAAGATACAACTAATTTGGTGCTCCCAGCTGCATTTCTCTCTTTTGGGTTCTAAGAATCCCCTAAACACAACAGCACAACAGCCTGTCCACATATCTGTATGTATGAACATCTGTAAAATACCCTCTCCCCACAGGTGCTTACAACCAACTGTATTGTGGCCAGCCGAATGTATATATGCACAATTGAGGTCTGTTATGATACATAACATGCTTGTTTGAAGAGATACTGATGGTGCAGCTGACTAAAAACTATAGTRAAGTCTCCTGTTTCTTTTTAGTAACTGTCATTTATAAAAAGCCTTCAGAATTAGAACCCAGGATATTATTATCCAAGGACAATTAAAACCGCAGATTTTCTTTAGATCCACATTTTTACTCATCCCATTAAWTACTGGTCTCCTGGACATTTTAATCAGGATTATGCTCTCTAAGGAGATTAGTAAAATAACACTTCTTGTTAATTAGGGTGGGTRCCCACTAGATTTTTGCTGAAGGGCATGTGGGCACATGAAGCAGAATATTTTGGAGGAAAAGTGACTGTGAGACCAAGATCRGGGGTAGGATGCTGCAGAGTATATGACAGTGTTAGCATAGAAGTGCTTTTAAACCTGTCAGTTAAAATGACATTATTAGGAAAATGGCACAACAAACACACCTTCATAGAAGTAATTGTGTCTATTAAACTGCTATTCAAATGTACCTATTGAATTTGAGCAGAAGCTGTGTGCAGACTGCAGTTAAAAACAAACCAAACCAAACCAGAAAACTGCAACAAGAAACCTCATTTTGAAGCATGTATTAGTAAAAGGCTAACTTATTTCTTTCTCTGAATTGTTCTGAGGTGGAGATGTTTGTATTATGTTGAGCACCACTATTGTTTGAGAGAGTTTCAATTGGATGCACTTGAGACTCACTTATGTTTTCTGTCTACTTAAGTCCAGAATTCTTTGCACTTCCTAAGAAAACAGAACACAAAGAAATCCTGATTCCATGCCTAGAACGAAGGACAACAATTCAAAACCGTGGGATGAAACACAGTGTAGTAAAATGTAGGCTGAATATCTGGATAGATGTCATGATAGCAAGATAAATTAGACTGTAAAGGAATCTGATGAAAGCCTGAGAATCATTTAAACTAGAAAGAACAAAGCAGCCTGACATGTATTGCAGAGAACAGCCCTGTGCTCAAGGGGGGAGACAAGATGATATCATAGGTCTTTTCCATCATTTATTTTCTAATGCCTATAATCTGTGATAAAGCATACTTTTCTGAAGAGAGGCCAATATTTTGAAGCCTGGCACTGACATTTGGCTCTAGTTAAAAGAAATATATGTAAAAAGCAACTTTTTCAAAACTCCCAGATGTGATCAAGATGAGCTGAGATGTTACTGTGTCGAATCAACACTGCTTAAAAAAGCAGGGGCTGCCTAGGAGGGCACCTCTGTATAGAATTTTGTTTTACAGTGCTCCATCTACAGTTGACTCCTATGTATTACTCTAAGAAAAATCATAATGGTTGGAAATAATAGGGTGTTGTCTTTGTGATTCCAGTAACTGAACCCAAAGCATCTGAACAAGCSTATATGTAGATCTCAAAAAACACGGTGTGGTTTTGGAATATATGGGGAAAAAAAACCCTTGTAACACTTGAGTTTTATCTTTTCTACATTACAAGACAGCATATCCACTTCTTTTTCTAGCATCATGASCATTAACACCTATGTAATATTCAATAAGAAATAAGAGCTTACAGTGGTCTCTGACTACTGCATAATGGGTAATTGTACTGGTAACTCCTGGCCTTAAGAATGCATGAAAATATGTGAGAGCCTGATGGGTATTGTGCTTGTAATATTACAGCATATAATATTTTAAAAATAAAACCTAGCATTTATGAGGAGAACCTGATTAAAGAAAAGTGTATTTGCCTTACCTAAACACTTATCAGTTCTGCAAAATCTATTTGAAGAATGACAAAGAAGAAATGATGATTAAACATAACCTCAGCCAGTAAAGGAAATTAAAAAGTCCATGTATTTACAGTAGAAGAAGATGATACAGTGCTAGGGTAGAGTCTTACAAAGCATTCAGCCGTTGTTCAGCCAGCTGGGTAAGCCCAAAGTCCACCCAAGTCCTTGCCAATGCTTCTATATTGCAGCAGGGCTGCCGAGGGAAGTGGTGGACTCACCTTCCCTGGAAGTGTTCAAAAGGTGTGTGGAGTGACATCTGGGAACAAGGTGATGCTGGATTAATGGTTGGASTCCGTTATCTTAGAGGACATGTTCAACCTTAATCACTTTATGATTCAATTAGTTGGTTTTAGCCCTTCAGAATCATCTACCTAATATGAAATAGAAATCTGGGAAACTTCAGTGCAGTTCTGGCCATTTGAATTTCAAGATCTCTCTCCTCCCATTTACACCATTATGAGCTGTACATCTTTTTAAGATGGCAGTTATACTTTTTAAAATCTCATTCATGGCTCTCTGTTTCCCCCCCCCCCCCCCCTTTTTTTTTTTTTTTTTTTNTTTTTTTTTTTTTTTTTTTTTTACTCTGAAATATGAACTCTGGACCTCTGAGGAGACAATATCAATGACCAGCAGTTTTGCCAGACATGGCATCCCCAGTGAGTCATGGCATCCATCATCAATTCTGGATAAATCCTCGGCTGTATGATTCAATGACATAACTCACAAGTTACTTTCTGAATCAGGGTAGCCATTCTCRTCTTCATTTGGCTAGTTTATTTGGAATCATAACACTGTTTTTTAAAATTTGTGAACTGTAAGGGGAAAGTAGTTGGCTAGCATTTCTGTGTGTCCAGAGAACCTAATAAAAGCTTACCTGATAAGAACTATACAACTATGTTGCTAAAAATAATTTGAATAGAAAAGAGTGAGCATCATCATCTCCCAGTTATTTAAAGTCTTGTTGTAGATCTCCACTATATTTAGTTTGAGTGTGTGAGATACCTTAAAAATTATAACTTATAATTAAAAAATTAAATGCTGATTTGTTGTTACTTTCCTAGTAAAAGAGTATCTCAAATGCATTCTTATATTAAARGAATTTTTCCTAGTTGATCTGTCACAGCATAGCCAGACACAAAATGWGTGCAATCATTGCTGGAGAAACATTTAGCAGTGACCATATTTTGGAGTGGAGAAGCCAGGAGTTGCAGCTGATAGAGAATRCAGATAATTAAATAATGCCAGGATTGGGGGGCATTTGACAAACAAAATTGCATGTGTGAAGCCTGGACTGAGTTYCCCTCTCAAATATCAGTGATAGCCTGCTGAGTCTTACGTGCCAGGCTTTGAGAAGTGATGGAGTTTCAGTATGGCCTCAAATCTTTTGTCTGAAGAAGGTGAGAAGTATTTCACCTCAATCTGATCCTGATAGGGAGGGTCTATACATTTCCTGTGTTTGATAATGTAGTTTGCACCACATTTCTGGACTCTGGCTCACACAGTCAGGGGTGATTTCAAGATGCCAYGATACATCAGTGAAAGTAATTAGAGAAAGAATGTGAGCTGGCACTTGTATTAATACTGCCTAGTARTTAACAGTGTAGGTCAATCTTGCTGGCTCCTGTAAACATCTTCAGGCTTGAGCTGGAGTTYGGGCTTTCTTTTCTTTCTGTCTGCTTGACCTTGAGTAGCTGTGGCATCCCACCCTTGGGAGCGGCTGTGGAGGAGACTATTTTAGCTGGTATTAGACAGCCCCAGATGGTGCTCTAATGCTCAACACCTGCTATGACTCCTTCACTTCTTGTTATCTCTGCCACAGCTTTCATAAGTGCCTTTTTGCAGTTTTCTCAGTGGAACGTGGAGAGGGAAGTGAAGGAAGGAGGAAGGGAGAGCAAGAAGGAAGGAGTTTCTGTCCAATACAAGGTGAATGCAGGGAGGTGGCATTTGCTTGGTGCTTCACTCACATGGCAGTTTCAGCACAGTGAGTGTGAGCACCCTGCAAACCTTGGGCAGTAGTAATTCTRTCCCCTGAGTCATCTCTCTTGTGTTCTGGTCTAGGAGAGTCTGAACATCCGCATCTCAACAAAATACCTTATCTGGCTACTGTTGCTCTTCCAAAACKGAAACAGTTTTCATGGAAGTTTTCCCTTCTTCCTCCATGACTGAAGCCTTTGAAGATGTTGTGAGCCACTATTCCTGAAAGAGTGCCAAAACTGTATTTATTAAACAACCCCTTATTTACATTAATAAAAAGCCCTCTCTTAAAACACATGAAACCTATCTASAGAAGGCTCTTTCTGGCTGAGTGTATCTTTTGCAATAGCTGCTGAGGACATGCCTGATATTACTATGTCACACAGAGGGAGACTGGAGTCATAGCCCAGCTTCTTTCTGAGGCAGTCACAGTAAGGAAGATCACCTTAGCAGATTGGACTTGTTAGTAAAATGTTCTGTTTAATAATTCTCTCACAATGGTAGCTCCCACAGGGAAAATATAGATCCATGTCTGGAACTAATAAATGGCAAAATGTCAGTCTGGTCCTCCTGATACACCTGGCTAATCATCAGATTGATTTTATTTCAAGGGGATATAAACTTATCATTCCTCCTGATCAAACAGTGGCAGCAGAGGAGAGGAGATCCTCAGATGCTCAGAAAACCAGCATAGCATCGCTGACACCATTTCACCCCAAAAGAAATTTAGGCTAACCCTAGGCACACCTGTGTTGTGGCACACAGCAGTTTGTGAGGGAAATGTAAGCCTAATCTCTAGACTTAAAGTTTTCTGAAAAGGACCAGGCTGTCTGCAGGCTGTTCTGATTCCTGTGCCTACCAGCAAAGGGGTAGCAATCCTGGAAAACAAATCCACATTACTAAAAAACAGTGAAGGAAAAAAAAATGTGGGCAAGGGGTCAGGAGAGGGTGACGTGCTTGCAGGGAATCTGCTGGATTTTTAGCACACATTGTCTGATTCCTTGCTAGCTGATCCAAGTATCTGCTGGAGACAGTGCAAAAAAAAGTTTTAATCAATAAATTAAGAAACGTGTTTAGAAGAAATTTGGCTTGAGAACCTCAGTTTCACCAGAAAGCAGTCATTGTCTGGTTTTAGGATTCCCAGCATACGAGATGGTGKGTGCAATGGAAGCATATCTTACACAACTAGGGGAATACCTAAGTATCAAATAACATCAAAATAACAAGTTTCAAGGTCTGCTCAGGATAAGCTTCTTTAGTCCATGTGGTTTGTTATTTTTGATCATTTTACAAGTCCACGCTGGGAAAAAATATTTTCCCTCCATACATTATGGCTCTAGATAAAATATTCTGCACAGATCAGACTGTTAAACAATACCCAATATATCCATATATGAAACAGAAAACTCATGAAAAGATTGTCAGGTTGTATTCTTTCAAATTTCCTAACATCCTTACCTCAAAAATGAGTATAATATGCCATTTGAAGTAAGCTATGTTTGATTTAATAAAGGTTACTYATTGGTGAATGCTGATGGTGCGTAACACGGTGTAGACAAACATAGAATTCACCTAATTTACTTTGTCTCTGAAATTTTTGTCAGGGAAAATAATAYATATTTATTCTTCTATAATTTATTATGATGCAAGAAAGCATCCAGCTACTGCTGTAATAGAAGATGTTCACTCTCCTGTAGGAGATAGCTGGACAAATTTGGGGTTTTTCATCTTTCCTGACCAGRGTAAATTCCCAAGGCAGAGTGTCCCTCCTGTGAACAAGCATTGATTTTGGACWGAGATCCTAGAAGGAAGAGATTGCATTGCATAGCTTGTAATCCTCTTTSTTTCAGAATAAGTATGTATTTGTAAATAAAGCATGTTTTATTTGGAATTCCATAGACAACATCTGTCTGACTGAACCATGCTCTGGATATTTCTTTGYGCTGAAGATACCAGGTTGTGAGCTAGTGACTGGGGTCCCTTAGAGCTGGAGGAAAAGAGATGCTGCTGACACACAGTTAATCTCATCCTAAAGCAAATGTGAAAAGCAGGTCAGATGCATGGCACTCTTAATACGTGGGACATATGAGAAATATATGAAATAGAATTACAGTTGGAGAAACAGGAAAGAGTTCATGTGCTTCTTTGCAGGGCTTCAAAGTGAAATGAAATCAGGCTCTTTTGAACTGTCAACAGAACACTAAAAAAGCACTTGTGGTCCTGCAGGGCTCCTGGGTCACAGTACTGGTGTCTCCACAAACTTTTGCACTAAGACATGACTCCTGTGAGCTTCTGTGGAAATTCCCATTGTTAAGAACTGATACTGCTGTGATGTCAGATTTTTTAATTATTTCAAAGCTGCTGTCAAATTACAGCAACGTTTATCCAGACCCACTGAAACAAAAAAAAAGCCATTCCCCATTGATGCAGACTTTTGCTTAGACGTGTTTCAGTCATGTACTCTGAGACAAAAAAAAGAAAATCCATGACGGTGGGAAATATGGGTTTGCCATTCAATCAGGTTAAATCAGTCGAGCAAGGTTAATATTAATGGAGAGAATAACACACTTGAAGGCGTGTTCTCTGTAATGATTGAAGTCACATGGGAAATGCAAGCAGTTCCTGGAAAATCTGTGAATTTCTGAACAGCTTGATAAAATTTAACTTGCATTTAACTTGCAATCCAAGCCAAGATAGCCCTATCTCTCTGGAGGTATTTCTTTTCACACTGCTATATATACTTCACCTTTTTGCTTTGTCATGAAATCAGTAAGTTCAAGGATCTCAATATCTGAAGACAATGACCAAAATGTTGTCATGCAAAAACTGACCTTGGCTTATGCCAGTAGATATCTGGGAACTTCTTTTTCAGTTTATTCACTCGCATAATTTTATCACTTTTTTGGCACATATTTTAGCATTTATAACAAATACTGTGTTTATAATTCCAGTATTATGCTTTTCACCCAACAATGACTTCAGGTGTCTCAATTTTCTTTTTATACACTTCTTTTTCAGCTGAGGGCATGAGCCAAAAACAGATTGCTTACTTATGCTTTACTGGTAGATCTGTTAGTAATCTCATTGTGATACACCCTTATCAGCATGCAGAAATATTTCTTAATTCTTCTGTGCATTATGCTAGCAATCTATTTAATCAAAACTTTTATTGAGCTGKATTTTGCTAGATGTCACTGACAACTTGAATGTTTCTGTATAATGTTTGTATTGCTGTTTTCCCTTCAAATTCTGTACATCTTTATTTGTGCTTTCTGTCCTTCCCTGATTTTAGAGGGGGGAAGTGAATGGAATAAGCCATACCTGCAAATTCACTCAATAAATTGTTCAGTGCTCACTAGATTGATAAGTTAACTGTCTTTTAATATATTTGGAACACTTACGAAACATMTCATACCAGCTTGATCTAAGCAATTTCACCTGTGGTCTGGCTTCTCAGAAGGTAAAGATGTAGAAACCTGCAAAAAYGAAGATGAAGTCTGAAAGGTTCTGAAAGGTCAATAAAGCTAAATTGAAATTACGCCTTTAGTTTATTAGATATCCTGGGTCTGAAGGTGACTTCAGTTCTTTGGGTGCTTTTTTTTTTTTTTTGCCAAGGCTTTTATAAATTGGAATGTCTTGTGATCATGTCTGTCCCTCGAATTCTGCTTTTATTTGGTTTTAAAGTGCCTACTGTATCTTGTTGTTACAACTGAGATGTGAAGCATGCTGCTTGCAGGATGTCGGAAAGTGCATTGGTTTAGATGTCATGGTTAATTTCACCACTGGCCTTGGTGACTGACACTACCTTGTGTATGCATGCCTTGTTATAACATAGCACCAAAATACCAAACATTTTGATTCTCTTTTGATATAAGAAGACTTCTTGCTTTTTATTTTTTTAAATTTCTGTATGAGTCCTTCTATTGCAATTTWAAAAAAATTTTATTGTAATGTTGGTAACAAAGCATTGGAATTACATATATGTAATTCGATTTTTAAACAGAATGTTTATTGTATTTTGCTGGCACATCTTTCTCTAATCCTCTTGATTATCATGAATTGCTGCTCATTTACTGTCTTCAAAGAATTCCGTGAAAGTCATCATGAAAGAGAATATTTCGTTTATCTAATCATGGTTGGGCAAATCCTAAAATGTCTCCCAAGTCTGTAAACCTGCTATTTTTCAGTCTTCACCTCAATGTTCTTCTCAGCCACAGTAACTTCTGAATTCACTGATTAAGGCATTACAGTTTACACATTTACATTCATAAATACAGGCTGGTGGTAGGTGTCCAGTGACTAACCTAAAGTACACTATTGATTTACCCATTTGATTTTAATTAATAGCCTGAAGTTCCTGGAAGGACAATGAAATTATTGAATAGATAAATAAAAAAACTTATAAAYAGACAAAGAGTCAGTCTTTCAAAAGGGAAGAGCATGTAACAAATAATCCAATTGATCACAAATAGCTGTCTCTTTCAAGTACTTCCAACACAATGAATGTCTTCTTGTAGGTCAAAAAACAACAATGTCACAATAAATTATGACATACACTCTATTCATTTTCCACTGAACTTGGCTGGCACTTAGGTGCTTGGTTCCATCTCAGGATCCATTGCCTTCAGATTAAAGAGCTGTTATAGCTCCCTGTTTGTTTAGAAACAGATTAATGATATCCTGCCTGTTTTCTTTACTGCCTAGTGAGAGTTATTAAAAATGCTGGCCTTGATGTCCTAGCCGAAAGATCAAATACATTAAGTCAGCCAACTYTGACATAAAACAAGGACATATTTTAGCTAAGGTTTCATTTGATACAGGTTCACTATGTAAATACTTTTACTGATAAAGACACAGCATGTCAGAGATAAGAAAAATAAAATGGCTGTGACTTTTGCACTGATGAGGTGTAGTCCTATTTGACATATGCAGAGCATAGTAAATAGACAAATAAAAAAATCATAGTTTCCCATCAGCCAATTGCCTAATTTTCAGTTTTTGTAAACAACAGTAGATTAAATGCAAAGAGAATATTAGAGATACTGGCATATAATTTCTTGTTCTGTCACTGTCACATTGTATCATYATCGTTGTCCTGACCATCATTGTAACCCTTCCCAGAAAAAGAACTTCAATATATTACTTTTCATTCTGTCTGGATAGATTTAGCCCCCAAATAGAGACTTAAGGTATAAGAAATGCACTATTATTAGTTGGTTCTGGTTCATAGAATCACAGAATATGCTGAGTTGGAAAGGACCTACAAGGGTCACTGAGTCCAACTCCTGGCCCTGCACAGGACAGGCCCAAGTGTCACACCGTGTGCCTGAGAGCGTTGTCCAAACACTTCTTGAACTCTGTCAGGTTGGTGCTGTGACCACTGACCTGGGGAGCCTGTCCCAGTGCCCAACCACCCTCTGGGTGAAAAATGTTTTCTTGATATCCTACCTAAACCCCACCTGACACAACTTGAGGCCATTTCTTCCTGGTCACCAGAGAAGACATAAGTGTCTGCCCCTCCCCTTTCCCTCACAAGGAAGTTGCTGATTGCAAAAAACTCAGTGGCCTCTTCTCAAGGCAGAACAGGGAATATTTCTGGTCTGTGCAACCAGTAATGAGAGTTGCAAATTCTGCCATGAGTTGTTTCCATTCTCTGATGGAGACCATCTCTGCTCCTGGGGTATTGAGCTTCAGTGAGACCTGGGACAGATCACCCCATGACCTAGTAGCACAAGTCAACAAATAAATGCTTAAGAAAAGTAGGAGTAACACATTCCTCAATCTATTATACAGCTATCATCASTGCCAGTAAATTATCTGCATACAAAGTGAAGACAGTCAGAGTTTAAGGATCACATCTTCAAGGTTCTTTCAACTGACCTTTAAACGCAGCTGCTGAAGTATTTAGTGCCAGTATTTGTATCTTTTCTTTCTTGCACCTCGAACTRTTTGTGCTTACAAGGCAGGATAATGTTGCTATCACACAGCCTCAAAAATATATGAATTTGTAATCAGAGTAGAATCTTTTTTCTTGTCTGAAACAAAAATAATAGAGCAGAATTAAAACATTTAGTTTTGAATTACTTTAAATTATTCTACTGTCAGTTCTGGGATAAGTGTATGTAGGTCAAGAAATACAWCCTGATGTGACACATGTGAACTTCGCATTCAAAATGTTTCGCTGTACTAAGGAGATCTCTCTGTTTTTTGCTTGAATTGTTCATTGGGTCAAATTATATAAAAAATAATCAAACCCATTTGTCAGATATAAAAAATATATAGCATCTCTTATTTTGCCATACAAGAGGAAAATATATAGGAGCCTTACATATGAGAAATTTTTAAAAACTGTCTGAAATAGATCATCATCCAAGCTGARGTAGCAGCAATGAAAGAGATTTGGCAGATGATTAGAGATGACAGGTGAAGAGAGACCAAGGKAAAAGGAATTGATTGGTTATAAGTGAAATGTAACTGACAAGTGTCCATGACATCTCTGTTGAATACCCTTCAGCTGAGGTTTGTCTTGCTTAAGAAATAAAGCCTCACACACATATCTGCTTATTCTGTAGAAATAGGCCTGCCAGGAAGAAGTGCACAAGGAATAAATGCATCTCTTTATATTTACATATAAGTGCACATTYATGTGTGGAATTAAATACCATTTTACATTGGAAAGCCAGGAATTATAAGAAACTCCATGGCAATCCACTTACTCTGTTATTCCACTTTATCTCTTTTTTTTTCCCATTTCCCACATAGTCCCAAGATTGATATCTAGCTCCTCTAGAATTTGTGTGGATGTGGAAAATTGTTAAGAATGTATGAAGGATGTATGTTGGTCTAAAGTGGCAAGAATTCCATTACAAATATGCAAAATATAAACATTGATTTTTTTCTTAAATTGAGACACTAATGGTCACTAAAATAAACTAAGGTTTACTTGTCATAGCAAAATTAGGAGGGAATAACCTTTTTCTCAGGGAAAGTGAGCATATGTGCAGAGGAATGCAAGAGGAAAGAAGTCAGTCTCCTTTATGAGCTCCTCATAACATTTTGCATCAATCATTCATGGGTTCATTCTCATCTGTATTGTTTCCCCAGTCTCACTTATATTGTTTATAATAGCTGATAGAAAATATGATGAAAGGTAAAGAGCAATTTTAATGCAGTTTTGCAAACGCACTTTTGTATTTTCTGTCAGGTCATTTTTCAAAACAAAACAAAACAAAGCCTCAAAAAATCAACATAACCCCCACCTTGAAATAAACTATAAAAYGTGGTCCTTTCACTGACACATGAACACTGCATGCTTTTTATCTTAATTCCTGAATTCAGAGTTTTTTCTGGGATGATAACTGGGATGCTTAATATCCACTGAATTGTGCTGTGCTATACCAAGAATTACCAACCCTAGAGAAAAGAATTTGGAAATCATTGTTATGTGTCTGGATTTAAAATGCTTCTGTCTTAGTCTGTCATGGGCAATTAATAAAAAAGCAGTATCAAATCCAAAATTAACTTCATGCTTTCTCCTGAAAAGTCTGCCATTTTAATTCCATTTAAAGCAGCACCTCCCAGAAAATGGCTGTAGCCTCACCTCAGCCCCGAGGGATTGAAATCCTTGTCTTTTCTCTCTTTCCCAGGCACTGCTTTAATGATTAGCAGGACTGTAATTGGGGAAAGGGAGGGAAAAGATTAACTTCCATCATTCCCACAGAGGTTACTGACCCTTGTGAAAATGATGGTCAGGCATCATTTTCACAGAAAACTCAGGCTTGGATGRTATAATGTTGTTTGTGCTCCTGTACTAGCCCTGCTTGGCATGGGGCATGCTCAGGGATCATGGAATGTAGCCCCATGGTCTGTCTGGGTGGCCCTACACTTAGAAGTGTAGGGAGAGGGGGCTAGGAGAGATTAGGAGAAGGGTTTGGTTGCAGCTGAAACACTGTTCTTAGTAATTTAAAACATTTAGTCAACAAAAACATGTTCTCTATGGTTGAAGCACCACGTAGTGTCTCTGATATTTGGACTGATCATTTACSCTGACCACAGTACTGTTAGGACAGATTTGCATAGATGATAGAATGGATTGTTTTGGAAAGCATTTAAGTTCAGGTCAAAGATTCCTATGGCTTTCCCAGAAATTTGACCTTAATTAAAATGTCAAGAATATTAGCAGACAGTGGTTTGAGAGTAGGYCCTGGCTGGTCTTGCACCTGCACCTGCTTTTAATTCTAAAGTTTGATGTTGTGCTGTAAGAAGAAAAAATGAAATGTGTAATAAATAATGGGTAAAAAATAGCATCAGAAAAGAATTAATGGGATGAAATCAAAGCTGTTTTAAATATAAGAACCAAATACAGTATTTACAATGGAAATTTAACACGCCTAATTTCAGTCCTGAGTAAGCTCGAGTATTAATGTTTCAGTTGATTGTGAACACAAAAATATGTGTCTCTATAACTGTGCACAGAGCGATGATGAATGAGGATCAGTTTACCCAGAGAGCTGCAACTGGTACGACTATAAAATTTGTTGGATGTTTGTCAGAAAAAAATCAAGTTGTTTTCTGACTTTATTCTGGATTAACCATGAGTATGAGAAATGACCTGGTATGGTCTAAATCCTCAGGAAAGATGTGTGGAATGCAGACATCCAGTTAATATAACATCCAGCTAATGTAATCAGTCATCAGGGGTTACTTTTGTTCTGTGCAAACAGGATAGAGAGAACATTTGTCTGGAAATGAATCCCACAGTTTTACAGAGCCACTCTTAGATGCCAGTTATCAGTTTCTCTTTTATSTCCCCCTCCCCACTCAAGCAATCTTCCCATGAAAACCTCTCTGAACATATGTTGCTTGTTCATATTTTTTGTCATTGACTGTTGCTCACAAAGGCTACCAAAGTTTCTCGGAAACAAGGGCTGTTTATCAAATCCAGCAACTGCCTGAGCACATGCATAATGTTTACTATGCAGTTGCTCTGTAACAGAGAATTCCAGCARTATCACGTGAGAAGGGAATCCTTAATTATTTCAGCGACTCATAATTAGTTTAATGATCTGAGCTTACTTGGTTGATTAGGCTGTTGTAAATTGGTCTAACATGTTCTGGCTTCTTCACTGATTTTTGAAGTATTCTGTGTAACGTTAAACATTTGACAAGTGATTACTCAGAGCCTTCACAATGTGACGAGATACTCACATCCCTTGGCTACCCTTCCCAGTATGTGTATTTTAGAAGCACATCCCATAGCAGCATCAGAGCTTGAAAAATGTCTGTTGCAAGTCAATAAAACCTTTTTATTTTTATTATGTGGGAGGCAAAACAGTCAGTTGCACAGGAAAAGAACCTACTTATTAGGTAGTTCTTCTCTTTATGATATATATGTGAGTTATATAAGGCTTTGGTACTGTTAGCTGCCTTACCTTCCTAGTCTTGTGTTCAATAATGTGCTACAAATCAAACYGGTGGACACTTAAACTTTTTCAACATCTGAACTAATGTGAAAGAATATTCTTTTGACTTAGCTGGGGTAAGGAAAAGTAGGAAAGGACGAGTACATCACCATCATGCACAGCCTCACATGAGCCGATTCTCCTAGTTATGAAACAGCAGTGGGGCAGGTCTGTGCCTCCGTACATGTGTCCACAAAGTGTACGAACCAGCACAGAGACCCTGCTGGCTGATCTGAACTTCCCCTGGTCCTACCCACTCGATTTCTATCCTCTTTGGGTGTGGGGTGTGGGGGTGTGTGGAAGAACTCAGTCTGCGGCGTACTCTAGATCTGCRTTCATTTGATCAAAAGATACAGCTGCCAGCTGACTGAAATCTTCAGATAGGTTTAGAACTTACATATTTTCCCACTTAGTTGTGGAGCTCTAGAYTTCTCCTAGCCTACTTGCAGAAAGCTTTGAATTCATTTTGTCTGTGTAGCCTTTTAAGTAATAATTTTTTAGACTTCARCACAGACTTAGTTCCAGATGCTTCCTGTAGTGGGGAAGCTTCCTGTTCAAAAGCAATCTTTCACGTGCAATTTATACGCAAGCATGCTGTGTGTGCTATATTTGTATCATATCTGAGTACTGAAAAACAGCAGGTTCACTTCCAAGGACACAGGTCCTTCTCCAGTAAGTCATCCTTTATCGCTTTCTGCAGCCCCTGGCTTCAGGTGTGTCACAACAGCCTTTTAGGAGAGTTTCATTATTTTCTGGTGCTAAATACACCAGTAGCAGCAGCCTTCTTTATGTAACATTTTCACTTCTTCTTAGGAAGCAGAAACATGAAGACAAATGGATTTGCTTTGATTTCAAAACTTCTGTTTTCTCTTTTAAYGTACTTTCACATGAAGAGTTTTTCACCTCCTTTTTTTTATGCTGACTCTTTCCCAAATCCTACCATTTGAACATTTATATTAACAGACCTTCTAAGCTGTAGGGTTCTAAGGCAAGCAGTTGGCAAGGCCAGAAAACTGTATGTGCCACTGGACATCATGTATGTGAGACTTGTGAGCTTCAGAAGCCTTGCTTCAATACCTGCCTAAATTTATGGGGGCCTTATGTTCAAGATGAAACATCATGCTCTCAAAGATCCTCAAGCTCCCATTTTTCATCAGTGTCAAAATACCTAAGTCTTGGGAAGCCTAAACAGCTTAAATCCCAATATGCCATTGGGTTATACAAACATGAATTCATTTGCTGTTACTGGGAAGAAGTGTCAAAGCACACATAATGTATATCCACAAGATTAGGCTCTTCATAAAACATAGTGGCAAAAAGTGCTTTTATTTAAAATAAAGAGACAGGAGAAGCTATGATACAGTTACTAATCTAGCAGTCACAATTTTGAAATGGAATCAGATCCACTCGATCTGTGTCCTGTAAATGTCTAGTGTACAAAATTTCRATTCATATCCTGTATAAACATTATAATTCATTGCTATTAACACTGGAGGAGTCTAGAGAACTTCCTTGTGTAAGATAACCAGCTACTTGCAAGTTCTTCTACTCCTAAATAAGACCATTTACATTAAGACAGTTTTTAGTTTATGCAGTCTCCAAAAATGTAACACACTCATTGGAGGGATAAGCAGTACACTTGCATGAGGTTGTATGGCTGGACCTCTCAGTTTTCTCACTGACATCCCRAAGGTTTTGGGGCCAAAGGAACTCAAAATAAATTCAGTCTAGATGCCAGTAAGCCCCGTGCTTGTTGGTTGTGGTTAACTATAGAGGCAGGGGAATCGCTTTTTCTCTGAAAGGTGTTTTCAAATCAGTTTTAAYCTGTGGAAAACACACAGAAAACATTAAACTTAGTCAGCAGACCCCTTCTGTTTTCTGTTTAGCAGATTTCCTCAGATGCTGGACTTATTTCAAAACATTTGTATTGTATTATTTTTGTGCCATTTGCACCTATGGCTCTTGTTAAAGCCCTGTAACAGGGTCAGTTTAGTAGGATGACTAGTTGCTTTAATTGGAGAAGATTAAATGTGTCACAAACAAAATAGGGGATAAGGGGTGAAACATCTGCCCCAGGCCCAGTTTTGGTCTGGTGTTTTCTGGATGGCAGCAGCTCCTGCCCGGATGCCAAGGAAGTCTTTTTCCTCCTGCCACCAGTGAAATTTGGCATTTTGCTTCTCCCCATCACAKCCTGCATGCCAGGCTGCCTTCCCTGGCCTGGGGACGCTGGCCAGGAGCCATCMCCCTGTCCCCCACCCAGMACAGCTCCCTGTGCCTCTGCTGCTGCTCCAGCAAAGGATCCTCATGAGTGGAGCACAGGAAGGAAAGGGCAGACCACAAGGCAAGGCAGCAGCACTGTGGTCAGGAGCCAGGCTTTAGGTCTTTGGCCAATAAAAACATTAGTAATCATAGACKGGGGATGGTTAAGCAAGCAGGCAGTACTGGAATGTGCCTGAAAGTCAACTAGGAGCTGGGACCAGGAATGAAAGAACAGAGGAAAGGGAACAGGCTTGGGAGGCAGTTGCAGGACAGATGAGCCACCTGCTTCTTGTCCTTAYCTCCATCTCCCAGATGTCACAGACTTTTTGTTTTCTTGATTTTTTCTKGCCACATTTTCATCTTGCCTTGTGGCTGAGCAGCAAGTCTCCTCAGACCATCCCCCTCCACAGCATCCTGGCCATCCCACCAAAACATCCATATTCTGGACAAGATTTCTGGGTAAGCCGAGTGTCCTGAAGCAGCTAGCGAGAYACACTTGTGTCACCTGCATGACCTACTATGAGTTTAATACCCTGCTGGTGCATGCAATAGGGTTGTACTGGCCAGGTATGGTCCATGGTTCAGTCTCTGGGATAAATTTTACCAGGGCTGGTGGATGTTCCAATGGGTATCAGTACGTATCTGTTGATTAAGAGGAGAAGATCTTGGAGAAGATTTTGTGGTCCTGAGCACACTGGAAAGAAGCAATGTTAATATTTTTCTCTGGTGAACATCTTTTTCAAGCTATAGGAATCACAGAAAAGGCCACAGAAAAATTGCCAGACATTTATGGTCCTTAGAACACGACTGTCATCATGCCATGCAATGGCATGGTCATAAAAAAGTAAGCCTAACTAAACAAGGTCAATCCAGAACTCCTGCTAGCCAACTGTCCTGTCTCCAAAAATAGGCCACATKTACAAAGAGAACAAGAATAAAACCAGACTTGTGGTGATGATTCCTCAAAATATTCCTCCAGCTTCCAGTATGTTTTGTGGCAGCTGGGGGAGTGCATTAAGGCAGAGAGAGAAGTCTGGATTTCCCCCATGTGGATACATGAGACAGTTTTATCCCACATTGCAAAAATGTCACAAAAGGGATGGGAAAGTGGCAGCTMTTTTAATCATGACCTGTGACATTCCTGAAACTAGGGATGCATGGTGACAGTGATGAATAAAGGTCAGAGAATGTCCCAAGATTTTTTTGAAGAGAAGAATGAGGAGTGGGAATCAGGAGGTCTTGTCCCAGGTACGATCTTTTCATGTTAGTGTCTTCTGCTGCTGCTTTCAAAAATACGAGCTGACCTTTTCTATTTCCCCAGAGTAAGATTCGGGTGTTATAGAAGGTTACAGGAGCTGATATTCAGCACATGTAATCAGTGATTATCCATTGATGAGATGGCATTAGTGTTTTGCAAACTTGCACATCCCACTTGCTGCAGTTCCTCCCTGTATTTAGAATATAAAATAACTATGGTGACTGTGGCCTCTGCTGTCAAGCACTGACTTTTGGAGTTCTGCCTTTTGCACATTGGCTTCTGCAGTGAATGTATCTGTACGTGCTCCCTATGATAAATAAGCAGGGAAACAACATATAAAAAACATTCCAGTCAGATCTGCAAGGGGACTGAAAAGTTCATGACCATAAATTCTTCCTGCTCAAGCATTTCTTGCATCAAAAATTGAATGAAATGATGAACGAAGGGTCTTGTGAAAAGCTTATCAGGAATAAATATTTAGGAAACTTTGCTATTATCGCATCATTCCTGACAAGTTTATCTTAAAAAACTCTTGCTTTGTGCTATCTTCCAGCCCAGAACTTGCACAAAAATGGACATTCCAAGTGGTTTCATCTGAAGTATATTCAGGCTTTCCAGATCTATGTTTCTAATGTTTCCCTAGACACCACTTTGAACTATTTAGGAAATCTCAAGGGCGGTGTTTGTTTAAGATTGGTGAAAAGAATGGCACTGCAGCCTGGGAACTACACAAGCAAAAGAGAATTACTGTCCTCATGAAATACACTGTGGATGCCTTGAATTGCTTTGTATTATAGCTGATGCTAAAATTAGCATCTGAGTGTTATTTTTGCAGGAGCACAGGGAGTGTGCTGCAGCACAAGCAGAGTTCYAGTGACAGCACCCAGGCCTGGACAGGACAGGGGCTCCCATTGTTTTCCTGCCTGGAAATACCATGTTTCTCTTACATTTCACAATTTTGAAAAAGTACTACTTTCACCCTTTGCTGAAAATATAAAGTGTTTCAGCTTTCTTTGAGCACACAGAAGAGTCATGGTTATTTTAGTATGCTTAGTACTTCAATCCTTGTAAACCTGTTTGTGAGTAAACATCTTTCACAAGAACAGA
The DNA here is from genome assembly GCF_030028575.1 of Malurus melanocephalus. Lineage (NCBI taxonomy): Eukaryota > Metazoa > Chordata > Aves > Passeriformes > Maluridae > Malurus > Malurus melanocephalus. The sequence goes on along the minus strand of NW_026623250.1, from coordinate 3,802,796 downwards.
AGGGACTGGTCTTTGCATGAGGAGGGATGTTTCATATTGATGAAAAGAGACTTTGCATTTTATTTTTACCTTCCAGCAATGGCTTTTTATTCACCATTTATAGAATTGTTATTGTCTGAGTTAGAGACAATGAGAGTTTTTTTTTCCCAGGTTGTCATGACTGCTTATTTGTTATGCTTTTTCTGTCTAAAATACAGAAAATTGTGGCTAAAACTTTCAGCCCAAAGGCATGTTCCTGCTTTGACCCATGATCCAGCTCTCCTATGCTCATATGTCCTCAGTCTCCTTGACTATGTGGAAACAGTTCTGCAGCCCCTCTGTKTGGGCAGACACATTTTCACTATCGCTGACCAGGACTGGGCGTGCTACAAAGACCACTTCAGATCAGCTCTGCTCTTGGCTCTCAGGCTCTTTCTGCTGTCAGGGAGCTGCTCAGAGCAGGGCATACCCTTCCTAAGGAACAGCCAGCCATCACTGTGCCACATTAACTCTGAGCATGCTGTGGAAAGAGAAGTGTTTGCTATGGAGAACATCTGTGAACCAATTCAAGATGTCACATGTAGAGTAAAGCAAATTTTATTCAGGACATTAGTCTCTTTTACCAGCTGGTTGTTCTGTCCTTATCCCAGGTAGCTACAGATGTAGCTGGGCTTGTAAATTTGCCGGCAAGTGAACGAAAAATCAGCTAAGAAGAACCTCGGTGTTTTTCAGTATAGAACTTTGTATTTAGTTATCTCCAACAATGCAGCATAAGTCAAGCAGCCAAGCAGAAGATCCTTTCTTTCAGGAATCTCCCCTTAGCACTGTAGCCCTTCAGGAAAACAGCTTTCACTTAAAAACCACTCTGAGTCAGAGATGTTTTAAATCGCCTGCATGCAAGAAGCTCTGATGAATTTCCAACTACACTTTAAAATGCTGTCCTTCCCCTCGGCCCCCAAAGCTGTCTGYTCCATTTATCTGACAGAGGTTGCCACTGGCACGGGAGAGGCTCATAGCAGGTCCAACCTGCTTATTCCTGCCACAGACAGAGGTGCTGGCTGGAGGCAGCAGCACACAATAGGTCTGCTTTAAAGTGCATGCTGCTTGGTCTCCGCGGGTTGTGCAAATATTTGCTTTGCTCCACAGTATCATGGCACTCCCTAAGTTTCTGCTCTGAATGGGCCCAAAATGCTTAAACTGTGATCAAGTGAAACTGACATTCTTCAGGTGGTTTTGCACTGAAACCACATCAAGATACATGATTACTATTTCACTGAGTGTTGTGGAAAGGTGTATTTACAAAAGATAAAAAGGGCAGTGACACTTCAGCAACCTGTGGTATTAAGAGTCACTTTACACTGAAGGGTCCATCCAGAGCTCTCACATGTTGAGCTGAAGATCATGCCTCCCTGTTAATTCAGCGGTATCTCCAATACATGATCTTTCATMCCACACCATTTAACTTTAAAATGTGAAACCATCAGATGAGGTCCTGACTCACCCTCAYTCCTTGTCAGTCCAAACACCTGAGTGTGCTGTCAGCCATCCTCCCTTCCTATCGAAAGACTAGGGCTATAGCTGAAACTCAGGCTTGGCATTAATGTTACCAGAGAGTATTGCATGGGAGGAAGTGTTGAAGATGACAAGACAAAATTTTGTTTGCTGAAGCACTGGGGCTGGAAACAATGATTACAGAAWAGAACAGGGTTAGCAGTACAGAGTGACCAGATTAGTGCTTGTTGGGCTGCTGTAGCTTAAAGATGCTAAATCTCTCCTCTACCCACAATACAAGCTCAGCTTTTGGAGACTTGACTTAAAGCTGTCCGTCCTATCATCTCAGGTGAGCTCAGAGACTGTGAGCTTTGCTTGTACTGGTGTGACCTTACATTTAAATTACAATGCTTATATTTTTCCTATACCCTTACATTTTTGCTAACAAGCTTCAATCCCTCTTTTCAGCCGGGACTCTCTGAGCAGAGCTCATTAAGGATTTAAAATCCTTTTGAAAACAGACCATATATGTGAAAAGCATTGGCAGAGCACTGGCTACCAGGAGTACTGTCTCTCTCAGAATGGTTTTGKGACTGTGCATGTCTAGACTGAAGGTGCTTTGCTGCACAGTGCAATCTGAACTGTTGGGCAGCTGTCCATTCCTAGATAAGTCTGCATATACAACATATAGAGCTTGACATTGCATGGAGCAATGGCTAAATGCCTATAATGTCTAAATCACCTTAAAAAAAGTAGCAAAAGTGCTCAAGTCATTTCAGCCTATCTGACCATGTTATTCTAGTTGCTGAATGACAATGCTTCAGAAGCATAAGGTGACACATCTGTAAAATAATTTGATTTTTCTTTAGAGTGGGCTGTCATGAGTAAAAAACCAAATAATCTGTCAAATCTAGTAAAAGTAAACAGAAACACAGCATGAGGGCAGTGAACACTTTAGGAAAACAAAAACACAGGTAAGCCAGGTCAGTACACCATCTTTTTTAATCAAAAGAACAGACAGAAAAGAAAACACAAGTTCCACACAAAGCTCATCTTGAAATATGTCCTGAAGTGCTAATACCTCAAGACAATTGGTGATTAAGACTTGTGTTGACATGCCAATCAGGACAGGAATGAGGGCCACATCTGTTATATCTTTATCCATTCAAGATCCCTGAAATTGATGCTGTGGTTCAGCACCAGCAGGTTGTGCTTTCAAGGGGCAGTGTTGGTACAGATGAGATGCACACAATGGCCCAAAGTTGGCAGTGAAGGGGATGCACTAKGGCCAGGTGACAGCAGTTAGGCAGTGCTTGCTAGTATACACAGCATTTTAAGGTAATGGTACCTGWTTTTTCCCTCCAGATGCATTATAAACTAACTCTCATTTTTATTTATCCCATAGGCCCTGCAACCTGCTGTTGAATAGAGGGTGATAGCAGCTGGAGTCTTCCCCCCTTCCATGCTACACACTGCTCTAAGTTATGTTCAGTCACACACTCTGGGACAGACCCATGTTTTGGTGTGATTTTTGGTTTCTGACACCACAGACTGCGGGGACTGGCTGGTATTTTTAATCCATCTGCTRCAAATACCAGTGAGGATTTCTTGTTCAGAACCACTTTCTTGTTTGTATTCCACACAAGGATTTACAACAGACTTTAAAAAATAAATGAAGAGACAAATGGTGTGTGTGTGTATGTGAAGAGGAAAGGCAAAAAAAAAGAGTGAAAAATGATTCAGAAATGTGTCTGTTCTTTCCGTTGAAGCCACTGTACAGAAACTATGCTTCTATTGTGGGACAAAGACCTTTGAGCACAGTGAGATGTGTTTATGCTGCTCCTATCAAAGAGCCTTTCATCTCCACAAAGCAAATTATTAACACATTCCACTGAAGATGTGGGGGTGGAGGCCTGGCCTTGGAAAAAAAAGCTGGCCAAAAATGAACAATTTTTTTATAAACACTTTTAATGATAGTGAATGGCGCCTTGCCAAAACCCTCATGCCCAGTGAAGCACTGCAGGCTGATTGTTTGTCTGGAGAAGTCCTGTGGGCTGAGTCTTTTGTGCCGAGGAATTTCTCATTTGAAAAGCAGTGGTGTGGGAGGTGTGGGCCTTTCCAGGTTCATCGAGTTAAGGCCTGCACTGCCAGTTGCCTTAAACCTGCACCGGGGACTAATTTATGTTGGATGAATGAACAGCCGCCCCTGTTCCAGGCGGTAAATCTTGATCTTTCAAGAAGAACCTCAAAACAAGAGGAGTGACTTACACAAAATATGCAGAACAGCTCTGTTAATAAACTACTCCCCATGCATTCCCAGAATCCTGTGCAGATGTCTGACTATCTAGCAAAATTTTTGCTYACTGTTATTCTATGAGTGAATAAATATTTTATGTTTTCTCCCTTGCCCTATGGATCAATATTGGCTTGCTTATGGAAAAGGTTTGTTGCTAATAAATGGAGACCCTAGTCAGTGTAAAAATAAATTTGTTAAAAATCTAACTTTTCTCACTACCTTCTTTTTTCTGTTTCCTTTCAAAGTAAAGCCATTATTTACATGAGGTTCATATTTCTTCATTCTTGTTACTGCCATGGAACTGTATACATATAGCAATTCATTTAAATGCATATGTGTGTATATATATATAGAGGTACTTATTTTAATGAATTGCAGTAATTGCAATGAGCTTGACAGGTTTGTATGATTTGGATGATTCAAAGGACAACGTATTTCTTCTAGGACAGCATTTAAGTTGAGTTCAGCTCACTGTAAGGACAGTACCCACGTGTTTCTGCCCATGCTCGAGTGCCTCTTTCACACTGCAGATTTGACTTTGGGCAGTCATGGATCCAGAGTGGAATGGGAGTTTCCGTGTGCTTTAGCTTCTATGTCCCAGGTAAATTAAAACACTTAAAGAGACCCTTGTTCAACTGCTCTTCCCAAGTTAAAAATGTTCACATCCAGCACTGGCAAGTAGCTCTGGAGTAAGAAGTAACCCACTTGCCAGCTCCAGTTTATAATGCACAGCCTGGCCTGTGGTTAGTGTTGTGGAATAGTGCCATTTGAGATGATAAAAACTTTCAGCTTCCTGCTGTATGAATAGACATTTCATGCTTGAAAATGGAATCAGAACTGGGTGGAAAAAAAACCCRCTTCCAATTTGTGGAAGATATCAATACTTAAAAAAAAAAAAAAATAACGTTGTTCTATATCGGGTAAAACCAAGAGTTAAAAAGTACCCCCTGAAAAGAGGGAAGATACTGATTTATAGCACATATAGTTTCTAAGTTGCAGAGTAAAGAARCCCCACAGTCTTAACTTGAAGACAGCTTATCTGAGACCTGAGGGCTTAAAATATCCTGAGAAGTGCCAAGAGCTTATTTCCTCGGAAGCCAGAACAGCTGGGTCCTTTGTCACCCTTTGGTCTAGGTAGACAGGTGAGGRAAACCCAGGATAAAATCTACAAAAACCCCACCATGTTGCTAGAATTTTCACTTTTTTTTTGCAAGTTKGGAATTTAAAATGAAAAAGAATTCTTGTCAAAACTTTTCCAGCAATCTTGATTTGAGAACTGAGTTTTGTGCAACATAGCAATACAATGTTCATAATTCAAGGGCTGTAAACCAGCATAGTGTTTCATACACCCAAATATTCTGATCCTGGGCAAAAACAGTCTCACTCAGTGAGTTTTTCTCTGTGTATCTATGCTCACAGGAGTGAAACATATGTACACACTCTGTAAGTTACTCTTAYATTGATAAACACAAGACTTCATTTTTTTTAAAGCCCACATGGGGGTTTTGTCAAAGGTGAAGTGTACCTTATCAACAACTTGGCAACTCTGTCTGAGCTTTACCAGAAACAATCTTAATGCATCTCTCAGTAATGCCCACTATTCACCTGGAATGGAAAGAGAGTTTCTTTGTTTTGTAATACTTTCTTTATACATCTTCATAATTCATTCAAATAATGGATTTCTATAATGTTTTCACAGTAACTTTTAAAAGTCCCACTGAATGCTTGTTAAAAGGTGAGTGTCCTCACTGAACTCAGTGTTTAAAGCCTGGCTCCCCTGCAGCCAAAAGCAAAGCTCCTGATTGATTGTGGCAATACTAGGATTTCACCCAGCCAGTTTCACTGACAAGAACATTTCTCCATTCACTCTTAGCCTCTTTTTAGTTTTTCTTCTCCAGAAATCCAGTTATTTGGCATTATTTTTTCCTCAGTCAGCTGTTCTGTGTTCTGCTGGAGGACAGCTAAGTCCAAAAGATCAAAMGATTCCCAGACTCTTAATCTACCCTTACTTAGAGGGGTTTGTTTTGTTTTGTTGTTTGCTTGCTTTTCCACTGAAAGCTGTTTCCCTGCTCTACTTACCCTGCGTGAGAAAGTCTGAGTAGAAATAGTCCTGAAAAGACTGTCTCCGCAATATCTGTGATCAGAGGCATCCTTTCACCAGGCTGATGGAAAGCCATTGTTCRGTGAGAACTGGTTTTGGGCTTCACACTGTCGAACCCACCAGGATGTTGTTTTCTTCCCCCCGGGTGCAGTGCAAACAGGCACATGGGAACAGGCACTGCTGCAGAAACCTGACTTATCTACTCCACCAGCTCAGACCTGAGGCAGTAATACTAGTTCATTATGTATTTACACAACGTTTCAAGAAGATTTTAAGGGTTAAGACAAGTAGGATTCAGTTCTTAGATGCGTCAGTCTGTGTAATTACATTGCAGCCAATGTGTTGTTGAGGCTGCAAACACCAGTAAAGAGCAGTTAAACTGTGAAGAATTCAGTAACTGCAGTGTGTGAGGATGTGTGCTTAAAATTAAAGTTAGAATTCATCGTCCTGTTCCTAAATAAATTTAGAATAAATTAAGAGCYTCCTAGGATTCCATACTGCTCCCACAGGCTCATCTTCTAATTTTAATCTATATTTTCTACATGTTAAAATCAAAGAGGGTCCAGTGACTTCGGGGGGTCGTGTGGTTCTTTGGGGTTTGCTGTCTCTTTGGAGGTAGCTGCCCTTCAATGTGATTTGATAAAAATGCTCTGGGCAAAACAGTTCAGTTTGTGGCTTCGGCTTCTTGTCTCAACTCTGCGTGCTCAGCCTCCAGTGCCTCCATGTTTGGTTTAAATATAATGCTAAATACCTTYTAGTCTCTACTTATTTTGTAGTCTTGATTTCCTTTTGGCCAGCACTATATTGTCACTTGCAAATATGAATGTTTGCATAAATCAACTCTCTTTGGCAGAATAGTATCTAAAATATAAAATGACTGTTTTCTGATACACTGAAACACATAACCACGAACATCTTGCTGTATTTTGAGTTGCATTACAGGTCAGTGCTCTGACAAGTCACAGAGATGTGACATATTTATGTCATGGCTATGCTTTTGGGGTCTGTTATGAAAGTTTTCAAGCCCTTCTCAGAGTTCTCTTTTTCTACATGGTTTATCTTAGTTCAGGGTTCATTTGCCATTTCTGAAAGACTAGATTAAGAATCATAAGATTTCATAAGATTTCTTATTCCTGATTATAGACATCACTGTTTTGCCTTTGTTCAAATTCCTAAGGGATTATTTGAACTGGGACTTTTGTTTCTAGCTCTTTGTTTTTCTGCACATTATAGGCCTCAACAATGAGGGCTAGAGTCCCATGCAGTTTATGATGCTTAACATAGTCTGACTTGCCTTTTAAGGATATATTTATTTTCACTCAGCAACAAATTTAAGTTTAAAATGTGACAGACTCTGATATTGTCTAGGCAGTYATAAATTCCACATTTCCCATAATATTTTAAAAGGAACAGGACTGAGAGAAGTAAGTCTAGGTTTGAATAAATTCATTGGGTGAGTGAAAGAAGCATTATCATCTGAACAGGAGCAGTGTGTCAGTCTGCCTTTGGTCCTGGTTGTACAGCACTGCAAGAGGGAAACCCAGTGGCTGGAAACACTGCTTGTTATTTCACTCCAGGGCTAAGAACTATGTGGCTGGCTCTGGCAGTAGATTATATGAGAGATGAAGGTTAAGGATGCAATCTCATTCATGAGTAACCTCTATGCAAGTTTAAGTACTTTCCTCCTTACAATGGCCCAAGAACAGATAGATTTCACATAAATACAGTGACAAACACCAGCTCTTTATGTTGGTTCTTCCAGTCTATGGCTCAGCTGGAAGCTTAGTTTCCAATTTCTCTTTGATTCTTTTCTGTTACAGATTTGTCACTRCTGCTGGCAGCTGACTTCCCTGATGGGAGGCAGGAAGCTGCTAACAGGGAAACACCTTTCTCTCTGTTGGCTATTTTTCATCAAGGGGATATTTCCCAGGATGGGAAGCTCTCAAAGGAAGTGAGTATGTTAGGAGGATGGGAGGAAATGGAGAAAAAGGGAGTCCTAAGTGGTCTGCCAACAGCACTGCAGCTGYTCCAGCCCTTGCACAAAAAATAGCCACTATTAAAGGATTTATTTATATAAATACTTAAAAATATGTATATTTTGATTAATAGGTAACTGCCTAGCCGGGTTAATTTTAGATAATTTGTCAGGATGTGAAGTACATGGTATTATTTTTAGTCCAGGGTAAACCAGCAAGTTAATAAGAATCTAGGCTTCCCACTCTGGCACGCAGCAGCTCCCGCTTCAGAGAGGGATGGGGAGAGAAACAGACACAACCCGTTTGTCACAATTTTCTCTGTCATTATCTCCTTCTCTGACYTTTGCTAGTGCAGCAGCCAGGGAGTCCACAAGGTGTGTGGTAGCAACTTGTTGGTGATGATAGAGTGCACCATAGCTTCAGAAGGACKCATGTCTTTGTTTCCCTTTGTTTTCCTCGGTGATGGCCAGAGGGTGGTCCGGGTGCTGGGTGGCTGCAGGCACAGACAGTGCGAGCCACGAGTGCCCAGAACGGTGTCTCTGTGCCATCTCAGCTGTGTGTCYCGGTCCCCCCTGACAAGCACAGCTCTCTGTGCTGCTCCACGCTGGCAGTGCTTGTTTCTGGGCACGACTGAAGCAACGCTCCCCTCTGCTTCCCCCATTTCTGTTTGATAACACAGGCTGCTGCCTCCCTGGCATTTATCCATCATGTTGTGTCGGGAAACTGGGTCAGAGAAGACTAGCTTTTTGACATGCACTTTATAATCATCACTCCTCATTGTGAGCTGCAAGGTCACACAATTCAGTGGCCTGAGGAGAGACATGGATGCACTGAACCACTGCCAGAGCWGCTGAAAAAGAGCTCCTATTCATTGCAGATTACATGTTTTGACCTAACTCTGACAGAAAAGCATACCTGTCAGCTCCATGGCAGGCTGATTAGGTTAATTAAGTCCTTGTCTATGAGTACAATAATTAGAACTGTCAGTTGTTTAAATGATGATAGAAGAAAGGCAAGATTCAAGGAGAAGCATTGGAGTTTGGAAGTACTAACAATCTAGGAGGGAATCCATAACAGGCAGTGATTTAACACTTTTCTTCGGGCAACCTCATTTATGAATAATGCTGAGGGGAGGAGAAAATTGTGTCCAGTGGTTTTTGTTTGGTTTTTTTTAAACCTAAAATAATGATAATTGAGATAATCAATAAGTTTATAAATCATATTTATAGGCTGCAAGCTTAACTGTAGTCTTGGGGTAACCTTGGAAAACTTCACTCTTTTCTCAAGGAAGGTCTACAGAAAAAGCAGAATAGTGTATATTTTCTCATTCTCTCAATGAAGGTGGGAGAAGCCATTTTGTGTATTCTTGCAGCTTTGGATTTGTCAGTACAGGCCATGCACCAGGGTGAAAAGTTACAGCAGCAGCACAGTTAATAGCACAATATGGACAGAAATGGAAGCTGAAAGAAACAAACCCAGGAGATCCATATGTAAGGCTAGAAAATGGCACTCTGCTCAGTACAGAGAAGCCTCTTAAGATGTTTGCTTTTTATGCCTCGTATTTTCAGWCAAAAATACATTTTCAGGAGACCAGAGAAAAGCGAACAAAATAACGGTGTGTCTGGAAAACACACTTCTTAGGACCAGAATTGGGTTTTCTTAGTTCAAAACCAAGACAAGACGGTGGAGGAAGAGAGTATCCTCATGGTAATACCCTTCCAGTGTGGTAGGTGGGAGTGTGATATTCACTGAATCAAGTGAGAAACAAGAAGAGATCACCTGACATACATTGCAGCAGGAAAGAAYTGTAGCAGGCAAAATTAGAAAACTTTAAAAGTTTAAAGTGTTAACATGGTGCACATTTGAGGAGACATCAAGATGTTAGAGAAGGCTGTCTTAGGGTGTGTTGAAATACTGGAAAGTATCGAGATRATGGGTAAATGCTCATTTGCTCAGGGAGGAAGGTATCTTGGCACCTCTTACAGCTCTATYCACTGGTCTCCTCACAGGGGATAACGATTTAGCCATGTGCATAACAGCTAAGCATCTCCTAGAAAAGGTCAGGAAATAATTAAAAATAAAGGTAGAACAGAATGGAGGTTAAAGGATTAGGAGCTGCAAGACAAAATTGGGAACTGACATTATACGCAGGTTTAATATGAGTAAGTCGAATTATGCATGGTGACGTCCAGAGTGGCTTGACGAGGAGTCCTGTATCTCAAAAAAGCAATACAGACACCCCAAAAAGGGCTCTTGTAATGGCAGACAGAGAGTAGAAATCAAAATGTGGAGAGAAAAGTAATGGAGATTTAGGATCACTTTTCTAGAAGGGAGTATGAGTAACAGCAGATCTGAGGAAGAACAGGATGGACAGGGATCTGGAGATTGTCCATGGAGTGCCCAYTGAAAGCCTCAGTCACTAAAAGACTAAGGTACTGTGTTCTGAAGTACAAGAAAGTCTTTTTGGTAACTGCCCAGCATTAAAATCAGATCTAAACAATGTAATCRCATGGTGGTTTTAAAGAACTGATCTGTCCTGAATTTTTCAGCATGCATGCTTATGTCACAGGAAAATCATGTAGGCCAAACAATAGTTAGAAAAACCCTCCAGAAAATATTACTGACCTGTCTTTGTGGAAGTGAACAGTTTCTCATCCTGTTTGTTCAATCAGAGAAATATACTGTTAAAAGTTTGTATGGATTGATTTGGACATGTTTTGTGGAAGGAGAGGTAACACCCAGTTGTGAGGTTCTCAGCCATTTCCTCATACTGCTTAAGAAAATATATTCAATGTAAAGCACAGAACATTTCATAAACATGGAAGTGATAACAATCCCATTTTTTACTGACACTACATAAGTCTTTTGTGTGGTTGGCACCAGATGCTAGAATAAMCTCGTGAATTATATCCATTTCAAGATGAAATGCCAGAGCCAATCCCTTTCCCACCAGCAGGAGCAGTTGATGTGTATCAGCAGCGTTTCAAGTTTAATAAATTTGGTSATTAACAGCAGTGATTCCTGAGGGTAAGGTTTGCTGGTGCTGTTTTGTGTTAAGCAGAGGCATCTCTGGCCAGCAYTGTCAGTCATGCTGCCTGCCCACTGCCAGCTGTTAAATGCCAGTTGTTGAGGAAATCTCATGGCTGTTTTTTTTTTTTTTTTCCTACAGCAGAAAGGTAAGCATTATTTAAATGTCACAATATAATGCTCTGCTCTCTGACTATGATGGATATCAAGGCTCCAGCTGGGGATCTACAGATGAAAATCAGGGGTTTCTGATAACTGTGGCATTTTGTTATCCAAGCCCTTCCCTTGGCATGCAGTGCTCATCCCTGGGCTGCACAGCACACACRCATCTATCTCTTCTGCTCTTGTGATGAATGCAGAAACCACCATGGAGCCTTTGCTTTGCAATTAACATAATTCAGAAATGAACAGACTAAGTCTCCAAGTAATGCTCTGAAATCAGATTAGAAAGAGAACATTTCTATTTACCTTCCTTTCAATGCTATTCAGCTTAAGGGAGCCAGAAATGTCTATGCTACTGAACCAGAAATAGAAGGCATTACAATTTTGTTTTGAAACTTTTTTWTTCCCTACAGATCTCCACATATAGAATACTGTCACATTTTAGATGCTAAAATTGGACTAGTGACTGCTTTCCATAATATTTTATAAACTGAAAATACTTCATAAAGAAAACTTCTGCCAGGTTTCAATGTAAGACAAATTACCACAGGATCATGAATCTTCACTGCTCTTACAAAGTATAAAAGCTCAGTTTTTACATATCACTCAGCAAGAGGAGAAAAAAAGAAAAAWTATATTTCAGCTGAAACAATAGAAAATTTAAACTGAACTGAGTTGCATCCCTTTTAATTTTAGAGCTGCTGAAAGCTTGTCAAACCACTTATTTTTGGCCCTATAYTGGGCTCTTAAATTCTTGTTTTGTGACATCTGCATGAAAAAGGCTCGCCTATTTTGAGCAGGGTGGCCTGGAGAGATGATGTGAGCAGAGCTGGGGCAGCAGGTGAAGGCTGAAGCTGGTGGATGTGGGTACCCCAGGGCAGCCATCCAGCCCTGAGCTGCACAGTGCAAAAGGACAAACACCTGCAGAGCTGCTGCACCCTGTAAGCTCTGGATGTGGGGTTTGTGTGCTTCTGGGTATCACTGCTGCTTTTGGACCCAGCAGAAAAAAAGACCTCGGCAGTTCGAGTGTCCACCCAACCCAAAAGAACTGAGGCACAGAATTCACCCAGAGGGGCTTTGTCTTGCAAAGAGTAGTTTCAAGGAGAACCTCCTGGTTTTCTGGAGATGCTGCACACCCAAGCAGGAGACAGGACAGGGTCATTTGAGGCCTTCTTGCTCCAGATTTACAAAGCAATTGCTGAAGCAAAAAATGTATAATTAGCAGTATTTTCTATTTTATAAGAGGAAAAYAATGCAGGGCAAATACTATGCWGRGGATGTGAAAGCTAATGGAATTGCYTTGGGGCTTTTGAGTAAATGTATTTTATAGCCTGATGAGGATGCCTACTTTTATCTAGTATAACACGTACAAGATGCCTGAGACATGAATAAAAGAGTGAGGGTTAACTAGGAGCTGGCTTGTAAAAAACAAATAACAAGAAGAACCAAGCAGAAGGAAGCAGTGAAACCTCAGATAATAATGACAGGCTTTAGCTGCAAGATGGCTATCAAGATCAAGGACTTTAACCCTTCCTAAATTAGAGKTTTTTTGGATGTGTGGTTGTATTTCAGGCACAATTCTATTTATAAATAACAAAAAAGGTCTTCATGCAACCTGCCAATTTATGCAGATGGACAAAGACAGCTTTGGAGGCTTAATAAAGGCTTTTTTTGTTTTACAATACTACATCTGTTTTAGATAAYTCAGGAATGCTCTTTAATAAGATCTTTCATATATGCTTCCCATTTAGTATCTCTCCATAATCACTTCAGATGTTCGTATTAGCAAAATTAAACTACACAAACAGCACAATGACAAGAGTCAGAACTGAGCAAGGACATAAACCAGTAAAGCAGATGCCATCTGTAGAAATGCCCTGGTCAAGAAACTAATAAAATTTTCTTTTTTTCCCCCTTGATAAAGGCTACATTTTATTAAGGAAGCCCCTTCTCACAGCTGTGTTAATACAGTTAGATGATGTTTCTGAGAAACTAATCAGAGAAAGGTCTGGAAATAGATTAGATCTCCTCTTTGATTCAAAAACAGAGTGATGTTTGCAATAATTCAATTTAAAAATAGATTCAGCCTCTGACTTGCCATTGTGAATAACTCAAAATGATTTTTTTGACTAAAATCTGACAACTCAGAGTTTTGACAAGACTGCAAAACCAACAGTGTCCTTTCATGTCTGGTGTCACAGTCATTCTTAACAGCATTCAAGATTTCATCTGATTTTATTATTTGGAAGAACACAGAAGAGTAAAATTTAGAATGAGTCTCGAATGATATAAGCCCATGTAACCCCTTTTACAAAAATTTACTCAAGAGGAGCATGTGCCCRTTTAAAATTTTACTGCATCCTAAATCTAACAACATTAAGCTTACCTTCAGGGTTATTCTAAGTGCTGGTGTTTAAGAGCACTAGCAGATRTATTTTATTTTGCCTGCATTAACTGCACCCACTCCCTGCCACCCCTGATCAATTCTTGAACAGAAAAAAATGTAGTGGCAGAGATTGCTTATGACCATCTAAAGTAGCGGCAGAGGTGGATGTGTGTCTTGCTGTCCCAGACACTGCTGCAGTTTGGTGCCAAAATAACTTTCTCCTTGTGGAGATTCCTTAATAGTGGCATTGGCYGCTCAAGGCCATCTCCCTGCTCTGCATGGTTTGACAGAGGCCTTTTGTTAGTGCTGGCTGCTGCAGGAAGTCACTCAGGTCCACCGAGATCCACCACCCCGTCAGCTGTCAGACTGCCCAAGCTGACATTGGGTGTAAAACAATGGTGCACGGCTGCTGTGAGGGATCCTGAGCCCGGCACAGCCGTGGCTGGYGGAGCATATTCCCGTTGGCTGGCAGAGCGTATTCCCTGCGCCATGCACCATCTCCAGCAGCTGCTGCAGCTCCTCCCAGATGGCCAGGCCGTGGGTGGGGGTGAAGGGAGCCCTGCCCGAGTGCCAGCAGCTCAGAGGAAGAGCTGCCATTCACAGAGCCCAGCTTGGCCCCAGCCTTGCCAGCACATTTGGCACACGGTGACAGTGTAGCCTCTGTTTGTGTCAGTGGCTCTTTCAGCCAGAGAGCGTTTGGAAAGCCAGCGTGCCTCGGAGAGTCACTTTAGCTGGGAGAACTCGGGTGTCCTCTCRTCAAAGGAAATTCCCTCGCCCCCACAGTCATTTGCAGACATCGTGGTCCAGGCGCTGAGCTGGCAATGCCTTGGATCCCCTTGGAACATCTCAGTCTTCCTCATGTGGGACTCAYGCGGAAGAAGCAAGGCGGGACGAACATGTGCCTGTATGTGCCTGCACAGGTTTATGAAAGCTAAATTGCATGGAAAAGGCCATGAGGTCTGTGAAACCAGGGATTTTAAACATAAAAACCCAAAAAGTCAAAACTAAACACAGACAGTGTGGAAGAGCCGAGACCATTGCAACGATGGGCATCACAAGAGAGCCGAATAGGGAGCTACTTGTGTGATCTCACAGCCTTTTGCACGCTATCCTAGCACTGTGCTGATGATTCCACTTGCCCACTCTCCATCCTAGGCATCCAGCTCCTTCTGCCCCCAGGACAGGTGCTGCAAGCACAGCTGTGAGGCCAGCTGCAGGATGCCCTTGAAACAGTGGCTGCTGAGGATGCCTTGCCAGTCCCGATGGCAGCACATCGTGCACTTGGTCCTGGGTGAGGAACGCGCTGCCTGATGGAGCCTGGGAGGACTGGGAGGCCCAGAGACTGTCAGAAGGGCAAYCTCCTCCATGGAGGAAGTCAGGAGAAATCAGCAGTGCTGTGGTAGGAGCTTGGTGCTTTTGTTCTCCTCTGCAGTGAAAGGACTCTGGGCAATGAGGGTAATCATTAAAGATCTTTTATTGCATCCTTAATGCGTTCATGACATTCTGAGAGCCTGAGGCAGTACTGCTTTTAYACATGTGGCATAACATCAAAACAGCCCACTTTGAAGTATTTTCCTGTAGATTTTACTGATCATAAAATAGAGGAATTTTGGAGGTGTTGTTCAACAAACCATTTTAGGCTCTATTTCAGACATAGCTACCTTACTTGCTATTATAATTTTCTTAGATTCTGTGACAAAGCAACAGGTTGGGAAGGTTTTTTTAAAGAAAATCAGTTCACACCATTTTGATTAACCAGCAAATGTTTAATGTCCTCCCTTGCTGCATTTTAATATGTATTTAATAAAATTCTTTAAAAACCAAGCCCCAAACTCTTATCCACAGCTCAGCTGCCTGATTCACAGAAACTCCTTGTATCACAGTTTGCTTTCCTCACCACAGCGATGGGCTGTGGTCTGGTGAGGCAGCARGTCCCCAGTCTGACACTGCAGCTGCTATGAAATAAAGGGTCCTGTCTTTGCTCTATTTCTTACTATCTGCCACCAGTTGGTATTGCTCCAGCTGGATGTCAGAGRAGGCAGCTACATATTCTTCTTCTTCCTAAATGTGACCATAACCAAGTGGTGGTAATGAAGACATCTCTGAGGAGGACAAAGGCAGCACAGGGAAGCCTCCATCCTCTCTGCATAACAGGAGGTGAACAGGCTTAAAGTCTTTATGGGACTTCAGCCTTGTCCCTCTGCTGTGACAAATGGCTATATACACCCCAGGGTGGAAATTAAACCCGAGGATAAATGTTTGGATAGAGTGGAGAAGCAGAGACTGACATTGCACGGAGCAGTCTTGATCATCTCTGATCATTAAGTTCTTTTGAACATCACAGAATAGATGAATCACCTGGACAAATCCCTCTTCCTCCCTGTAAGTCCCTGGCTGTGTTGAGTTGGCCATCACGGCGACAAGCAGGTGATGTAGCCCTGGCAGGCCCTGGCAGTGCAGTTCCTGCATGTGGTTTCAATCCTACGGGAAAATAATCAAATTGTGAGCATCCCACACACAGGCATACACAGGCATATCAGGAGCAGCAGGATGTCATGTTCAGTTCCTGCAAACTGTTACTGTTGCAGTGGATTCTCATATGGCGRGCTGCAATAAATTAATTATTTTCTTATTAAAAACCCAAGGGAATAAAACATGCTTTCCCTGATTAACAAAGAAACCAGATGTTCGGGGCAATTATTGAAGCACAAGCAAATTCAAAGCCAAATAAAGCAAGTATGTCTGGATATAGTCTCTTCAAGATCTGTTTTCTCTCCCTTCAGTCTCTCAGCATGAAGAAAATAAAAACCTTGCTGAGTGGTAACACAAAAGTTGATGATTAACGGTATAACTTTCTCTCTGGGGTATTTTATTTCTGGGAATCATGTCACACACAGCCCTCACCGGGCTATAAGCATTACCCATATGCAGTAAAATATTATAAAGATTTCTCCCTGCATTCAACCCCTCTTATGATCTAGATAATGTGAAGGGCTTAATTGTGCTTCCTTATGCAGAGATTAAGAACCATATTTGAAGAACATTATTGGCTACATTTTCAGCATGAAAGGCAGAGAGGACATGGCAAACGTACTCATGACAACACTGAATGGGTAACTTGGAGTGAATATTTGTTAATTAAATTTTTGATACATGCATGTGTTTGGTGAATAATGTGCTTATTTGTACATGCAAACATGATAACTGGGCTTCCACAAACAGAGAATTTCTTGAATATTTCTACAGGCCTTATAGAGCAATTAGTTCTTCAGTTTAGTAATCAACACAAGGCAAGCACTAATTCATCAGGATGCTGGTTTGTGCTTTTCACACAATGAAAACATATTCACCTTTCTAAGTCCAGGGCCTTTCCAGAAAGAAAATTCATCCATATTATCARTTTGGGGGTATATCAGTTTTGGGTCAGTCAGTCCATGGCAATGTTTTAGTACATACCTTTCTCGGCACGCTTCTTGAGCGTGCACTGCACCCTGCAATGCACACAGTTGCATGCACATTGCACAGCACTGGTGTACAGAAAAGTGCTTATTTTAAACTAGAAATACTTCCCTCCTTTGAGCTTGCTTTTGGTCTGCTTTTGTTTTATTTGCTTTACCTCTAAAGGATGCATTAGGAATACAAATAATTTACTGAAGATTTGTAGGATGTAGACTTCAGAAAGCAACAAGATTCATCATACCAATATCTAATGATGTTGAGCATTCACTTCTTAATAATGAAGTCTTCAAACACTACTGACACAATGACACACTTGAATTTAGTGACTTGACTGAACAGAAGAAAGGGATAATTTCCTTTACTCTTTTGCCCAGTATATTAACTTTGATCTCTATATATGGGCAAGTCTCATTACACTACACTATTCTTAAATATGAACTGGCTATATAAATCATGTATATATTTTGGGCTATTCACTCTGTATAGCACCAGAAAAAGGGGCTGTTCAGCCAGATATGGGTGCTTTTATCCTAAAGGAGGTCAGGAAAAGCTCTGCTTTTCTTTGTATATCACAACCAAAATCTTATCACAAATTATTTTTAATTAATCTCAAATCCTAAATATATTGCCGCAGAAGTAAAAGCCAAGCTGACACTTAGATGAATCTCCATTCTTAAATAAACTACAAAGAGATTTTTGTTTTACAGCTCCATACCCCTTCTCAGCTTGAAGAGACGAACTGCGTTTTCCAAGTTTTGAAGGACGAAGAACGTTGCAGGCATGTCACTCACAAGCTGGAACAAAGCTTGACCAAACCATGGAGTCCTCAGTTTGGGGTACTGAGAATGTGCTTTCTCCTCRTGTGCAACTTTACGCGGTGCTAAAAGCAGCAGCAGCGTCAGTGCAGCCGTGATTACTCTGTCATACTGGGTATCAATCTCTGCCTTAGTGCTGGGGCTTGGTTTTGGTACACAGAAGATTTTCACTGCAGCCAGGCCATCACCGTCTCTAGAGACAACCTTTCATCGTAGCTGGCTCAGTGGGGAGCAGGCTCTGCAAGAAAGGCACTKATGAGTTCTGCCTTGACCAGAGCTGACTACAAGGCACAGGTGTGCACAGARCCCATGCTGTTCCTTCCCAGCGTGACCCTTCTGTGCTGCCACTCTTCGCTTGTCTTCAGCCTTCGTCCTCATCTAGACAATTTCTGTATCCAGCCCTTAATTCTGTCACCCAGCTCCCAAGGTGGGACTTGGAGACCAGATGTTAACTTGGGTAGGCATGCTTAAGACCAAAAGTGTGTAGAGCTTCTAGATCGTGCATGGCRGTGAGCAAAATCTTCAGTAAAAGGTGCTGAGATGGGCTAGGATATACTGAACAAAGGTAAATTGTGGATTTGAAAGGTCTACAGCTTTGCCAAAAGGCCACAGGCTTCATACAAAGCATTTCTGCCTTACCTCAGCAAAAGCTCAAATGATGTTCCTTCAGTTTCCAGAGTTTAAACACTTGGAGAATGTCAGTAACAGCACAATTGCGTTTGGATACCCTCAAAGTATTTTCCCTCAAGACCGAGACTTCTAGGAGTAAAAATGTCCCGGGGTGAGGTGAAATCCATGGCATGGAAAATTTCAGCTCAACTTTTAAAGTCTGACAAAACTATCTGCAACAGAAAAGGGATACCTCTGCCAAGTCATGCATCTGAAATAATTAATCCATGGAAAAACAACCTCAGGAGCTGCTGGATGCCCATGGAAGCACCACACAGCCGTTTCAGTACCCTACACGCTATTCCCCTGGGAAAGTAGGAAGAGATTAGGCGAGCAGCCAGGATTTAGGCAGCAACCGCAGCAGGGTTAGCACACCCTTTCCTGTTTCCTGGGTTTTTCYCCGCGGGAGGAGGCGCGGGCTCCGTGCGCAGCCAGCAGAGGTCAGCGCGCCCCAGCGCAGCCCAGCGCCGGCGGCAGCGGGATGGGMCCGGGGCTGCTCCGCTCCGGGGATGTGTGACCGCCTGGCACCGACCCCTCCGTCCCTCGGGGGGCCCAGAAGGGCTTAATGCTCTTCTTCCTGCCGGTCTCGGCTGAGCCCCTACCAACAGTGGCAGTCTCTGCCACGGAGCCTCCAAAATCTTGCCAGAGAAGGGAAGAGAGAGGAAAAGTAACTTTTTCAGTGTCATGCAGTAGGTTAGTAAAAGTGTCACATTTTCTGACCCCACCTTTAGGAAATTCCGCGGTTCTTTTATGTTTTTGGGGGATTCTGAAAGCTTTGTGGATAATTCTCCAGCACCACTGTTTCTGAGACAATTAATTTAAAAGATACAGAACAATATTCTGGGAAGGTTGTTTTCAACATGAAAGGAACAGCCTTGCCCTGAAACACTTACATTATAAGGTATTCCTTCCAATACCTGTTAAATTGCAAATTATTGCGAACCTATCTCTGTTCTGACTTGAGACAAGTTTTTGTGCTTGAAAGTTTAAATTAGCCAATCTAATACAACATTTTCACTGTTGAAAGGTTTTTTTCTTGTCCCTAATGTTTTTATTATTGATTCCTAGGGAAATGAAAAATAACACATGGAACTTCCTTTTGTCTTACARTTTGACTGGGTGTTCATTTTGATGTACTCATAAAACAGATCATAAAATAGATACCTGATTATATAAATCGCACTCTATGCAATTTATATAATCATAATCATATAAATGATGCCCCCCCCAATCTTCAGAATATCTTGGGCCTTCTCCCTATGAATCTTCAGAATATATTGATCTAAGCTGTAAAAAAGTCTGAAAAGAAGAAATGTGTTAATTTTTCTGTGTTTTTTTTGTATTTTATGTCCCTAATATAAAAGATACTAAAATTGGAGTTATTTAAATGCAGAGTTTTTGGTTTTCACACTCAGGATGAGATCCAGCCACATAACCTTCAAAAGTCTTGTACAGCTCTTGTATGTTGGAGAGAAAATAGAGAAGAAACTTGATCCTGGTCTATAATTGACTGCAGTGAGAGAAAACATTTGAATCCAGCAGGACTCGTAATCAAGTTAAGCGGCAAATTGAGCCTGAGGATTCAGAGGTCAATCCGGAGAAACTAGAAACTAAAGGATGCTTGTAAAATCCGAAGTGTCTGGTTATTGGAACACCGTACCAACATGTGTTGGTGGAAAGCAGGCATTTTTCTGTCTCTGCTGGGAGTGGGCAGGGGTCACCATGGTGCAGTTCTGGAGCTGATGATCAGCTCACACTGTCTGGACTCTGCAGCTCCTCATGGAGGCTGCTGTGACACCCAGCACGGTGGCCRCTGCCACATGAACATGGGCTGTGCCTCTTTTTCCAGCAGAAGCCTGGTGRGAATACCCAAAGGTGACCATAATGAACAGGAAACAAGAAAACATGTGGAATTAATCAGTTCCAGTGAACTGGCATTTTCTCATTAAGATGTGTTCAGTCAGGCCTATGAAGCRAAGAATTGCTGCCCTCCCTAAAATTATATCCTGGTTCTCACACAGCCAGTTTATTCAGGAAATGAAGCTGSATGATGTGTCCTCCCAGCTTCCACATGAATTCCTGGTGTTTGTTTACATTTGTGGCAAGCYGGGATGGTTTCTTGACTTCATTAGAAAGCAAGAAGTAGCTCTACACTTTTCAGTGACCCATGCTCAAATATGCTTTGCAAAAGCTTAGTTKTGAAAATATCAGTAAGATTCTGTGTTGAAAGCAGCAAGTACAATTACACTCTCCAGCAGCTGTATTACTTCTTCAGCATCTGTATCATTTAAATAAGCTTTTAGCACACTTTCTGCATTCAGAGTTAAATATTCAGGTTAGAGATTTGCCAGTTTGACCTTTACTTCAGTGAAAACAGAATGTGTTTGTGTATTATGAATCCACACACACCTTACTATGAAAATCAGTAAGGAAAACAAGACAAACAGTGTGTGCAAAATAGRTGGATTAATTGTGGTCAGACAGAGTGAAGTGAACCGATTACTTTATTAAAATGCAGGTGTTCAGAAGGAGAATTTCCTCAGGAGAAGACCAGAACTTATTTTCCARCAAGCGCCATATATGAAGTAAACTTTAAATAAGGGATCCACAAACTGCTGAGGAAAAAAATATGACTTTGGAGGATCTGCATGACACAAATATGCATGAAACAGATTTGAATCTTGGGGTTTGAACTTATTTTTCTTGTTTATTACAATCTTCTTTTCTCCTAATTTTGTGTTCAGCTAATGTGAAAGTAATCCATGTCATATTTCTATTCCAAAAAGAAGCATAAACCTGAAACCTCACAGCTAAGGTATCTCATATCCTTTCAAATCAGAGAACTGTTAAGGGAAAGGATCTTGTTGCAGAATATGGCTGAGAGGGAATAGAGTTGCCTCTAATGCTGGAGYTGCAGGATGAGGTAGGAGGAAATTATCCCCACGCTCCTATTCTGTAAGCAAACCATTTTCCCAGAATGGCCAAATGTGGAAGTTGAGGTTACACSTCCTGGGTCAGCAGCTCTGTGGGCACATCTGACTTTGGTTTACAAGGGTATGCTTGGGGAATCCTGCAGCAATTTCTTCTGTCTCATTTGTGTGGGAAGGAAAATCTCGTATTTCATGACACCAGCATTCTGTCCTTCGTTTGCATGAGCACAGCACAATCTACCTGACACTCCACTGTCTCTGTAATGCCCTTATTTCCAGGACAGTCTGCCCTGGGTCTTGGGAGCTGCAGAAATCCAAACTGCACCCTAAGTCCACTTGGGCCTCAGCTTCCCCTGAATGCTCTGGRTGCTCTTCACACTCGTTCTCTCTGYCAGGCAATGGTGTCCTCCATGTGCCAGAGTTGGGGCAAGGTGCATTCCAGATTTGCAGCATTCATGGGCAAACGAGCACCTGATGCTTTCTCTGCCCTGCTCTGCATCACTGTGTTTTATGCCAGACACCATCTCTCACTTTTTCAGCATAAATCACTGTCACTCCTTTATCCAGTCTCTCTGCTTTCAGGGCTYCCAACTTTTCCCATTTTTGTTTTAGCTAATACTGGCAATTGTCAGTCCCAAGTKAGTACATTTATGCCTCAATTATATCAATTGTCACCAAAACATCATTAGCATTGTACTGAGCACTCAGTGAATCCCAGGCCTCAGTGAGACTGATGGACATTAAAYGTTACTTTCGTGTATTCATCATTGCTGCATTAGTGTCAAACTCATGCAAAGCATGTCAAAGCATGGCCTGTGRTTTTATACAGACATGTAATAAAGCACTTTCTAATATTTTTCTGCTGTGAGCTCAGTTGATATGGTAAAATCTCTTCTAACGGAAAAAAAACTCAAGAGAATTTCTGTGTTTTCAGTTAGGCACCTTCAGCACCAGAAGCTGCCTCTGTGCCTGTTGAGCTCAGCAGAAGTGGCAGAGCTGCCTCTGAGCACCAAGCTGTGCAGTCCCATTGAAACTGTGTTTGTTTTCAAATGTCTGAGCTTAGCAGTTGCGGGGCAGTTTGCTTGGAGGAAATAAAACCCAGGAGCTGGCAAATGAARTGCCTGCGTCTGAGGTGCTGTTTCTGATAGGACACATCAGTTCTGATGTGTCAGTTGTGCTTGCCTACAAGCTGGGCTGTTATCTGGTGAGGCAATGTGTTCCTTTAGCTACGATCCTCACTCTAGTGCTGAGCTGACTTGGCTYCTCTTTAAGGTAATTGGCAATATGGCTCCTTTTCATTTTGACCAGAGTTCAAACATCTGTTTCTGACAGCTACAGTGAAAGTAAAAACATAATCATATTCACGGCCACAAACTGTGTGTGATGAAAAAGTCACATGAAGTTTTCTCTGYGAGGCATTTAGCCCTGATGTACTGCTTTAACTGCTAAGCTGCACTTACATATACAGCTAAGAGCAAGCCCTCTTGTCATGCATTTGTGCACAAACATCCCACATTGCCTCCTGTAACAACAGCCACATTATGCTTCCTTGCACAAAACCAGCTGTCAGTTTAGATTTCCTTAATCCTGCCAGATTCCAACTCAGCCAGCTAACAACCATTATCTATGGGAAACCCTTCTGCGAAATAAAGCAATGTCCTTACAGAAATGACATGTCATAAAAATTAGTTTGGTCACCAATCCAACAAAATACTTTGTTTAAGTTTGAAAACTACAGGCTGGTGGTATCATGTTCCCTGGTGCTATAGATCTCAGAAATGACGAGCAGGACAGCACAGTAACAGCAYGCAGGGCCGGATCCCCGCTTGCCCTAATTATATAACACACTTAAACAGTGCAATTGTGTTTTGCAAGTTGCTGTTATGTCRGCAGTGTACACGTATGGCACAATACCCTCTAGCACAACCTTTCCAAACTCCAACAGTGCAAACAGGGAATGTGAGCCATGAGGGTTCTGGCAGCATTAGGATGGCTCATTTGAGAGCAACCTGCTCTTAACAGTGGGAGGGTTAAAGGGGACAACTGCTCCCCATAAGGACACGGTGAAGGTTTGGATGGGTTCCTCTGCAGAAGGCTAAGGARAAGACAAATGTCAGGTGCATACTGCAGGGATTATTCCTGCCTGCCTGTGGTAAACAGGAGGCAGAAGGAAACCAGGCCATKTCTCATGACCCTGGACACAGAATAMCGTATGGATCAGATCGATGAGTGCTCCTCAGCCTTTTTAGCCCACCGTGAACTCTGCAAATGCTTTATGCTCCCCCATGCACCTGGATCACTGGGCAGGGAGAGGGAGGAAGGTTGCTCAGCCCATAAAGACCATACCTTGTCAGCTGAGAAAGGGAAACTGTCTCTAGATCAAGCCAAACAGTTCAAATGCGATGCCACTGCCAGGTCCAAAAACATGTGACACTTTGACCAGAATTGCAGCTTCTCAGTGTGCAGACTGGTGAAAGTTGAATATTTCCTCCTGGTTTTTCTGTTTTGTCACTGTTTTTGTGAATTTGTATCATAACAGGTTTGCAGAGTTGCTAGCCAAGGTCAACAAAAAGCCAGGAGTAAGTGTCCAATGTATTAGTAGCTTGTCTTGGAAAGAAAGTAATTCAAAGGTGGAATTTTTTAGTTGTTTTGTAGGTAGTAAGTTTAGAAGATGTTTTCCCTTATCAGCAATAAGAGAGAAATTTCTTTCTTGCAAGGAAAACTTAGACCTTTATCTGTCTACAAGATTTAGCACTAGGGACTTTCAATAAAATCATGATGTATAATTGGACTCATGATAAAACACCAAGATCTGCCAATCCATACGTAATCTGATAATCCTTTTACATCCTGCTCATCAAAGACTGTAAAGTTTTTAGTGTGTTCAAATGTGAATTTCTTCATGACATTTCAAGCCACATGACAGATCTGGTTTTCGGTTCACAAAATAGAGTACAGCCCACAGCTGTGCTGTAACCACACAAATGAAAACATGTACTTCCTTTTTTGGGAGTAATTTCATCCCTTTTTSAAGATAACTTTTATGTGGATAAGGGAGAGGGGAGTATCTCTTCCAATAAATGCAGCAACCAGCATTTTATGAGCTTTTCTTTTCTTTTTTTTTAATAAGCTTTTATTATGCTTTTCTGAGTGAAWATTGTGCTTCTTTATTAATAGTTATTTCCAACCTATTTATTTTGGTTCTATTGAGTTCAAACAGCTATTTAGAGTGGAAAAAACCCAAAACCACTGTGGCCTGTTCCCTGTAGGTTGATGGAGACCTCTAGGCAATCAAAATAATCAGAGCACTGTCTCAGGGTCAGCCTGATCCCTGCAGAGATCTCTGCAGAGGCTGTAGCTGAGCTCTTCACATCACTTTTGAATGTTGTGCGTGTTTTATGTAAAAGGTGACAAGCACAAGCATGCAAGAACCCAAGGCATGCCAGAAAGGTGTTTTAACAGGAGAGCCGTGCAAACCTGTTTTCAAAACTCAGTATTAAATCACATGTAGTGACTGTATTTTTGGAAACAGGAAAGAAAAAAACAAAAAAAGAAACGGCACACCCGAAAGAAGCTCCCCAGAGCATTGTTTCTAGACTGAGAGCAAACAACAAAAGGATGGTCTCATGCTAAAATGGTCAGAGAAAAGCTAGGGGTACAAATCTGTTTCTATTAGAGACCTCCAATGTGATTTTATGGTAATGTCTGTGCTTATATTTCTTTCTTCTTCTACTGAAGGGAGACAGCAGYACACCCTTTCTGGACCCCTTTATCTGTCCAGTCGATTTAGACTTAAGTGCTTAGTGGCAGACACTCTTTCTCGGTGGCAGAGCAACATCCTGCACAATGAAACCCTAATCTCTGCCAAAGCCCAGTGATGCTGTGATAGCAATAGTAAGAATGAAGCAGAAAGTGCAGCATTTAAAGGCTGCAGGAGAGCATGGTTAGGCAAGATCACCTCAGACTAAACCTTTCTGACTGAGTAATTACAGAGTGATGATGGGTGAGCAGTGTACATAGTCTGATTATTTTCAAAGCAGAGATGGCTTTAGAAATCCCACAGCTTATGGGCATTGGCAGGGCTCCTGCATCCATTCTGATGGATGAAAGACTTACAATTCCTATACATGGTTCTGAAAACCTCAGTGTGAGCATGCATTATGACAGAAAATCTGTAAGAATGGTTGAATTTTCAGTTGAACAGTCAAACACCAAGAAAGAGCAGCAGAACTGTAATCCAGCCCCTGTCCTGTATGCTGTGATACTGTCTGGGCACCAATATTTCGTGCTATATTCCCTCCCTCATTTGGTGCTAGAGTTTAGATGGAAAGTGGTTGAGAAGTGCTAATTACAACTGCAGCCATGGGAAAGATATTGTAGAGTGTGTTTACTGCCACTCCATGCTGGGGCTGAGCCTAGCACAATTGAGAAATAAAGGCCCTCCCTGTCAGGAAGTTTAGAAAAAGGATCACAGACCTAGGGTCCTTATTTTGAAGAACTGTTCTATAAAAAGGCCAGGTGTGAAGAGAAAGGCAGTGCTGGATGCGAGTGAAGGTAAGGAGCTCTTGTGGCTGGAGATATCCAATGGGTGAAGGAGCCTGRAGGGGAACTGAGCCAAAAGGGCCTGGTTCCACCATCCCATAAAACCCACCAAGGCTTCTGAAAGCTTGCAATGGACAGGACAAGAGATGCAGGAGAGATGGCCTCATGGTGGGAGTGGTTTAAATATTGCCCTGGAGAACTGGATTGTGTCCATGATCATGCYGCAGCATTTCAATTGCTAGGAAAACCACTTAAAAAAGGTGGAAACTCTCTGTAGGTTCCTCTTTCCCTCTGTTTCCTGAGACATCTGTGAGTGATTTGCTGAAGGCCAAAGCATACACTGCAGCAGCTGAAGGCAGTGGAGCTGCCATTGTGTCTACAGGTGACTGTCCCCTGCCCACCCCACTGTGCCGTGGTACCCCAGCCATGAGCAAGAGGTGACTCCTTTTGTCACAGCGTGGCAGGGGTGAATGACTCAACACCCCTGTGCTGAGATGAAGGTGTGAGCGCCGCAGTAGCGAATGAGTGAGCGTGCTGTCAGAGTGACACTGTGCTGGGGACACCTCTGTGCCACGTGCTGTCAGCAGTGAGATGTTGTACAGTCATTCATTCCRCAAGCCTGGTCCTTCCTCTGCTCTGGATGGGCACAGGGACCCCACGGGGATCAGTCACTTGAGTGTTCTCATAATATGCATCTGGCACAGAGACCAAAGCCTCTGCCTTCTGGGTGCTTTTTTGAGTCATTTGGCTATTAATAACCTTGCCCATAACAAAACACAAACTCTTATTTTATTTTTTTTTCTGGTATGAGAATTGTCACCAATCCAGGGACACTTTAGGGTCATGCAATGTGAAGAAGTGCCTTAGTCCCATGCAGAGTGCACTGGATTGGTGTTCAGAGAGTGCAGGCTCTTGCATTTCTGTGGTCAGATTATTTCTCTACCACCTCCCTGTACATCTGCTTTCCCATATGGAAAGCATTGTAACAGTCTTGAAATTACTTGGTTTGTGGTTGCAGGGCCTGTTTTAATGACACATATTAAAATACCTGTCAATTCCTGCTCATGTCCCAAAGGACTTGACCAGATTGGATTTCCATAGCAACAAGCTGAAAACCCTGAAAGTAGATCTAAAGAGTYGGATCACTGCAAAAGCCCTAGGAGCTCAGTGGCTTATTCTGTTCAAGAAACATTCTATTTTCTTGCAAAGCCAAGGAGGTAGTACTGTGCAATTTGTACAAAGTGTGCTTATAGATAATCCAGCTCAGAACAAGTGGAACCAGAAAATATAAAGGTTGGTTTTGCTTTTTTTTTCCCCTACCGAAGACTCTTGCATTGAAAGGTTTGTCTAAGTACAAAAAAAGCAGGAATGTCATGAACACTAATAAAGAAGCTTAATTTCATGGAATCAGAATACAGCAATGTGGGTAAGAACAATGTTAGGCAGATAGCTGTTGATTTTTCTTGTGAGTTTAAGCACCTTCAAAGCCCTGAATGGGCTGGTCAGGAGCCAAAACAAATGACACTGTATGACAAGCGAGGAGAGCAAAAGTAGCCAGGGGTGTGGGATGGGTCTGCTTGCTTCTGCTGACAGAATGGAAAGAGCTGTTTTATGAAGTGTTCTAATTATGACTGTTGGTTTATTTTTCCTTCCTCAGTTAAGGCAGAGGTGTGTCCTTTGTCTCCCTTGACATCAGTGGGGCAGTCTTACACACAACGACGCATTGGCCGAGCCCTGCGGCAGACCACAGGGCAAACCTCTCTAAGCGTGGGTGCTGAGTGCACCCCCAGAGGTGTGAGCACCTTCACCTGAGCAGGGCTGTGTCTCTGTGTCACATAATGTGTGCTGTGACCCTGAGCTGGGCACATCTGCACCTGACATCACTGCCTCTGCTGCGCTGGGGGAATCTGCCTTCAGGAAATTCTGACTTTGTTCTCCCCTTATCTGCAGCCCCATTTGGGAAAATAAAATCCACAGAGATTATAATTTAGGGCACAAATTTAAACTTGAGTAACTTTGCAGTGTCTTCCTCTTCTATCATAGGTAACTTTTCGAACTCCCACCAGAAGTGGGCWTCCCTTTATTCTGTGCACTTCTGCTTTGTTGTCTGTGTTTTATGGATGCTGGCAAGAACACTTTGCCCAGAAAGTTTACTGCTTGGCAGTGAGTGTCTTTGCCATCATTCTGTGTCCCTCCACTGAGGGAGAAAGATCCTCAGAGAAAGGCAAAGCAGTCTTAGGGGGCAGGAAGAGACTTCCTGCATCTCTGCAAGTCAGCAGCCAGTGTGGCTGTCCTGTGGTCTGCCCTCCCTGGGGATACTCCTCATATTTGAGAAACTTGTCTATCTCCAACAGTACTGACAACTGTGTTTCTTTGGAYTTGTTTGTCTAGGACTTCAACTGATTGCTATTTAGTTTTGACTTGTCAGCAGACTGTGTCTATGATTAATACTCCTTATGAATGGAGATAGCACAGGCTTCTTGCAAATATGGTTTCTGTTTCTGTGTTATTTCTTGTGTCAAATTGTATCAAGTGATCTCTCCCTGGCTGCACACTCCGCACTGCAAGATGCTCTCTTACGTTTCAGCATGAAGATGTTCCTGTCTTTTGACTTGTTTTGCCCTTGAGACACAGYGATACGCCATGTGTGACAAGCAAGAACTTCAGAGATTCCTGCTTTGTGCAGAAGTGACAGTACAGAGGTGGTGCCTCATCTGTACCAGCAGTTCCTTCCCATATGCATYAAGTCCTCCCATGTTCTTTATTTGTGACAAACTACAAACCACAGACTTTCTGCAAATTTATCCCTATTCTCACCCTCATTTTTCACTCTGTTAAGCCAATCTCCTCTGCTATTAACATTGCTCAAGACAATCAGAGATGCTTTTGCAGTCACACAGAATTTTTTATCTCTTGGGTCCCCAGAAGCTGAAAAGATCAACTCTTTGACATGTCGGTACCTTTCACRTATTTCTGTTTTCCATTTCCTTCAATGAATCATGTCCCCTGCTAATAGAAGGGTAAGCAGAATTCACAATGAACTTAAAAACTCAAGCTTTTTCAGGTGTAATACATACAAATTATAGAATCACAGAAACATTAAGGTTGGAAAAGACTTCCAAGATCATTGAGTGCAACTTTTGACTGATAGCCACCTTGTCAACTAGACCACAGCACTAAGTGCCTTATGTCCTGTCATTTCTAGAAGGGATGGTGACTCCAGAGCTTTTCTGGATGTACCATTCCAATGCCTTGCGACTCTTTTAGTGAAGGAGATCTTTTCTGATTCTGTCCAATCTGAACCTCCATTTACTGCCTGAGAGAAGAGGCCAATCCTCACCTTGCTGCAACCTCCTTTCAGGCAGTTGTAGAGATTGTGATCTCCCCTGAAATCCATAGATACAATTTATATGTATAACATACACAGATGTATTATATATTATATACCATGTAGCATATCTGTGTGCATGAGTGTTTAGTGTATATATAATTACTATAAATAAATAATTCATTATGGTGAACCTATTCCAGGAAAAAATAGTTCATTCCTCCTCTCTTTCTCAGTAAAGAAAGGCAAGAGCCATGCTTTTCCTGACRCTTATATTCCCTATAAATAGAGGCTGAGCTATGAGCTGCAACGATTTCGTCGCACCCTGTATTGCTACACCTGAAAACTGAGCATTTTCCAGAGGTCAGTCACAATCTCGCATGACAGTATTGCAGCCTGACTGAGAGTGATTTCGAGTTGCTGAGTCTCATAAAGGAGAGCTCTTTCATGTGGAAGAGGCTGAGCAACTGGCTGAGCAGCTTTGAAATTTGCTGCCAAGTGCCACTGCCCTTCCCTGAGATGAAACGAGGCATTTGGAGGTTAGATGT
This sequence comes from Malurus melanocephalus, assembly GCF_030028575.1. Classification (NCBI taxonomy): domain Eukaryota; kingdom Metazoa; phylum Chordata; class Aves; order Passeriformes; family Maluridae; genus Malurus; species Malurus melanocephalus. Next base: position 3,773,087 of record NW_026623250.1, on the reverse strand, counting down.
TTGATCAGTGATAACTGCCTAGACCTCCCCTGTAGCAGATAGAGACCTCGGAAAACAGGTAACTGAAAGCAGCCAACATGAAAACAGGGACATGAATCTTATATCTGAGCCCCTGTAGTTTTTTCAGTGTCCCTTAATGGTTGTCTATGTTTTCCACATTTATTTGTCTCTGTCTCCGTATTTGTCCTCTTCCTCCATTCTGCTCTTTCTCATTTGTGTTCCTCTTGACACTTTTTGTTCCACTTCATTCATGCAATTGCCTTGTGACCCCTTTCCCAGGAATCACCATTTTGGCTTGCCGTGCTCTTTGCCACCAAGATGAACTTCAACACCTGCCCCTATAAAACTCCAGTRCAGCTTGTTTTCTCTGCACATGCCTGCACAGCTTTCTCACTTTGGAAACATCCATGGACTTTTTAAAGAGATATTGCACACTATATCAGCCCTGAGTGTAACAGGAAAAATGTAGCAACACAACCAAGATTTTATGAGTTCTGTAATATTGCTGATATTTTTGCCCTGAAGAGATGAATGCTGTCAGCAACCTTCCTCTGCCAGAGCCCAGTGGAGACTCAAACACGTCTCAAAAATCTTGTTAAATGAAAGCAGTGTGCATCTCTCTGCAAGGAATGGAAGGAAAGCATTTTAAAACCTGTAGCTTCACACCCCAGGGACAGCARCAAGACACGCAATCCTTCTGTTTGACTGAGGCATAACACAAAGTGCTGGTGCMTGAACGTTTTCAAACGAGAGCAATGCCAAAGCCTCAGGAGGAAGCAGACTGCAAGCCACAATAGCGTGAGCTGCAGATTCAGTTTGCTTCCTCAAAGTGCCAGCTCCGAGGTGTGTTTTATCCACCTCCCTCCCCCACACTGCACAAACCTTACAAAGTCTGCTGTGATTTGCAGTTTCTCACAACCTCTGGACCTTCATAGCAGTGGAGCATCCCAATCGGAGCCACTTGCCCTGCTCCATGGTTCTAGAAAAAAAMCAGGATAATTTGGGTATGTGCACAGACTCTTCACCATTGCCTTCAGCGCTCAGAAAGAGGGCAATCCCACTGGCTGGGCTCAGCGAAGGTTATGATGGAATTGTGATTCCTACCATATTCTCTGTAATTGCAGTCATGCAAGGTAACCCGTGTCACATCCTAGAGTGCTCCCATTATCAGGAAAGTCAAACACCCGAGGTGACCAGAGTGCTGCAAAGAGGCTCATTCTTATGCACCACCCCTCCAAGGCAAGCMGACTCCAAGAAGGAGCCACAAGTCCCTGGGAAATGCCCTGAGCACACCAGCCCTTCTGCAGAAATTGCAGACACATTCCCTCACACACACGCTGGGGACCCTGACASCAGAGGCACACCAGAGGGGATGGGGGGTGATAATGAAGCCAACTCTCATGACTTTATCATGAATCTCATAATGGTCAATGTTTATTTTAAAGTTCCTGGAGTCATAGTTTCATAGAGCTAGGAATAACATCTTGGGAGCTGATGCTTAGTGATTATCCACTATTTCCCTGAATCTATTCCAGCGGTGTGCCTTTCCTTCTATGCCCTTCAGCTTTCCCACAGCGATTCTGCCTTTTGTCATATTATCAAGCACTGGAACAGGCTGCCCAGGRAAGTGGATGAGTCACCATCCCTGGAGGTATTTAAACAACATGTAGATGTGGGGATATGGGACATGATTTAGTGGTGGACTTCACAGGGCTGGGTTAAAGACTGGCCTGGATGATCTTAAAGGTCTTTTCCAACTCAAAGAATTCTGTGACTCCATGATTAAAGCRCATATTTCCCAGACAGACCCACACAGTCAATCCATCTCATCTGCCTGTGTCATCTGTTTCTCTCACTATGTCACCTTTTTAAGACTACAATCTCATCAATATGATAACTGTGACAGGAAAGGGACCCTGTTGGCTGGCATTAACTGTATTCCCTCAATTCCTGGTTGTTCCCACATCGGTTTTCTTGTGCCTGGCCTGTGTCTGTGTATGGTTATGTGGGAACCATAGCATATATTTAAGATAAAGTAAATATCTGGTCCTTGTAGTTTCAAGGCAAAAGTTAAACCCCCAAAAGCTTATTAAAAATACCATGGTTTATAACTCAGTATAATCTTATGGCTTTGAAGTTGCTTTTGTGAATTTCTGGAGCCTGCTTTCATGAGCCAGCAGTAAAGTTCTGGGGCTGAATGGTGAGAGTGGCCAGCAAATGGCTGGGGAAYGGCACTGAGCCCCAAAAGGGCAGCTTGGGGAAGGGTTCTGAGCCATGCTCAGCTGTGGCTGTGGCTCCCAGCCTSCCTGAGGAAACATAAAAACGCCCCAGGTTACATCCCATGAGCTCCAGGCAGTGAAATTTGTAATACCTGACATACATTGCTGCATATGGAAACCCCCAAAAAGAAGCAGCTATCTGGGGAAAGTGCTTTCCCTGGGGAGGCTCAGGGCATACAGGAGTGCAGCATAAGACAATTCACAGGAAACATGGTCAGAACCAGAATCTCCTGCTAGACTAAAATGTGTGTCAGTTCCTGTTTAAACAAAATGTATAGTCTCCAACTAGCCACAGTGGTTAGTTAATCTCTGTGTTTTGTTACTGCTCAAAACCCTGAGCAAGCCTGGACCTTTGTGGYATCTGTGATGCAGAGACAGAACAGGGCTAAAATAATCTAAAGACAAACAGAAGATAAGATGAGAAAAGGAGGCAAAAATGAAAGGTTACAAATTTTGCAACAGGTCATTGAGCCACAGTGCAATCAAGTGTAGACCTCAATACATCCAATATCCGGCCCAGTGTCTGTTTCCCTTTAGCTTAGTGAGCTCCTGGAGCACATTGTCCTTGACAGAGAGCACAACTACTGCATCACCCACGAAGATGTTATAAAATAAATATATGCACCTTTTTGATCTACAGGTTTTTTTATGTTACACAAAAAGACCAATTTAAGTACCCATCAAAAAAGCTTGGATGCCCCAAAGAGACCGTCTTTCTTTCAGGTTTTTCAAGATTTTATGAAATTCATCAGAAGGCTGTTTAATGGCAGAAGCTGGTCAGGGAGAACAATGGCAGTGTTCTGGTGGTCAGTTTCTGGAGTCAAGCAAGCACTTGGAAACAAACTCCTGGCAAGAACAAAATTGAAGAAAACAGTTTTTTATTCATCTGAATTACTCTTAGAAACAGATTTTTAAAACTAGCTCAGAGCAATCACCCCTAATCCAGACCAAGAAATCTGAGAAACACTGATGCAACATCTGTACAAAAAA
>NW_026623250.1:3736939-3769783 GCF_030028575.1 Malurus melanocephalus | reverse complement strand
CCTGCACTTTTGCACTGTTTTACACAGCAGAATGCTGCCTGGTGGCATTTGCTGTTAGTCATAAAGAAAATATCTTTTGGAATTAAAAAATTGTATTATTTGGAGCATGATCATGTTGAAGTTATTTCTCCAGGCGGACATAACCTRGGTAACCTGGAATTCAGGGTTGTGTTCATTGCGTGGGGTTATACATGTACTCAGAGGCTGTCCCATTCTTATTCTMAAAGAGCACAGAGGTTGACCAGAGAAGTAACTGTCCTCTCAAGCCAGAGTCAAGTCAGGCCTCTGACAGTCAGCTTATTTTAGATTTTAAGTGCTCCATTGTAAATCTTCCAAGCCTAAACAGAAGCTGAGAAATCACATAACAAATAATGAAATATTAATGCACATTATGTATTTCCTTCAGAGAAAGAAGATCTTATAAAATGATGTTAACGGTTGAATTATATTGGGTTTTGGCTTAACACATGCCCTTTAATGGGCAGATGCAACTACCATAATGCCTTCTTCTGTTCATTTATTTTTCAGAATAAAATAATTGCAAAACACAGCACAGATGGTCCAACGTCATCTGATGCATTTAATTCCAGGCAAAAATCCAGGAGGCCATTTAGGAMACAATGGACAAACTTTGTTCACATTGCAGAAGATGTGCAAATGTCTAGTTAAGTAGTGTACTTAAAAATTTTTAATAATATAAAAATAGATTTAAAAGAAAAAATCTTTGATCTGGAGAAAATTGAGTACTACATTTGAATCAAAATTAGAGATCAGACTTAGCTCTGAGTAACAAATTATCTCACCTGTCCTTTAAAATACTTCTGTARGCAATGAAGTTTAAATAAGAGATCTAGCATCTATTCAAATAAGGATTTTTTTCTTTGTTAAGCTGTGAGTTTTGTAGCATGAGGAAAAAGAATCAGATTTCAGCATAAACGTGATACAGCTCTATTGGCAAGACAGTACCAACAGTGAAGCCATCCATACTTTCAAAATTAGRTAATAGGAAGGAAAAGGGGGCTGTTCTGTTGGGATTCCAGTCAACCTTGTGAACATGACATTGCATATCAGAAAAAAAATGCTTCCTTGCAGCTCACACCCAAGAGATGGCTCTGAGGCAGCTGGTGCTACGGGGCTGTCCAGTGTTGAACAGGACTGTTGGGGACACAGGAATGATGTACAGCACTGTGGTCAGCAGAGACAAGACTGCCAAGTTCCTGAGTAAAACAAACAGAAAACTCATCCTGTTCCCCTTGCCTYTCTGCAACTGCTTCCTATTTTTAAACTGGGTTTTGTTGCTGACTGTAAAAGAATGTAGTAATAATCTGAAAYGACAAAATTCCTCACCCAATGGCTATGTGCAAGCTTTGTAAAGCTGCTTGGGTCACTAATTCTTCTGACATGGATAGAGTGAGGTGCCTGAATRCCTCTTACCAGAAACCAGTTTTCTCTTGCTGTTTTCATGGTCTGTCTTCCYTGGCTACCCCAGGCAATCTCCTTGTGTACCCCAAGAGAGGGACCTGGACAGGATGCCAAGGGCTTTTGGTTAATTCCAGATGGGCTGACACCACAACAGGTGCCTCATCACCRATCCTCCAGAGCCACTGTGTGCAGCCTCAGGAGGGGTGTGCCTGGAGGGCACCCTGCCCTGGGCACGTAGGTGTCTCCGATATGTGTGCCAGTGAGTACCTGCTCCCTGTCAAGGGTGGTGAAGGATTTGCAGCAGTGCTCGGTGCTTGCTGACCGTGAGGCAGTTGCCTGTGCAATCATGGCACAGCTTTTCCTCAAATTTTATGAGTTATCCTTATTTTGCTGATTGTCATTGTGGATCCTAGCCAGTTATTTGCTCTTTGTGTACAGTTTGTTTTGGTCATCTCCTAGGCCCTGCGATATAACAGCTTGTCATATGAAATGTAAACACAATAATGCAGCTGCAGCTGTAAATTAGGGAAACCAGTGAGAAAGCATTTCTYTCTCACACAGTGCTTCACTTGAAATCCAACCTGCATCGAGCAAGGCTTTGCTGGGAAGCCCATACGCTATTGCTTCTTCCCACAATAGAAGGTGGCCCTGTGGTGTTCAGTCAGTCATTTTCATGCACAGGAGCCTTGCACAGCTCTGTTTGTCCCCTCTCCCAGGAGGGAAGGCTGGTGTCCTCCCCACCAGTCGTTCTTGTTTGCTTAGCTTGGTCTCTGGGCGGTATTCCCTCTGCTAATTCCAGCTGAAGTCACCTCCTGAGCTGACAAAGCTGGCCAGTGAACCGCCCTGCCCAGACTGCTGTCATTGCTCATTCCTCTTGCCAGAAAAATACTTCCTTTTTTTTTTAATTTTTAATTTTCATATTTGGCCAACCAATAAGTAAAAACTTTGTCTCCCAAGCAGAGGTGAGGTCATGCAGATACTGAGCAGAGCTGGGAGTCTGAATGAGCCGGTTATGTCAGCCAGTTAATAACTTCACTGTTGTCATTTATTTGTCATTCATCCAGAAGAATCCAAAAGTGCTTTGCATTCTTTACAATCAGATTGCAAGCTCTTCTTGCCTCACGCCCCACCGAGAGTCTGTCACCCCTTGGGAGCAGTGCAGAGCTCCTCAGTGGTGCCTTTCCACTCTGCTCTGAGGCAAAGACTTAGCGGGGCAGTTTGGTGATCTGCGCAGGTGACCACTTGGGAATTGTCCTGCAGCTTTGGGAAGGAAGCTAAAGCTTCCCATCAGTATAGAGCACTGTGGCAATAGACCATGGTGTCAGGGCCACCACATCTATGGGACAGAGCCCTCTGATACTGCCAGGGACCCTGACCTGCACTGCCCGGGCTTCTCAGTAACAAGGGCAGGTGCTTGGGGACTTGGCTGTTTCTCAGTGATATTATGAAAAACATTACATAGAAATTCAGCACCCAGCATCACTTCCCTCTCTTGGTAAACAGGGAAAATATCACTGGCTGGCATGTCTCAGAAACAGTTTGTATAGAGGAATTAATTCAGCTTTGCATGGTGCTCTGAGAAAGACTCAGAAAGAAGCAGAGCATGCCCTGCCTGGCGCCTGTTGCTACCCTGTGCTGAGAGAAGCTGCACTGAGTGAGTTCATGGTACAGCAACCTCCCAACTCAAATCCCATCATAGAGCTGTTCAATGAATTTCATGTCCCTCCCTGCTGGCACATCTGCACCAGGAATGGGCTGCAATATTTTCAGATAGGTTGCCAGTCCAAGCCCATGTTTCTTTTCAACATTTGACTAACCACAGTCTTTTCTGTGACACACACTGGTTGGGGTTTTGTTGGTTTTTCCCTCTCTCCCAATGTCTTATTTAGTGAAACAAAGTGGTGAGCTCTTGTCTGAGTTATATCTCACACTGCTTGTTGTTTCCATGTGCAGGCAAATTGCTCAGTACAGCTCATGGGCCATTTGTGTGAGAGGGCTTGTGTTCCTTGGAGGCCARGGGGAAAAAGGATGCTGAAGGGAGGAAGAGGGACTTGCCGTTTCCCCTGCATTCTCTGAGGTCAGGCTGACCCTTTTGGAGAAGCCTCCCATCCAGCAAAGAGCCTTCTTTGACATGGCCAGTGACCCATCTTAGCTTTTCTCATGTCCTCATACATGTTCCAGCTCACTACCACTTCTTCCCCTCTTCTTGTCCCTGGGAAATTCTCTGATGCTGCAGCACTCACTCCAGTTCTCCCAAGTTTTCTCACAATCCTCTCATCAAGGCACCCATCCTGTCGCTGCCTCCAAAAGCAGTTTCAATCACACTGCTGTGAACTTCTCAGTCTGAAATTCCTTAAYAATTTAATAATTGAAATTTCTCCCCCACTCCTATCAAATTCAGAGTGACTTCCAAGTGTAAATACCCCTACACAACAGAACTCAGRTGAGTGAGCTGCCTGTGTTTCTGCAGTTCATGGAAGGCAAATCAAAGTCCTCTGTAATCTAGGACAAAATATCCAGAAGGTCTCAAAGGAAATTTAGAMACCACCTGCTCACACTTTTCCTAATGATTCCTTCCTGAAGGAAGGCCTTTATTAAAAAGATGAGTTGGTGAAATTAGTCATGCCTAAGGAACTACAATTACCTTAGGTCTCTCTNTTTTTTTTTTTTTTTTTTTTTTTTTTTTTTTTTTTTTACTTTGTGTGCTAACGGAAGAGCTCTAGATATATAAATATTTTGCTGTGCTCTCTCTGAATGTGAAAATGTGAATACAGACATTTTTTGGCTGACACAAAATTATTTGTCTTGGAAAAGAAATCTTATATTCCCCTTTGCTTTTACAGCCRGGACTCTCTTGCCMCACTGTATTTCCTGTGCAGCCTTCYACTGTTGTCTGAAGGGAAATGAGCTGGTATGATGGGATCACAGTCGTAAGGGAGATAGGAGATGATCTGTGATATAACAGACGTTTTCCCTGATAGAAGTATCTTTGATCAAAGTCCTTCTCCATGAAAATATATTTTCAAAAGGACACTTAGGAATTGATAACAAATGTAATTAATCCCATGGGTCTTGTTTCCCTTTCTGGAARCAGCTGGGAAAGAGCAAGTGTTCCTTTGAGGTTCTTCACTGGGTTAGTAATTACTTGGGGTAAAATAGCTAATGCCCGGGGAAGTAGGAAYTAGGATTAGGAAGAATTTTGGTAAAATGGAAAACATGTAGATGATTCCTATTGCTASAGTCACCACTGCTTCATTTCCATTTCCTGCTCCGTTGCTGCCAGTCTCTAACACAAGAGCACACGGATGAGACACTGATGCCCACAGATCTGAGAGGAATCCATGTCAGTCCTGTCTTCTGGGTTCCACCACCCATCTGTCTCAGCCAGTCAAGGTGACATTCAACTTCTCTCCATTAATTGTGSAGCAATGAAGAATAAAGCTATTGCTGGGGCTCATGGTATCGGTCATTTCCCTCTTGCCCAATATATCTATTGTGGTTTAATCTGAAGGGAGAATGCCCAACCTCAGCACACATTTCAGCTATGCTCTGTTGTAGGGTTTTGGTTTCTTTTCAGAGCAACTGCTGGAATTACAGCTACTTCCCAAACTTGCTGCTAAAAGCCGCCTTAGGTGATCACCAATGACAGTGTGGCTTCCAGCCCTCTGAGATGGGTTATCTGCACTCAGGACACCAAGTGGCTATTCCTCCTTGTTGAAGGGGACAAGCAACAGCTTGGCAGCTTGTTGCAAGCAGAGTGCCCTGGAGGCTGATCCTAGGACCATTATTGCTCCATGTCTTTACCAGTGACCTGGGAAAGAGCAGATCCTCTGCAGCTGGAGATGACACGAGTCCTGAAGTATGGCTGAAATACTGAGAGACAGAACTTCACCTCAGAGACACCTGTGTAMATGTTTCACTGCAGCCTTGTGAATTCAGCAAGGAGAAATACAAAGTTCTGGAGCTGGGATGGAATAATCTGATGTCAATATAGGCTGGGCAGTGACAGGCTGAACAACACCAGGATGAAAAGGAAAAAGGTGTTAGGGTGAATGTCAGTCAATAGCCAGCCAGATGTGCTCCTGTCATGGATAAGGCAAGTTGGGCCTTTCATTCAAGGAGGATGTAGAAAAACTGGAGAAAATTCAGTGGTTAGGTYCAAGATCTTGGAATCTAAAGTACAGAACCTGTAAAGGAGCTGAGGGAGCTGGATTCGTTTAATCTGCTGAAAAGGAGGTGAAGAACTGAACTTTTGGCAGCCTACAAGTTTTTAAAAGGCAATTAACAAGATGATGAATCCAAGGAAGTTAGTAAGACTATGAAYCAAAATTATTCCTAGCTATTATAGATGATAAGACAAAGGGCAAGGGCAACAACTTGTAGCACAGATTGCAGAGGARGAGCATTAAGAAAAGCACTTTCACCAGGAGGTTGGACCCTCACTGGAGCAGGTTACCTGGGAAGGTTTTCAAACAACCCTTGAAGGTTTCTACAACCTCTCTAGATAAAGCTGCAGTTGACCTGGTCTCATGCTGGTGATAGACTTTTTTCAGATGGAGATCAGGCTAGAGACCTGCCCACAGGTCTAACTGACATTTCTATGGCTCTTATTCCTTCAAAAAATCAGGTTTGAAGGCAAAAATCCATGTGCCCACACACACGTATGGGAGAAGTCTCTGGGGTTCCCTTCCTCCCTCTGTAGCAGCATCCCCCTTGTCCTGCCCTGGACAAACACCACCCGAATGATGCACCACATAGGGTCTATGATTAACTTTGGGTCAAAATCAGTTTGGTGACAGTCATCAGCTGCACCCACAATTTGCTACCTACGAAGTTTTCTCTTGCCTAGGTCTCGTACGCATCCTTGCTTAATGGAAATGGGCAGCTTATTTCTCTTAGTTCCTGTTTCAGACCTGGCTTTCCAAACATGATCAGCCCAGATAATAGCTGCTGGCTGCAGGTGTAGCAATCTCCAAACTGTCTGAAGCAGGTGAGACAAGTTTTGTGTGAATGCAGTTTGATGCAGGAAAATGTTGAAGACTCCTTGTTCCATCTGGTCTGTGATTAATGTGAAGTTGGTGCACAATGAATGCACAAAAGGACAACATCACTCTAAAATACTCCCAAAAATAAAACCTGTATGCCCATTGATTTTTTTCTTCTTAATATTTCAAAGATGTTTTTAACTACTGGAAGCCACCTGTGCCTATCCATTATCAGAAAATCTGCTTGTGATAGTGCCCTTTCAYTGGTCTTTAATATATGAAAAGGGCATTCTGGTATATATTTTTTAATTTAAAGAGATAATACTTCTAACATCTCTTGCAGATGACCTGCAGACGCTGCAGCCTTGACAGATTTCCTCATGTGCTTTGCTAGGACTGATATTTACCTGCACTGCTGACAAAAGCCCCACTTCCAAATTGTTTTTAGTTAGCCTTTAAATCCCTGCCAAGAGCTGCTATTGAAAGCTGCCTTTCTGTGACCTCTCTCTTGGCATACCCAAGRGTAATGAATAAAAAAGTCTTTTACTTCAGCTGCTAAAACCCAGGAACSGCACTTTCTTTATAAATGAAATCAAAGTCCAACATCTTAATAATAAAATCTGTGTTCTTCAGCATCCTACATACAGGCCATTTCATATTTTATGAGCAGCAAATTAAAACTTAGTGCCTAATTTCGAGAAACAGCAGTGTCATTTACTTCAAAGGTATAGGTCCTGAATTTACTCTGAGTATGACTTACCATGTGGAAAGAGGTTAATTATAGCCAACGCTTTCTGCATATGAAAATTCCATACATGATACACTTTCCTTCCCAGGTTGAATGTATTTTCAATCTGATTTTGGAAAATAAAGTAGAGACTATGAATACTGATTTTTTTGATGGGATGGAAAAAATCATAATAGCCATCCTGGTCTGAGAGATCTAATTCTGCTTCCATTTAACTCCAGGAGTAAATAGAACACACTCATCAATACACAAAAGCCAAAACCAGATAGCAGACTGAATTATCCAGTTCGGTGTGTAGCCAGATGGACTTGTTTGAGACTTTATTCCTTGTCTGTAATAAATATCTAAAGCCTTATTGATGGATGAAACAAACCAAGAGAACTACTGCTCTCATTTCATTAGATAGTTGTGTCTGTGAACAGCGACTGAGTAGCCTTTTTTATTTTTAACCCTGAATATCTGGTGTTAGATGTAATACAGGGCACAAATTGAGAATTATTCTTGTAAAYCAGTTGTCAAAGGTTTTGCATTAATCCCCTTCCTGTGTTTTGTGCAATAATTGTGCTTGCTCTCCTCAGGCTGAGCKGTGGCTCAGTGCCTCGATGCCAGGGTAGGAGGGAGATCCCCGCCCTGCTCCTGGTCCAATATCCACAGTTAGGTGAGCCAGCTGGTCCTTGGCTAGGCTAAGGTGTGGCTGTAATCAACGAATAGTCACGAGTTTTCTTCAATCTATCAGCTGTTAGCATGAGGTAAAGAAGCACAAAACGAACTTATTTTTGTGTAATGCTGTAGAAGAATGAGAGCTAGAAAAGCATCTCTTTCCCATGCATCTTTTCACTTTGCCACTTTACATGTGCAAAGTGTGGCTCAAGGAACAAGAAGAATGCACATAACTGGGCAAAACATCATTGCTGAGAAGACTCCTCTGCTTTTTATTCTGGTTACACTGCTGTKCGAGAAGATAACTACAATTAGCTGCTACCACTTTCTTTTCAAAAATTGTAAGAAGTACACAAAAGAAACGAGCTGAAAGGGAACAACCTTGACTATGAAAAGAGCTAAATGTAGCTAAAACAAGCAAGGGAAAAGAGCACTTTCATCACATCACTAAGCTTGTTAACGAAAGGTGGAATTTGGATCTTAGTCTTTTGTTCAGTTCCCAAAGTTTGTAGAGGTAGGTGGTTTCAGTAATTGAATTGAGCTTTGCTGCCTCTCAAGCCCTTGGTGGTGTTTGTTTAGCAGAATCTTGTCAGGCTGAGGTTTGCCTTTCAAACRAGTCAATAACAATGGTAATAAAACACTTTTCACTTCTAAATGCCCTTTCATCTGAGATGCCAAAGCACTTTGCACAAATTGAATGCTTCTCACTATACCAAAATGAAGGTATGGATTATTATCCCAGTGGCAGCAAACTCAGAACATAGGATCACAGTGAGAAAATGGTTTGCTCATGCTGGGGACAAAAAAAAAAAGAAACATAATCTCAGCACAAGTTGCTGCACAAACCAAATGTGGTTCACTTGCAGATCTGCTGTCCTCTGTGTCAGTGTTAAGATGACACTTGGGTTTTTTCCTGTCTCAACCATTACACCGGTTGTGGTTTTAAAGTTATTTTTGTGATGTTGAGTATTCAAGGGCAAATAAAATTTTCTTAAGAACCGTCTCCTCTCCAAACAGGAAACACACATACTCAAGGGTGGAGATAAAAACAAAAATATTGATGACTAACAAAAATGGTCTTGAAAGGCAAATGCATCTTTTCCTAATAAGCAAGGACACCCATGCTCCRGTCATTTAGCATAGCTGCATCCAAGCTGGGTAAGAAGCTACTTGAAAAGAAAAGGCATATTTTCTCTCTCGCCTTCCACCCACTTCTACCTCTCATGAGAATTGCCAGCTGTCCAAGTGCCTAGAATCATCTACAGCTGGGATTTTAGACTAGTGAAATGTCAAAAGAGTTGTCACAGCCCTAACCAGTATTGCAGTCACTGCATAAACTGTGTCTTTCAATGCAAATCAAGGCAAACTGAACATACCCTAAAGGACTTAATCTAGTGAGACTGGGTAGAGTGAGCAGAAGCCTTTCTGCAAACACCCTCATTATTGTGTGCTGCTTTGATCGTGATGCTGGAGCACAGGGTGCAACCAAGCCCAGCAAGAACAATCAGGCAGCACACGTCACATGGCCCCACACTGCGAGGCAAGGGGCATCCCCAGGCCACAGATCCTGCTGTCCCTAATGCCCATGCTGTCTGTCCATGTTAGTGCTTACAGCCAGGGTGCAGGCAGGGCTCAAAGCATGCAGGGATGGCGTGTGTGTTTGGCTGAGTCTTGCATCCACACAGATCGTGTGAGGAGGCAGATTGGAGCCTACGAGATGCAGGAGATACTGTGGTTCAGTGTCTCCTGAGCCTGCTGGAGTTTACACCGTGGTGGACTCTTATATCGTGTTTGAAGAGAGGGATCACAGACAGTGAGTAAGCCCAGTATTGAGACAAGCCTCACTTTAAAGTGCCAAGTGAGAAATTTGCTCTGTGTCACTCTATCTGGAAGTAACTGAGAGCACAGCTCAGAAAGTGCAGCTGATACCAGTGTCTTTATTTCAGGTTAAGCTTTGCATTTCTCACTCTGCACTTCAGTTGCTTGGAGTCCAGGAACAGGCCACCAGCAGACATGAATGAGTGATGGAAGATCATTGATTAGTGCAAGGTTTTGAGAGTCCTAAGCTTTCCTGTAGCCTGTCCAAACCTTCAGATTATTTTCTGATATTTTTTGTGTTGGTGATTTTTTTCTTTGTTTAATTACTTTTGGCTGGGGGGGTGGGTGTTTGCTTTTATTTGTTTTGGTAGTTAAAAATTTTTTTTTAGTATTTAACAGGAAAAGGTAGGAGAAGTGAAGCAGAGCTTAAGTACTCAGTCACCTTTTTGCTTTACTGTTCAGCAGGTATTAAGAAACCCACTTGGGTTTCCTACCGACTGAAAAACGCCCTGTTTCCCAGTGTCATCGGGATACTTTCAGGTTTTCTATCCAGCAGTTATCTCACTGGAACAGCAGTTTTCCCTCCTCCCATCTGTGCTCTGCACTGAAACAAAGAGGAAACTCGTATCTGCTTGTTTTACGCAGCTTGACCCCCAGCCTGCAATTTTTATGATTTGTGTGGCAGTGAAAGGCAAAGAAAGGGGAAAAAAGCAAGAGCACAGGAAAGACAAGGAGAAAGAAGCTTCGCTTTTCCCAAGCTGCCCTAGGACTGACCGCAGCTCAGCTAGGGCTGATTTGTGGCCATCGAGTAAGCGAACACAAAAGCACCAGGRAAAAAGCACAAAAGGCTCTCCTTAGAGATTGACAGCTTGTTAAGGACCATTATTAATACAAGTTCAACTTAAATGACAGGGTCACCTATATGATGCTGTTTGGGCTCCCTGCCCTGGTCAGATAGCATTTTGCTACATTTTATTCAGCGCGTTTTTCTGACAAGCACAGAACCCTAAATTAACCAAACTTTCTCCTCAGTTACCTGATTTTAACTCTGCAGTAGCTTAGCACTGAGTGAAAGGACATCACACTCATCATCATCCTCCCTCATATTTAGTGGAAAGAGGATTCACTTGGGAAAGAATATGTTTTTTGAAMTTTAAAAGCCACATTTTGTTAAGCAAATAAATAAATTAGTGGCAAAGGACTACATGAGAAGTATTACAGTAGTCAGTTATTTAAAGGCATTTTTGCAGACTTCTAATACAGCAGCTGTGTCGTAGGGATCCTACAATCCAGGATGAGGACTGGTGTTCTGAAGAACCTGACAAATTGAAGAGCCATTCCTCATCTCTGAATTAGTAAGAACATGGTTTRAGAGAAGGCAGTTTACCAATAGAAAGCTAAATAATTCAGTTTAATGTTTGCTGGTGTTAATTTGTTCCTTACAAGACTGAAATCGAACTATCCTTATTTTATTATCTCCTTTTTGGACACAATTAATGAGAAAATTTAAGAGAAGCTTCAATTAAATTAGATATCAATGTTTCTAAATATTATAGATGCTATTTGAAGAGCATCCTATGTATGGGAAAGAGAAGGCAAAATGCATGATTTTCAAGCCGTATAATCTGTTTGGTTATCGGATGCCTCCCTTCTGACAATTCCTATTAAAGAGCAGGATATTAAGACTTTTTCTTTTTTCCTGCCACAAATGACTGAAAAAGAATTACTTAACTGAGAATCCACTGTCAACATCTAGCAGTCCATGCTGCTCCGCTGTTTCCCAGGAGCATCCAGGAAATGAAAGGTAAGGGTAAGGTGATCTATTTCATGTTTGTCCCAATTTTYCTTTCCTTTCCTGTGCAAAGTCTGTGGATCCCTCACATCGGTAGCAGCAGTGCTTAACTTAACTAGCCTGTCCTGACTCTCATATTTTGCATGAAAGTAAGCCCTTGTTTTGGAAACCCACTTATTTTGTCCTTTAGAAATCAATAGTAATTTGAATATATTGTAAAAAACAGTGGCAGAGCAAAGACAAAAATAAGTAAAAGGCTCAGCAGATCGAAATCAGCACGAATGTATTAACTTCAGTGGAGCCACACCAGTGTGGGCAACCTGAGGTTATCATCACTTTTATTACTGAGTACATGGCATAGTATTCTCTTCTTGGGAGAAGATATATTTGTAACTTTATTTGATTACCTTTTTCCCTGCCTAGCCTATACTTGCTTTTCATTGTACTGTCATCGCCTCTGCAATAATCAGCATTTTTCTCTTTTAGGTCCTGAAGTTAAGCATTGTGCAACTTTAACAGTGGTCAGAGTCAGAGAAGAGGCCACCTACATGGTGTGACTCTTCCATGATGTTTGCACATTAGAAGAAAATCTAAGAAACTAGGACAATTTGCTTAAAAAAAAAGAAAAAGGTTGTGTGAGTTTAAGGCTGCTCAAGGGCAACCTTAATTTATGTGCCAATAAGTTACACAAATATTTTCTCTACTATTCAATTAAGAACAAGCAGTTTCCTTGGCAACGGCCACATTACATGGAACTTACCCGAGCTCTGAGTTCCAGCAGAGTACTTTCCCTAAGAAAGGAACATACTCATCTATCATGTAAATGTCTAATTTGTACACGGTTTTGAGAGAGAGGGGAGAAAATGGAATTTCCGGCAAATTAACACAGCCCTTCTCTTTTACTGGAGTCAGATCCATGCTCTTTTCTGTAGTTTTCTCCTGCTTTTCATTTATATCTGAATGACAACTTGTCTGTTAAAACAGTAAAAGAGTAGAAGTGAGAGTGGGTGTGTTAAAAAAGCTGCGAAAGGAGGGCAGGCTGCTGGGGAAGTGTAGCTGGGAGGGTCTGGTTTAGGAACAGGAAGGTGGCACTCTTCTTCCATGCAGAGTTGCCACTGAAAGTGTGCTCTCTGATTCGGTTATGATGGTGGTGATTAGTCCTTTTGTGGGCAAAAATTATGGCTCTCAGCCTGATTACACACCAGATTGTTATCTCCTTTTAAATTATCACCTTTCTGGGGGATGCATTGTATGGTCCCATAGCCCTTGCCAGGCCCCTGGCTCTGCATGYAGGTCCCTGTGTGTGTGCAGCATGTACCTGGGGGTGACCTGGGAATCTCTGTAGCTGTTGCTGTGCTAGGAGCCCTCCTACCCTCCTGAGGCATTCCCCAAAACAAACTGAACAGCTGGAGTCAGAGCCAAGCCTGAACATCATCTCTGGGTGTGGAAACATGCAGCTCTGCAGCAAGGGGAACAGCCTGCCCCACCTCCACCTCTGAATGCCTTGTTGGGTTTCCACAAGGCTTCTTCCCACTGAAGGCTTTGTTCAACTTCCCTAGGAAAGTCCTGGCTGTGTGCTTCCATTTGTGTAACCCTGCCATGGAAAATGGATTTGGTGTTGTCAGATTTAATCCTCAAGGGACTTTTTCTGCAAAACTGGAATGGAGTATGTCCCACTGCTTTCATCTTCTGGCTTACATTCAATCCATAAGTCAATTTTAGGTTTTTAAGATGTTATTCTATGCTTTTTCCACTATTCCTGTGCCTGTTGACACTGTGAAGCTGGAAACCATTATTTTGAACAGTTTGCAGCTTTTTGCTTTTGGAAAAAGACTCTCAATAGACACTCTTCAAAAYTGTAGACTCTTTGAAATCACAGGGACACTTTGTATGTGAAGATCTCTCACAGGAAGACAGGATTGTTTCCATCCTCTCCATATTAGTGGGAATATTGCTGTGGTGGCAGAATGCTGCAATCCATGTGTCTATTCCACTTTTCTTCCATCTGTCAATTTGTTCTATTTCCATTAATACTAAAACTAAAAGAATCAGTTTTAATTCTGTCTTGTATCTCTCGCACATCTGAGCTCATGTGGGATTATTTAAGAGACTTGCTGTGGCAGTACTTTTCTGTTGTACTGCATTCTGCTCTGAAGGAACTGCAGTTCTGAGCAGCTTTGCAAAACCTGTTTCTTGCAGTTAGCAATTAGATTAGTTCCTGTTTAGCAAGTCCCTAAGGTACCAAACCCGAGAAATAAAATGTAATTACACTTCTCCAAGTCCAGGTCAGTGTGAAGATGTGATTGTGGTGAATCAGATCTTTCTTCTTACTTGMTAAAACTTTTGGAGTTGGCTATTCAGTGGTTAACATCAGGATTAAGGACTCTGTCATAATTTATTTCCCTTAAGTGYCTGAGCAGTGTAAATGATGTGACAGATAAACACAGTCTCATCATGAAGTGGCCTTATCTAGATCTGCTCCCCTCCCTTTCAGCATTTAATTGTGCTCAGCCTTCAGTTTGCCTATCTCCCCCTTAATCACACTCTGTAACACACGAATTTCTGTGGCTGCTTTGGARGCTGGGAAATGAAAAGTCACTGCAAAGTCACCTCATCTGTGAGCAGACAGTGTGGGGTGAGACAGGAAACACAGGTCACTGCCTGTTGCTGTGTGTGCAGACAAGGTCTGATTTTTCTTTTGTCCAGTGGGAGCTGACACATTTTTGCTAACTTTGGGGTATTTTTTCCTTGCCCTGTTAGCTCTAGTGAGAAGCAGCTGCAAACTGGGATTTTGCTAGCTCAGGAGGTGCGTGTATCTTTCCCTCATTATCTGGGGATGAGGTAAAGGCAGGATTGGTATGATGACTTGCAATTACCCTGTTTGCTTGAAAGTGTTAGTGTGTGTACATATCCTGATGTGATTTTCTTTTTCTTTTATTCCCTCCTTGTCCCTTCTTTCTCCCTTCTCCTCAATATAGTAATGGTGCTAATTATCTGATCTATTTGTCAAAAGCTGTACTATGATGCTGTGCCCAAAAGAAATCACTTCTAAGGCCTGATTTGAAATAGATACTATTGTCTTGACTTCTTCTAATTAAATTGTTTGCAGCATCACTGGTAACTCATAAAAAATCTGGTTTGTTTCTTCAACTTCAAAACTTAACATAACCTTCCATGAAGCTCTGAACAATTTAGCCATGCCATTCTCATCATATATTTTTTAATGAAAATTTCTGTGACATACTGTTACTTCTCCTTCCTTCAGGTCACATAATATTCCAGGCCACAACACTGAGCATATTGAGCAATATGCTAGAAAATGCTTTCCATATCTCTTTCATTAATTTCTACTTTTAAAAGGAACTTTATAGTTGGGCAGGAAAATGATGTGACAGAAATCATCATTGTTTGTAATGAGTTCACTAAAATGGCACATAYACAAAATAAAAATCCATTTGAACTTGCCCATCAAAGAAAGCCCAATTTAAGAATTTGGGAGATGAACTGAAGAATTTTCTTAAATGCCAGAAGAACACCTAATATGTCTTTTCCTGCAGGCAGTGTAAGGTCTGCTCTCCTCTGGTCAAATTATATCCAGCTAGGCCACCACCTCTTATGGTGTTTTAGGGCAGTGGACAGGGGGAGATCAACACATCCAGGTGTATGAYAATATTCAGTAATTATCTAGTGCTGGAGAGCTAAACCTCCATTTGCAGTGGAAATAACCACTCCTCCATGAACTTCATCAAAATACAATACTTTATTTGAATGACAGCAAAAGAATAATTCACTTTTTTCTCCCTCACCATGGTGTATGAAGCCTCTCCTATGAAAAGTTGGAAGTTTGGAAAAATGTAAAGGATGAGGGAACATAAGGTAGCTCTGTACTAAGCTAAGGGCCACTTACACCAAAATTGTTTKTTAAAAGATGACCTCCCATCTCTAATCCTGAGCCCTCTGCCGCCAATTGGATTCTCCCTTGTTTTGGAGCATTTCAACAGACATGTGTGACATAGGCATAAAAGCAGTTTGTACCATTCATAGYTTTCTCAACCATTTCTTTCTGAGGAAGGCAAGTTGCATGTAATTACTTATTTTTGCTAGAAATAGTTAAAAAGGTGACTTAACATGCTTGTTGTGCATTATTCAGCAGCCTGATACACAACATCTCTCTATTTTCGAGACAGCTTACAGTGCCAATTCTTTTTGATGCGGTCTTTATGAATACTGAAAGCCCATACAGCAACACTCAACTTGTAAATGGAAACTTTTTGGAACAAGTTCTGTAAGGCTGACAATGACTGCATTGATCATAATATTGAGACAGGAGTCTAGTCTTTCACATTCACAGAAATGATGGGGAAATGGTGTGTAGGTAAGAAGTTACACRCAGAAATAGAGACACGCTTTTTACTCGCTTCTCTTCAGGAGCAAGGCACAGCTATTTCCTCCCCACAAATAACATGAGAAATGCATGTCCCACTGACACACTACTGCATTTTTTGATGCAGTGGCAAAGATGTAACTGAGAGCTGAGAATGGTACAATGTGCTTTGTTCAGCCATCTGCCAAATTTAATGAAGTGATAGGGGATCTTTTAAGCTGGATTTGGCCTGCATCATATGATTAAATGGGGGAAGTGCCCCTATTATGTGTTAGATGAGCTTTTGGGTAAAGATCAGATTTGTATGGTTGCATGAATTCGGGATATTTAACCTTTCTTACTTCATCAGAGCCAATAACTATTTAGTGCCCCATAAAATTTGATGACTATCTTTCATTTTGATGGCATGAAGCCAGTTTTCTGCACAACCTCACTAACTTTTACCTAATGTTCTTTATCTTTTGACTTCTCCTGATTTCTATCATTCTGAATTGGCCTCTTTTGATTTCATAGGAAAGACTATTTGCTCCAGAAAGCAACAGACTGTGTGAAGATCTATGCCTGTGCTAGCCACCTGGAACTGGTAGAAACAGGTTTCTCACTGGAATTTCCTCTTGCAATAGGCAAGTCAATACATTTAATTTGGATGCTGTTTCTTCAGAGGCTTGTGGAGGCAAAGGTACAAAATTAACAATTTTTCTCACTTTTGGGTGACAGCTCAGAACAACCCCTGGGCAGAAAACCGTTCCTATTTTAGCAATACTGGAAGAAAAGTGTGGTGAAGGAAAACCTCAGACACTAGGAAGAACATTCTGCATTGCATTATTATGATGATAGGGTCTGAAATCCTCAGCTGAGATCACATCCCATCTGTTTTCATAGATGCTGTAGAAACAGTGAGTAAAAGATATAACCTTCAGGGGTTCACTTTTTGACCGGGAGAGAAATGGATACCAAGGAAATGTGGATTCAGATCCAGTTTCAGTTTCATGCCAGATGCATGGCATATACACAGCTGGAAAAGATGAAAGCTTTTGTTTGTTGCCTCATGGAAGTCTCTGACAAAGTGAGGAGCATTTCTTGGATGTCCATACATCCAGTGTGCTGTATGGCCAAGAAGTTTGTCCCTGCTGCCGTGGGGATGCCAGCACCACTGTCCTTGGGAGAGCTGGCAGTGGGCAGAGYTGTAGAACCACTTGTGCCAAATGAAGCAGGTTGCACTGCAAGCTCTGCTGGCAGCTCCATTTCATTTCTTGAGGGAGGGACTGGGGAATATTTTATCCAGGGGCAGACAATGCGATGAGCTCTGGTCACTGGATTCATGACAAACTTTGGTTGTGCAATACAGGAGTGCAACCGGTATGACACGACTTCAGTGTCATGGGAACACTGCCATGCAGGGTTGCTTGTTTAGGGTTACACTGCTGGGACATGTGGGTCTTTGGTCATTTGGGGGGGCTCAGTGTTGCTTGTTTAGGGTTACACTGCTGGGACATGTGGGTCTTTGGTCATTTGGGGGGGCTCAGTGTTGCTTGTTTAGGGTTACACTGCTGGGACATGTGGGTCTTTGGTCATTTGGGGGGGCTCAGTGTTGCTTGTTTGAGGTTACACTGCTGGGACAAGTGGGTCTTTTGTAGTTTGTGGGGCTCAGTGTCTGAGCTGTGTTGTGCTGTTTGAGCTGTCACTGCTGCTGCTAGCAGGCTTCTTCTCTCCGTCTTGTCCAGAGCTGCACAAACAGGCTTCAGAGTAGAAGGATTAGATAATTTTTTTTTTTCTGTTGTTCAGGATGGTGAAGACAGTGATCTTGCATGGTATTGTCCTTTTTTATTTGGCAGTTTTGGCATAGATTTTTCCTCAGACTTGTTGGGCATGAGGACTTTAGCTGGGTTGATCACTGCCCTTGCAAGCATAAAATATGGGTTCCTCTGGAGAAAGGACATAACAGCACTGAGTGCTATTTCTCAGGCTGATGACAGATTGTCAATGTCACCAGTGCCATGAGAGGAAACTTTTGAGGAGGAAGCAGCCAAGGCATGTTAGGTGAGGACATCTCGGCGCTGAGCTGGTGCTCTGCAAAGTTTCATCTCTGTTTTGCTGGGAAGCTCCTAGTGGAAGAGGCAGCCAAGTGACAGAGCACATGGATGGGGGCAGAGGCTTCTGAGCTGCCTTTGGGTGAGCCAGTTCAAGCCTGGAAGCAGTGCAAGCGCTGCTGAAAGCTGCTGTCCCCTGCCCCACAGACGGACAGTGCTGCGTGGATCGACAACAGCACTTCCAGGCTTGAGATGATACCCCACACTCAACAAGCATGGGTGTTATTCTGTACTATTTAGATGAAGGAAATAGCCAACATTTTCTTAAAATGAAATATGAGAAGTGAGACTTGTGAAGCGAAACAAAATAATTTTACAGTGCCTTGGCAGATTTTGTATGTCTTAATAATGACAGGCTGAGCATCTCAGATGCGTACAGGCTGAACCAAAACCATAATTTATTCACTTAGGAGGTGAAAGAAACACAAATTGTTTCCAAAAAAAAAGCGTCAGTGAGTTCCTCTGCAACACAATTTTTTCACTGGTAAAAATGTACTTTTACCTTCACATGTCCCCAGGATTTTGAGCAACTACATTAATATTGATGCATTGTGGGGATCTGCAAAAATTGTCCTAAGCTGGTGCCGTGGGAAGGATGGTGTATCCCCTGGGAATGCGCCTTGGGAGYGGTGTGGTGGAGGAGGCAAAGCACTCTGGGGCGCCCCGGCACTGAGGCAGTGGGAAGGAAAGGGGACCAGCAGAACTGATGACACAGGCACTGTTGGGGGGCCCTGCCCACACACACACAAAGACATTAGACTGGGCTGCTTACAGGGAGACAAGGATGTGCCAGCCAAGACTCCTGGCAAGGATGAAACATAGTGAGCTGTCATGATTAATAATAGAGTTTAATCCGACACTGTGAGGCATAAAATATATTCAGAGCCCACCATGTTACTGACATGCTGGAAACTCCTGGCGGAGATGTGTGCTGAGCTGCCAGACAGTGAACTGGGAGAAGCATAAACATTTCTGTACCCTGCTTCCTGCGATGCAGGGTTTGAAGGCTGTGCTGCTTTTGGACCCAGAGTTTTGCATGTCCCATGCATGTTGCCCAAAGTCACAGGGTGACAGAACTCCTGGGCTCAGCAGCTGACTGCACTGCTGCCATCACTRACCCTGTTGCAGCAGGAAAACCCCATAGCTGGAAGGGCTGAGGTTCATACACAGCTGATGCCCACTATGATATCAACTCTGTAAAACCCTTTTCTTCTTTTTAGCCATTTTCTATTGACCTGGAACATTTTAGAGCCTTGCAACGTATCTGACCCCAGAACTTATCTTCCAGCTTAGTCTTAAACCCACAAAAGCCACAAAGTAAGAAATAAACCTTTTGTAAACAATGAATTGAAGTATTTCAGGTCTAGATTAGTGAATCAGAAACTAATTTTTGCACCCAAAAGATACCAATTTTGCTGCCTTTTGCTTTCATGCAAAAAGAATGACCCTGTACTACACACAGGCAGGACCCAGAAGAAAGGAAAATGGCTGCAAAACTTTATTGTGAACTGAGATGGTAAAAGACTGGAGAATTTCTGTGAAATCTCTCAGAAACCAGCTTTTACCAACATATTCCCAATTATCTGACAGCAAAACATTTTCCTGTTGATATTACACTCCAAGATATATGCTTTATCACATAGGCCCAGACTGRTTAAACACATTTATTGTTTTACTTATCCATTCCCATCTTCATTGTTAATCGAATACTTTTCTATTCCCATTCTCCAAATAGAGCGTTTGTATTTGGGCCCATTACAGATACCATAATCCCAGTGTTCCGAAATGMGAGCATGTGAGCATAGATAGACTCTGAATTAAGGTTTCCTGACCACAGATATATACCAATTCTGGCAGTAAATGGTTTATAAGACTATTTTTCTACTGCAATATTTCTATCTAATTTACTTAATAAAAAATTACTTAATTAAATTTAAATAAATTAATTTACTTAGTTTTACTTAATTTTGTGATGTGTAGCCCACAAGAATTTGAGTGGTGATGAACTTCTCTAAAAGCACTTAGACAGATGTTTAAAGTAATCTTTGATATCAGATGGCGAACTCTGGGAGTAAGTTGTGTCATATTTCATTCATAGAATAAAACTTAAAAAGTAAACTTCTCTCAGAAGAATTCTCATTACACCTTGGAGCTACATCCATGCTGCATAAAATAAGATGTCAAAGTGGAGAGATGGGAAAAGAAAAGCTCTGGGAAAATCTCCCCCATGAGTTGTCTACATTTAACTATAAACTTGCACTGCTGATGGTTCTGGGGGGGAGTTTTTGTTTGTTTGGGTTTTTTGGTCTTGTTTGCTTGTTTAAAAATGATTAATCATTAGTGTATAAAAACATACTGCTTTGTGATTCATTACAAGTCACAAGAAAAGTCAGAGACCTTTGGCATTGATATAGTTGAGCATATAAACCTACAGTAAAGTGACTTTTTCTTACCCCAAAGATTAATAATGGAACAGGCTTTTTTCTCCTCTGAAATGYTTACTTGTATTCGTTATACTTTAAGTGTGACATTGGAAAATATATCTCTCTTAATCTGCATTCCTATGAAAGGCATGCATGTATATGCTGTAGTCTCTTAGGGGGGAAAAGTTACTTTCCAAGCACAGTCACATTCTGTATGTGGATATGTCCAAAGATTTTTACTGTTAACCATGATCAGAGGTTTAAGGCTACCTTAGAGAAAGAACACTGTAAATTATTCCAGTTCAGGGCAACATCTGAGCTCAAAGAACTTGGAAGTTTCATTTAATTTCTATGTTGTCAGTTTAATTTAAAATTTGTTTCTACTAATTTTAGGCATACCCAAAACTAAATATCAGCCCAGAGTAATTTTTTACAAGGAGAAGATAAAGATGATCTTTCACAGAGAAAGAACCATCTAAGTGGGAGGTAGGGAAGCAAAACAGGAAAACACAACTCTGAGCTGTGCTTTTGGTATTTTCCCCATCTCAGAATTTTGTTTCAGGGATAACCCCTTGGAGTGCTGCAAAAATTTGTTCGTGATGGTGAAACTTCAATGACTCCACAGAGAGGTTACATGCTTCAGTGACCATAATACAAATTAGACATTTAAATCCTTGTAGAGCTTTTGAGAAACTGATCCCGAAATGTGTGAAAAGGTTACAAGTTCAACTCCTATGCGAGCACAGAGCAGGCACAGTTCCGATGTCCACCGCTAGCAATCTCATGAGTAATACCCTGCCAATTGTAACTTGCACCAGCAGTGCCACCTGTGTCGCAACAAAGACCTTGCCCCTTCCTGATGGAGGCTGATGTGTGCTCTGCACGCCTTCTGCTTGGGCCTGACACCATATTTCCCATTACGAGTTTTTTTTTGATAGAAAGAGTCAAGTATGAGATTCAGAGAGGTTTATCAAACTCTGTGGGTGGTACCCAGGTCTGAAACAAATCGCTGTCACACAGACAGGTTGAGAAAGGGAACAGCTGTGTGTAACCTTTTGAACTTTCTGAGAAAGTCAAGTATTGCCTCACAGCATAATGTTTCTGTTTGTCCCCTTGGTAGCTGTTTGTATTCTTCTCTATGGAAAAAGCAAGATGTTTCAATCTAGAGGACTTTTTATATGTGCTTCCGTGTTGCCCCAGTGCACAAATAAACTGTGTAGGTGCTTTGTGATCAGAATAATCTCACATGATCAGTCATACATTGTTCTCTTGTCAACAGCAGCCATCTAGGACCGGCCTTGTGTCCTGGACTAAATCCAGAATAAACAAGCACCCTGATGGAAATGCTCCATAAACACCCAGAATCTGGAGACATTCTTAACTTGCAGGATGCCAAGTTTTTTCTGTCAAGAAAAAACCCCAAACTATTATATTTGACAGAGGCCATTTTTTCCCCCCTGAAATATTTAGATATCGAAAATTTCAAGAAGATTAATTTATAAAGAAAGTTTGGGCATTGTGCAGAAATGTTTAAAATTAATTTTTTTTAAAAAACCCACCATTCTTTTCTGTACTGGATAAGATATACATAAAGCCAAATATCTAGTAGTATAAATGAGAAAATTTACTGAAGCTAATGAACTTGCTACTCACATCCCTAGATATTACAGTCCCTTCACATTGCTAATGGCGCTATAGAAATTCATGACATTAGCAGTGCAYCCTCTTCCTCAGAGTTCTTGGGAGGCACATTGCTCCTTGTCCCATAAAGCTAAATCACAATATTCCCCTTCCTATCAGTCATGTTAACAGTAGATAAAGATAAAACTGCTCATCTGGCAGTTGTGCCCCAGGAAACTGATTTTTCATATGAAATTATCTCTAACAACTTGCAGTTTCAATTTTAAAAAATAGCATTTATACAGCTGTGGGACTCCTACCTTGCAGGTAAGGGTCTGATAGGATTTTGAAGAAGATTGCTGGTTGTAGGGGTTTTTCACTGATTTGCAGGCTCCTAGTGGAGATGCTGAAGATCTTTCCCAGCAGATACTSTAGGCTGCTACTTTTTTTAGTGCCCCAGACAGGGTAACCAGGGCTGACCCAGGACCTCTGCAGGGCAGTTAACTTAACTCATGTTAAATTGAACAACGCCAGAGCTACATAATGCAGCATTGACAAGCATATTATAATCTGCACCAGAAGCTGTAGGTTAGTGACTTTCTGGGATATAATGAAATACATTATTTAAAAGGTTTTAAGGAGCAAGCTGAAGCTGTAAAAACATCCTTTGGTGCTGACCTAATGAAGGCAGGTCTTGACATTACAGAAATTAGTATTTACCCCTTAACCTTTTATTTTTGCTGTAATATTGCACATGGTGTTTCTTATGATCTCTGTGCTTCTACCAAGGCTTTGCACTAGATAGCACCAGCATTTAACAGCGTGGGTTCATATCTGACAAAGGGATCTCTAACTACTCTCCAGTATTATCCCATTTACGGAAATTGCTGCTCCTCCATAAAATTGGTAGCAAGAATACTTCCTCTGAGAAAAACATTTCCATTCTCAAACTGCCCAAGGGAGGAATTAGRGCAAAAAGTATATACATCACAACAGGATGTACTCCAGTGTGTTACTGCTATTTCAGTATGCAGACCTTTATCTCCATTCCTGCCTTTCACTCCTCACTGTTCATTATCTTTCCCTTCCAATGAAGCTTCAAGGTTTTCCACACTCTCTCTGCAGCTAGGAAAGAAGAAGTGCTGGCAAAGAACTAGATTAGTGCGTGGAAGGGGGAATTCTCCTACTTTGGGTTATGCCCTCAGCGAGCTGTATCACAACATCTGTATATTATTATACTGCAAAGTCTGTCATTCTACCCCTAAGAAAACCTCCCAGCTGCTCTGCAAATCTACTGGTTTTATATGAAGAAGCAATTGTTGAAGCATTTTCATGTGTTATAAAGGGGCCAGGAGAGCACCAGGAGAGTAGCAGAAAACAACAAATGGATAAGAAGGAAAAGAAACAAGAGCATTGCACCCTTCCCTTGTTTCCTTCTTTCTGAGCTCTATCTGTAGATGGAAAAGGAGCAGCTAGGATGGTTATGATTGAGTCAGGTCCTGGTCTGAGAGCAGAGTGTGGGTTGAGACAGTTGTGGTGCCCCGCAAGTGGCAGGAACTCCTGTGCAGTGTGGACAACTGCAAGCGTGAGCCATTTTGTCCTTCTCCCTTTCCTCTGCCCACATAAATATGCACCTGGATCAGGTACAGCTACAAAGGCACAAACATTTCTCAGAGGAAGGGTGTAAAGATGGGCGTGTRCGATTACCTGGTTTTAGATGAACTGTGGTACTGCCAACATTCGCTCCTTGCCGAAAATTAATTTCTTTTCTTCCAGCCTCGAGTTTGGGGGTGGGTAGGGTAAAATGCTTTATAAAATCTCAGGCTGAGCTTCCCTTGCCGTTTGCAATCAGGTGCTGCGGTCTGGCAGGGACACGCACGGTGCCAGGTGTCAGCCTGGAGGCTCAGAGCACATCGTGACACCGAATGTGGCACCAGCTCCTCCATCCCTGTTCCATACYRGCAATCGGCGGCAAGGAGGCATTTSGCACGAGCCACATGCAGATTAGATGCAATAACAACCCAGAGCATGGTGTGTTAGAACTGACTCCAAATGTTTTCAGGCTAGTGTGTTGTTGCTGTAAATGGGCAGGGTTGGAGATCGCTGTTTTATCGGCGGGTTTGGCTGGGCCTGAAAAGCCGTGTTTTTAAACTGGAGATATATCAGAGAAAAGAAAGACATAATTCAGGAGCAAGGAAGTAATGATACATAAGAATCATAGAGTTGTTTAGGTTGRAAAAGGCCTTTAAGGTTATCGAGGCCTACTTTTAACCTAGCAATGCCAAGCCTACCACTAAACCATGTCTTCWAGTGCTACACCTACATTTCTTTTAAATACCTCCAGGGATGGTGGCTCAACMTCTTATGGCCCTTGGAAACMTGGTCTAATGCTTCACAACTCTTTTGGTGAATAAATTTTTCATTAAAACCATTAAAAAGTCTAAACCTCTACAGGTGCTGCTTAAAGCTATTTCCTCTTTTGGATATGAGAGATCAAGACAAAAAGACAGTAGGCACATCCATTAAGAGGTAATGAGTGCTGTGTAAGAGGAATGAGTGCTGTGGGTTTCMAGAAGATTTTGAAAGCAGGAAAGAATAGTGAATTAGAAGGATATTTATGATCTGGAATGGAAAGACTAGACACACAAATTAAAGCATCCAAACCAGAAGTTAATCCAAGTCCAGAGATATCTCCCACATCTCTGGGATTCCCTGCAGAAATTCTCCTTGCTCAAGTAGTTTAGGATGAAATCAGCATAGCCATTGAGGACATATACATGGGAAGGGTGTCCTTGACGAAGCAGGAATATCAGGGTTGACCAATCTCAGCTCCTGCATTGCTGGAAAGAATTCCAGCAGGACTATCCTTCCACTTTGCAGGACCAGCAGCAGGGGAGCCCAGCTAGCCCAGTGGGTCTGGGTTAACCCCAGGAGTAAGGGAAACAAAGCCACCAGTGCTGACCAGACCRCCCTGGCTGGGCCCATCCAAGGCCATCTGATTCCTGTGGAAGACTCCCAGATGTCTGTTACCCCACATTCCAAGCTCCCTGAGCAACATCCTGGGCATCCTTACCTTCTAACCACTCAGCGGTTTTGGCATGTGGATGTGTCCAGCCTGCACAGGGTAATCTTTTATGTTTCTCATGGCTCTGAAAACTGTGAAAACAGCTTATAAACCAGAAATCTGAATACAGTGACGAATCCAGTAATAAGTCAAGGGTGAGTGAGATGGTGMAATGAAAATAGTATCTCTGCCTTGAGCCTTGTCCCTTTTGTATAAGAGTATTCATGCTAAAGGCTTATTAGATGCCAGATGTACCCAAGGCTCTGATGTACATTTATTTATAGTGACATAACATTAAGACARCAGTGAAATGAGTCAATAGGAAAATTTAAATATTATCTGAAAAAGAAGAAAAATGACAGTGCAGTGATGCTGGGAATTGACATGCTTGCAAACACAAACAGATTTAGAGGCGGCATTTTTACTTCCATCAGATCACTTTTTTTGTTTTGCTTAAGGACTTCAACATTGCAAACTTCCYAAGTACTTTCCAGCATCTGGGAATAATCTCCAAAACAGTTAATAGTATTTTGTAGTTGTGTTTTTTTCATTAAAATCCTCATCCTAAAAACTGATCCCTCAACAAAATTTATGGTCCATCGCATGGGTTCTGTGAAGATAGAGTACAAACYCCATGTTCTGACTTCTTGGGAGCTGTAATTGCCTGGTGGACTGCAGCTGCTCACTTATCCCCCAGCTCTTTCAACTTTCCCARCCTCCCACACAGACCACCCTAATTCTCCCAGCCTCTTTCTGCTGGGTCCTTCCCCTATGCATCCTTGAGATGTCATCCTGACATGATTCACACAGCTCAAACACATGCAGGAGATGAAAGAAGGATCCTGGAGACAAAGATAAGGAAAATCAAGACTTCAAGCTATGCTTTTGGTTTTGCTACCTTCCTGTTTGGCTTGCTTTTGCATTGACTGACAAATACATCTGTAGAGCATCAATCCCTAATATTTAATTATGTATTTTATATATGGTGACAGAGAGAGATAGAAAATAGAGATAACAATCTTTCATATTCCAATCTTGGAGCCCTTTCTACCTATCAGCATAACCGTCTTTGTAGAAGTCATCCAGCAGAATGATATTACTTTAAATCCCTGTAAGAAAACCTTACATAGTTCTTCAGGATGTGAGGACAGAGTGTCAGCTGCCATATTCTGAGGGTTCATCCATTTTTTATATCAGCTGAGGGATTAGCATTGAACCTCTTGCCTTCCAGGTGTAACTGAGAATRTCTCTGCCCAAGACAGACGCAGCAGACCAGAGTGTGAGCAGTCAGAGCAGCCCTGAAAGATGAGCTTTTTGAATACCATGGCAGAGGAAGGGCTGGGCTGTTGAGAACTGGGTCATACTGAGTGTCACTAAATACACACATGATCACATCCTGCCCTGTCTCCCACGAAGTCATGAGAAGAAGGTCTAGAAACCCCCCAGAGCAAATGGAGAAAAGTTAGTCCTAAAAGTCCTCTAACCTTAACAGAGTCTGGTCAGTTATGAAGTGTGAGCTGCCACAGCCCTTCTGCAAAGGATTTTTTATTAGAATATTTCACATTCTTGCTAGTGTTTAAAGATCCACCTCTTCTCTGAATCTTGGAAAGTGTAAAACATTTGTATTGGAAAACTGTCCCTCTCTTACAAGCAAGACTCCAGAATGCATGCATGACTGCAGCAAGAGATGCAAGAATGGGTCTTAAAAAGAGCATCTCCTGGGATCTGACAGYCCATTGAGCTCTCAGCTGCCTGGTGGGGAGTTTTTCACTTCACTGTACACAATTAACATTAACCTAATTCACTGCTATTTTGTAGAAGTTAATTAACTTTAGCAAAATACGTTGTGAGACCTCATGATTTCTTCATTCAGTTCACTATGAATTTGCTCATGTATTGATCTGGAAACTGTCAGGGATTCATCTGTTTTATAATTTAACCAAACTACTAGACTATGTTCATTAGTGAAATAAAAACATAGTTATGTATTTTTTTCTCTCTTTTTGTAGAGGATGACAAAATAAATAAACAAAAAAAAAATTCTACCCTTGAGATGTTTTCCTAGCTGTTACTTGTGCAGAGGAAAGGAGAACAGAGAAAGGGAGGAGAGGCAGATAAGGGAGGGGAAGACTGTGGAGAGGAAGTACAGTTAGCTCTAATTTGTAGGACTTACAGAATGACCTTATGTCAAAATTTCAAATGTAAGGCCAAATTTGTTTCTGGTGCTGCTTCATCAGCGTCTCTGAAGTGCTGCCAGAAAGGGCTTTAGCCTGGTGTTATGCAGCAGGAAAGTGGGAAGCTTGTTCTTCCACAGAGAAACATGTGAAAATAAAGGCTTACCCAGGAGCCATAAATCCAGTTTTCATAACGGATAAAAGATAAAATGCCACATGGGCAGCCCTGCACTGGCTGTGTGTGCACCCATGGCTGTCCCCCTGCAGCCCGAGCTGCAGTGGCTTGGCAAACGGCACAGCTATGAGGGAGCCCTGGTCACGGCTGGGACAGACAGGCTTTGCTCCCAGCTGGCAGTGCCTACAGCACACGGAGGAGCTGTGCCTCCCACGGTCCAGCAGCGCCGCATCCTCTGCCTCTCCAGCCAGCTCGCTGAAAGGTCAGCACAGACCCCAGCAAGGACGKTCCCTCCATCTGTGCCTCTCCGGGTGTGAGTGGGATGCATTGACAACGGAAGGCTGAGAAACATATTGAACAAGTAACCTTTGCTGCAAAGAGGCACTCAGCTTGCAATTGCGCTCTATGTGTTCTTATGAGAACCTTGAATTTAAAGCAGTGGGTTAAGAAGCAGTGACAAGCCATAAAACCTGAAAAGTGGCAGACATGCTGGAAAAAAAGGCATCACATTTTGTGAAACTTGCAAATTTCAAAAATATTTTGCCAGTACTACTGACAAAAAAAAAAGAAATCCATATTCCTAAAGCAATATGTAGTTAAYTAGAGAATTTGATTCCTTTTTTACAGGGTTTGGAAATGATAAAAATCCCAAAAACCTGCACAAAGACACAGCTGTTTAGGCCTTTCTTGACTTTAAAGAGCAAAGGCATCCCCTCCCTGTTRGATTTTGTAGGACTTTACTGAAAGGTTGCTAAGATAATAGTAGCAGCGAATTACTGTAAAGTCAAAATTGTTGTGTTGTTCACATGCCTGCCTCAGGCCCTGTGGTTTGCTTCACTTGTTCCTGCTTCTGAATAAAGACTGCTGCTTGCAAAAAGTGCTATTATTAACCACATTTCTCCCTGGTGCAATGACTTCTGCAATAAGAAGTGACCCCTTGGCATATGACCTGAACAAATGTACATAAGCTTTATCTATAAACTTCCAGAGTCTTTTTTTATAAAGTTTTCATTAAACCAGATAACAACAAAAGAAACCATCACCAGTGGAATAAGCAAACTCTTCATCTAGTGCCAACAGAATTATTGCCAGGTCTTTTTATTGAAAAAAAAGAATGAGATTCTTTGTTGAAATACAAACAGGGTTGCTTCTTAGATGTAGGCTGGCAAGTGGCAAATTAAAGAGTTCAAACCAAGCCCCATTTGTGTAATAACAAACCTCAGAAGGATTCTGCCTCTTCATTTGCCTCCCATTTCAGCTTTGCTATAATTCTCTCTTAAACACTCCAATTTAGATTTAATATAACTATGACTTTTCCAAATCATGTAGAATAAACCAAGCAAGTTTTTTTTTACAAGTATTTTTTTTTTTTTGTACTGCCAGAACAATCCCATACCCTTGGTATTATAAAATGCCATTTTCATATTTTAGGGCTATATTCTGACAGTCATGAAGGGGTTTTATAAACACTTACTAAAAATTGTAAGAGATTGGTTTCTAAGCTAGTGTGGAGAATATCCAGTTAGCTACTGACAAGGTCCAGTATATATTCAGCTGCCAGAATTCAATAAAGCAACATTGTTTCAGAATAAACATGGTGTATCTGTAATACTTTCACATATCTCTTTCTCTATATATCTGTTTTATATTACCAGCACGATGATTAACATATGTAAGAGAACTTA
The DNA here is from genome assembly GCF_030028575.1 of Malurus melanocephalus. Lineage (NCBI taxonomy): Eukaryota > Metazoa > Chordata > Aves > Passeriformes > Maluridae > Malurus > Malurus melanocephalus. The sequence goes on along the minus strand of NW_026623250.1, from coordinate 3,740,743 downwards.
ATGCATAAAAATATACCAAAACTTGTTTCAACTTCTGTAGCAGTTGTGGCTCTGAATGTAGGATTTAAAATTCAGGATGTGAAGTATTTTCAGAGAGACATTGACTTTGAAAAACTAAAGAAAAAAAGCTAGGAAAGACGGATTCATGTCACAGGTAGTGAAARTGCTGTGGGAATAGTGATGTGAGTCCTGATCCTGCCTTAAAACTGCAACTTAAACAGGCTTGTAAATGAGACTGGATCTTTGCTGACACTGCTTTCAGATCCTTCTCCCCTCTGGATTATTATAGGAGCTTGAAAACTCTTAGCACTAGAGAACAAAGGTTTTCTGTGTAAAGGTATGCAAAACCAGATGAAAAAAATCTAACCTGATAAATGTTGTAAAAAAATTGGTGGATATTACCAAATATTAGTAGCTGTTTTCCTGTGCAATGCAGCTTTGCAGTCCAGCAAACAGGATCATTTAAAAACTAGCAAATTTATTCTGCCACATGCTGTTGCTTGCTAAATTGAACATCACTGTTTAGATGAGGGGAGCATTGGAGGGTTATTTTAGCTTTACACRTGTAGAAAAAGAGAACACAATTAAAGCTGCCACCATATATACTTTGGAGTCAGGATGTTTCCCTTCAACTGTTACTCAATGAATAGCATTATTCAATAAGTATAATCCTTCAGAGATTAAGAATAATTAGCTAATAAGATATGCCTTAGTGCATCTGTAACATCTGCAGTTTCCTGGTCACAGAAATGCATTTGTCACAGTGAGCATGGGGAGGAAACAGGCAACCATTCCACAGCTGAAAACCTTATGAAAGCAGGAACCTCTCAAAGGAGGCTGGGTGGGGAGGGAGACAGCTCTGCACGCTGCTTGCCCCCTTGCACAGAAAAAGCAGAGCTTATTAAAAAAAAAATCCTCAGACACCTGGGACTTTAAAAGACAAAAACAGAAAAACCCAAATCCAACAAAACTAAATACTCGTGGTTCTCCAAAGGAGCAGGCTCAAAAGAAAACGCCTCGAAAGCAGAGGAGGCTGCTGGGCTCTTTGCTGCTCTCAGCATCCGTGTAAGTAACTCTCTCCACAATTATCAGCTGAGTCTATTTCACCACAACGGATTTAATTGTGCATTGACGCTGAGAGGGAGGGAGGGAGATGACAGGCAGCCTCAAGGAAGAGATTTATCCCGGCCTGTCAGGCAGTTTGATAAGGGATGTGGACTCTGCGATGTCTCACAATGGCTTTTTTATTTGTTTGCTTAATACTGGGCTGTTTCAGAAACGCACACAGCTGAGCTGACAGGAGATGCAAACAGAGCACACTCGTTTGGGAATTACGGGGGTGGCGGTACACAGGAAAATAGCCTCAGTCTTCTTCACAGGAAAGTCAGCTGATAAACTGATCTTAAGACAACGTATCTTCCTTCCTGTAAAATGCAATAACAGGCAGATCTTGTGACCTCGATGACCTTCTGCMGAGTTTGCTCCTAACCAGGGAGGGACTGGGGGAAGCTTTCCTTGGCAGAGGCAGCGCACAGCTCCTATGTGAATCATGTGGCTGTGCTTAAAGCGAGAGCCAACAATACCAGCATAGTGGGCCACATATCTTTCAAAGCAAGCGAGTTCACAAAGAAGTCCCCTGCTCACGGAGATAAGCCGCAGCAGCCCTTTCATTRAACATCCGCTGTGTACTTCCCGTCGGAGCCCGGGTTGGCCCAGGGGACGGCCGGCTGACGAGAGCCAGCAGACACTCTCATGGCTTCTCGCTTGGCTATTTAGGACAGATTTTCCCTGCAGCACTCGGCAGGCGGCAAAGAGAAACACACCATTTATGTCACCCTATTAAACACACACAGCTTTTGCAGCCCCGCATCACGCTGCAGCCTTTCTCATCCCTCTCTTGGCTCTGCGCAACAGAGTAAACATCATAAAGAACATTAAAAGGAGTTTTCCTGAATTTTCCCTGACCTTCCCTGGCAACAGAAAGCTTTAACGGGGTGAGGTTTTTTTCCCCCTCGAGAAAACATGCCTCCCGCCCTCCTTCCTCCTCAAATAAATTTGGCAAAAACCCAGAGTCTTGTGCTTGAGGGTCATGCTCAGGGGTCCTTCCAGGAAACTCCATTCAGAGGAGTTAATGCAGCAGCTGACTTGCCTGCTTTGAATCATTCTGTGTCTGTGCTCACTTTTCCTCCCCTCGAATTATGTTTGCTTTGCGGACCCCAGATTGTTACAGCTCACTCCTGCTCTACAGGTTGACAGCAATAAGCATCAGGCCAGGCTTTCCCCTGCCCTGCCCTACGGATGGCCCTTTCCGCATTTGCTGTGTACTGTAAACTTAGTGTAAAACACAAATCCATCTCAGGTTTATTGGTATTGTATTCCCACCCTATTGCTTCTAGAAGCCACGTACCCTTCTCTAAACGATCCAAGAAGTGCTTCCACTTAGTCCTTTCAGCATTTACAGCTGYTAAAAGTTTGTGCTGGTGCAGAACCAAGAGCCTAGGGCAGGACCTAATTTTATGAGGTGCTGTATGTGAGTCCTGACTCAGGACCTTGCAAGCCAAAAAGAAGTAGAGGAAGCAAGCAAGTCAGGATTGGGTACAGGCAGGATGCATGCACTCTAAATAGTGTGCATACATGTCTTAAGTCAATATAATGTCTAAAGTTGGTATATAATTGTCCTTATTGTTATGAGGAGGAAAATGGTGTTTAAATTAAAGTGTCTGTGTTATTCCCCAAGGGAGGCACTGTGTCAGAGGTGGTGTTGTGGCTATGCAGTGATTGAAAATAGGATCAGAATTTTTCAGAATAGGTCTGTGAGGTCTRTAGTTGGATTATTGTCCCAAGATATGATAAATAATGATATTTAAACCCCAGTAAGACTGTCTGTGGGTTTGCAGGGAGCTGAGAGCTACTGCCACCAGAAATGGTACTGGTTCCCGCTGCCAGCATTTGGTGGCAGGAGAGTGTGGGTCTTAGCCTGAGTTGTGATCCTTTTAAGGAGGTTTGTATTAAACAGGAAGGCAAAGATTTTTGATCATAGCTAATGACATCTCTTTCTCAGACGTCCTGTTTGAGGGTGATCTGCTTGAAATGGACATGGGCATATGAGCTGCTTGCTGACAAGTTGATTCCCACCCCCTTCCTTTTCTGGACTGAGGCTTGGCACCCTGTTACTTGGCATTTGCTGCCCATGTAGCACTGTCCAAGTCAGACACAATAAAAGGCAAAGTTCAAGGCATAATTATCATCCCCCTACTCTGTTTTTTCACCTGAGGTGCTAGATGCAATCTACATTTTGTGGCCCACCTGCAAGTGCTGTTCACTACTTGGAAACYATCCTAGATGTACAATATCACTTTAAATGGAGAAATAAACATGTTGCAAGTTCTACAAACACTGCCGGCTATCGGGCAGCATGCCCTGCAGCAGTGGAAATTGAGGTTCAAAATTCTGTCTCCTAAAACAGGCTCAATTAACAAAAAAAGTAATCTGTTGCCAGATGTGTGCTCATTAAGTAAGTTTTGCCACTTTCCTCTCTTTTTGTCCATCTGGAAGGATGAAAATCTCATACATGGTGCCTACAGGGCATTTCTTAGGAGATGGAGGCACCTCCTTCCCCTTCTGCAGCGCAGTTTAACTCATGCAAACACAAAACCAGCATGTCTGACCCCAAGAAGTCTCTGTGCAACCAAAGGGTTATTTTGGCAGAACTTGTTGTGGAATTTCTACATGAATTCTGAAAGTCACTTGATCTATCCAATGTGGGTCAAATGCATGGCAGAGAACGTGCAAACAACCAATCTG
>NW_026623250.1:3732926-3736904 GCF_030028575.1 Malurus melanocephalus | reverse complement strand
AAAAAAAAAAAAAAAAAAAAAAAAAAGCAGAGCTGTGCCTGATCCTGTATTCTGGTGTCTCAGGTTTGCCAGAACATAATCTAAATGGATGCATTACTGATACAAAAAAAAGCATGTTGCAAAAAAATCACCCCAACTTTTTTCCAAATTTCAATTCACCTGGTGCAAATGCTTAGCAGTTTGCATTACTTAGCTCTGAAGTCATCTACATTTTCCAATCTTTGAACAAAGTGAATTTCTTCTAAGATTACAGTTCTATATTAAATGGAGTGCCAGCAAATGATAACTCATGAAAGTTTTGCTGAATGCATGTCTAGTTTGAGGCAATACTATTATCCATGAGGCAAAGACGTACGAGAAGAACAAGAAGGGTTTTTTTATTAGTGCCAAAACAGACAAAGAGGGAGAATGGAGGGAGTCTTCTCTCCACCTTAATACAGCATAGCTGGGAAGGTTAGAGCCTGAATCTTTAACTTCCATAAAATTTCCATGTGAAAGAAGCAAAATCATTTAAGATCATCTTCCTGTTTGTTTCCTCAGCTATAACAAAATTACTAAAATGGCCCAAAAGCACATGTTTTGAGGGAAGAACATAAACATATTGGTGGGTAATATTTGTATAGACTTGTCTTTCATTAGAACAGTGTGCCCCACTGTGAGTGGAAGACAACTCTAGTYACACTCAGTGGCTCCCACTTACTTACCCAGACCAGGTTCTTGGGAAAGTTTTATGCAATAATGCATGAAATAACATGAAAGGGAATGGTATTTGACAGTACACAGATTTTGTGAGCTTTTGTTAGGTGATCAAGGCTGGCCTTTAGGATGAAAGGTCAGTTTGTGACACAATAGTGCAGTGTGGAATAGCCACAAACCCTGCACAGTGCTGAGCTGGGCTCTGTCACAGACTGTGTGGCGCAGGGGAACACATGTCACTTCAGTGCATCTGATAGCCTCAGCTGTAAGGGAAGATGGCACTTCCTCTTCCTGAGTCTCTATTCAGAGTGCATTTGCTCCGTGAGAGGGACTGTGCAGCTGTTTGCTGCACATTCTCTGGGGCCCAGCTCTAAGTGTCTGCCTCAGCTGCACTGCCTTGAAATGATATTTTAATACCAACACTGCAGTGAGAACAGCAGCTCTCCCACCTCAGAAATGGGCTGTGCAGGTGTAAGTTCTTCCTTTAGATCTCCTCTGAAAGGGAATGAATTGGAGCAATTATATCAAGTCTTCCTGCTTCCCTTTCTAACATCTACCCTCTCTCTTGACTGCGGATCATTAGACACTCCAGACATCTTACACAGCCCCTGTATCGCAACACTCATGAGGTCTCTCATCAAGCTAACGAGCAAATTACCCGTGACAGTCCTGGCCAAACTCCTGATAAAGGTTCTGAAACACAATGACACCCTCACTCTTTCTTTCTCYCTTGTAAAATCAATCAGACTTACACTTTAAATAGGCAAGTGGCCTAAAGCASAATTTTTCCCAGACTGTCAGGGTCCTGGGAAAGGGAGCTGAGGAGGTTCTTTCTGCTCATCATTTATTGTTGAAAGWAAGTATGTTACATTGAAATTATAAATCTTCAAATGGAGAGAAATATTTGTAAATAGTCCATAAATGATTGGCAACCTCTTTACCCTCCTGGCTGTATTTCGCATCCTGCAGTTTCTCAAGTCAGACCTTTCTGATTTTGCTAAGGTGACAAGTCATTGTTAGAATGTGTTAAGCTCAGTTAGAGGAGTATGTAAGATGACTGATATAATTAAACATCATGCTTTGGGGGGCCTGGGAAATTCTAAAAAGCTCCCACAGTTTGCAAAAACCCATGGCTAGCTGGGCCACAGATTAAAAAGTGGCTAGTAACCCTATAAAGGAAATTACATTAAATGTTATGTCTCCAATTTGCAGGGTATTAGTTGACATGGCATATAAATTGTGCATTGTGCTTACTTCCAGATCCTAGTTTTGAAAGGTTCCACCAGTTTTGCAGTATTGCACAGAGCTTTCTCAGCACGAGTTTGCCTACTTCAAGAGCTTTACAAAGTTGATAACATTTTGCAGGTAAATTGTAATTGTTTGTGCTGTTATTCAATGTCCTTTCCAGAGTTTGCTCATTAATCTGTTAATTCGCAAAATGTTTGCTAGAGGCTTCCTATTCAGTGGTGCAAATTAAATGAGGTTTGTCTATAGAGGTCAATTGATTACTAGTCAGAACTGCCAATACAAAACATTTGAGGATGTTGAGCCAGGCCCCAACTTTGTGTGACTGAAACATAACAAGCACCCTCCAACCACCCATCCCCCTACCCCCGCCCCCTCACCCCACCCTCCTGCTTCTTTTTATGTGCCTTTTGGATTCTGAAACTTCTGGGGTCACGTTTTTAAGCCTCTCTTYGCAACAATGTGATGCTCTTGCAGAAAAGACAAATGTCACTCTGAGATATATTAGCAGGGGTGCTGGGTATAAGACAAGAGAGGTAATTATTCTGCTCTACTTGTCACTGGTGCAACCTCAGCTGAAGTATTGCATCCAGATTTGAGTGCTGCATTTTATGATAACTGCAACAAGATGATAAGGGGTTTAGAAAACATGAACCTCTGAGAAAGGTTAAGAGAACTGGGATTGTTTAGTCTAGGAAGTAGGGACAGAAGGAAGATGTTAACACTTTGCAAACACATAAAATTTACTTTAAAGAAGGCAGAAATCAGTTTTTCCCTTTTCCACAAAGGGTAAGATATGCAGTCATAGTGACAGAACTGTTTAGATTGTAAAAGACTTCTAAGATCATTGACTTAACCATTAACCCGACACTTCCAAGTCCACCACTAAAGCCGGTGGCAAGTGCCAACATCTTCATGCCTTTTAGGTGCCTTCAGAGATTGTGACTCCACCATGCTGCTGGGCAGCTGGTCCAGTGTTTGACAGTATTTTGAAGAAGGGATCTTTCTGAATATGCAATTTAAACATCTCCTGGTGCAGCTTAAGCCATTTGCTTGTGCCCGGTCACTGGTGCTGGGGAAAAGAGGCCAATCCTGACCTGGCCATGGCTCCTCTCAGGCAGTTCAGGGAGCCATGAGGTCACTCTGAGCCTCCTTTTCTCCAGGCTGAACACCCCCAGCTCCCTCAGCTGCTCCTCACAGGATTTGTGCTCCAGACCCTTCCCCAGCTCCGTTGCCTTCTCTGGACTCGCTGCAGCCCCTCAGTTCCTTCCTGCAGGGAGGGGCCCAGAACTGGACACAGCCCTSGAGGTGTGGCCTCAGCAGTGCCCAGGACAGGGGGACAATCCCTGCCCTGCTCCTGCTGGCCACACCATTGCTGATCCAGGCCAGGATGCCATTGGCCTTCTCTYGTGTTCAGCTGCTGTTGACCAATATTTTCTATCACTGGCTCAYACAYRCCAGCTGTGTGAGGAAATTGTCTTCCATGCACTCAAGGAACTTCCCAGGCTGTTTCCTCTCCAYTGAACTGAATTTCCAGCAGACAKGTGGTAAACTGAAGCYCCCTYRCAAGAMCAAGGTCCAGCAATYGTGAGACTTCTCCCAGCTGTTTATAGAATATTTCGTTTGCCTCTTCACGTAATTGCCTAATTCACCACTAAAATTTAGAACAAATCTTAGCAAAAATAGTCTGATTGCAAATGCATTTTAACACTGGAATCAGCTTTTCAGAAGCATGTAGTTGTTCTGTATGGGAATTTTTGAAGAATGCATCAGGCAAACATCAGGGGCACATCATACACTCTGTGGTGCAGTCCTGCTCCCCTGACCTTTGGGAATAGCCTGCTGATGTTTCTTCCAGTTCCTTATTTCTAGAATGTGGTGGTTCTAAGAGTGTAGGCAAGAATAAATATGTAAAAAGAAAAGAAAAGGAGTAAGTTGGAACTACACCAGCACTGTTCACCTTCAGGCCTTGTTTTTGTGTGTGAAACTTGAGGTCTGTGAGAATCAAGTAAAATCCCCGAAGTCCAAAATACTCTG
>NW_026623250.1:3710196-3732768 GCF_030028575.1 Malurus melanocephalus | reverse complement strand
AAAAAAAAAAACCCCAACAAACTTCCACTACAGTGTTTTCTGTGCTTCTCAGAAGGTTAGTTGCCTTAATGGTCAGAAATCTGCATTTTATTCCTGTATATCCAGCTTTATCTGACCTCTACTCAACCTCATTAAGGTTGCTTCTGCCAGCAGATGTTACTCGTATTTAGAGACTTAAAGAAGGTCAGGTTACCACATGGCCTGCTGATCAATAAGCTGAATAAAACTTGTGCAACTCTTCTGTCACGGTAAGGCTGTTTTCTTATTTCTCTAAAGACTCTCAGCATTCATACGTGACCACCAAAGTCTGATACACATTTGTGCATAAAGCCTTGACCACAAAAATGGAGCAAGGAAAACAGGCTGGTGTGTGACATGTTACCATACAGGCACTCCTACCTGTCTGTCCCACGACCACGAACTGGAATGTAAAAGCAAATTACCCAGTACAAGTAACTCATTAGTACCATGTTACCAACCATCTCCTGCTGTTTTTCTCTCTGCCTTCCACATATGCACATATACATTCGTTTTGGTTACAGACACCAGATTGAAATAGGGTTTCTCCCTGGTCAGGCCACACTTAAGACAAATATGAACATTTGTTTGTACCCACAATTAAGTGGTACAATATACAGATTTGCTGACTGTTTGCTCCTGCAAATAAAGCAAGAATGGGTATTTGGGATTACTGAAAATCAAGCTACTCAATTAAATTTATYAGCATTGATTTGAGAGATGAACTTTAAAACACTGAAGCTCTGTTCCATATATCTTTTCAGGACAATGTAAYAGTCCTAACCACCCTATTTTACTCAGAAGCTGTCTTTCTCTTGTGCTCTCTGATATCCAAACTAAAATCTTTCTTCCGTGTCCTTGTCAATAAATCTTAACCCAGAAGGACCCCTTTAATAAGGATCACAAGGCACTTTATTGTCTTTGCTGATTAAGACCCTGGACAGAAGGTGAGGTGACTAACTAGTGYTAGTACTGGGAGTAATTTTTCTGCTGACACTTGTCCACTGTCTAGGAAATAAAATAAGACCACCACAGCATTTTAGGAAGTCTGCTAAGATGCTATTAGACAATCATGCCTTTCAGTGTCTACAATCAACCTTTGCCAGATTTGAACTAACTATCTTCAGTCAGAATTTGTTAGGAGTAGGTTTTGTCCAGGTGGGCTTTTTAACCTGGTTCCTGGTTTCTCACCTGAATTAACTAGCTCTAACGGAATGGCAGCTAAACTACAAGCATGTTAAATGAAAGGAAATGTTTTGTTGGATGCACTATTAATGCAGTACATTTCTTCACTTTGCTGGATAAAGATAACTTTCAGACTCAATTCCTGCTTCTGTAAACACACCCAGTTGTGTACCCARATTTGGCTTTGTGCACATCCTCTGTAGATGCAGCCTGGACATCCTTTGCTCTGGGGAACGTTTACTAGAGTTAATGCGTTCATCAGACTATTTGTATGAGGCAAACATGAATGAGATGGATTTGAAGAAAAGAGAATTCACTTTAGAAAGGCAAGAAGATGTCCACCACAGGAGCCTTTTTACCTACAGCGACGTGTTGTTTCCAGAACTTCCACAAAAGACACCGAATTCTTCTGCTGAGCCTACAGTCACTTCCACAAAACAAAGTTCTTAACTGTTGACTTCACCCCCAGTGCCAGATCCAGGTATTGAGTATCAGTCATTAAATACTAGTTACACAGAAAATTTGGGCATGCCTCAAACTGTCAAGTCTACTTGTGCAAACTCARTATTTATATTAATTGAGGTGAGAAGTGATTCACAGTCAGACAACTGCTGTTTCCTTTGTTTGGATCTGATTGGCAGCATTAGATTATGCTGTGCAGTAACTGTCAAGGCGAGATAGGACATGTATCAGCTCTTCATCTTTAAAATGTTTGATGAGAGCTTTCATGCTATAAACCTGTTTCACGCTGCTCTAGATGACTTTTTAAAAATTAAAAAGTAGCATTAAATTAATGCAAAAGCTTTTATTTTATTTTTTTTTWAAYACAAATTAATCTAACAGTACTAATAGAAATATGCCTGTCTTAGACCTACATTTTCCTGAACTTTTGCTGCTTGAATCCAGGGAATGAGGTCTCCTCAATCTCTCTGTAATATATCAAGTTCAACTGCAATGTCCAAAAAACATGGATCTTCAAGAGAAATCAGTAACACACTAGGATCCTGATAAGCTGCATGCACTATGTATTGTAGGCAGAAACAAGTTTAGTTAGGTATGAGTCACAAAGTAGAAAGTTTGGTAATTATTTACAGTGTATTCATAGAAATTACTATAAAAGGACAGGGATGATATGAGGAAAAACGGAGCCTGAAGCCTTTTCTCCATTTACATTCRTTTGAATCAGCCTGGAATCAATAGAATTCTGTCCAAAGGACAAGGTGTGCCATGTCAGGTGGTAATTACGCCTTGGTGCTGTTCATATTATTTATATCTTTAAGTATGTATGCAAGGAATCTTCAAACCACAGTACACCTGGTAATCTCTTTGTTCACAATAAAACAGCTCAGAAGATGATCACTAACTCTGAAAGATTTGCTGAGCAACCATTGCTTACTTGATGTTTGGGGGATAATTAATATATTGCATCCTTTGTAAGTGAAAGTGAACTCTTAATTGCATAGGAATGGAAAAACAGAGATAGGACTTCTAACAACACAAGGAGAAAAATGTCAAGAAGTCAGTGTTTTATGGCTGTCAAACCCTTTACTTCATTGGTAAAAATACTTCATATAAGATTTATTTTGCTTTTAGCGAGAGTAGCAAGGCTGACATCAAATCTAGGCTGGGACCTTCACAAGGGACTTAGAGAACAGAAAGAAGACAKGGTGGTAATAAAAGACCGCATTCAAGGAATTTCATTTATCAGTGGAAGAAAAAAGGCAAGTTTAAGAGTGTCACTAATGACCTAGTGTCCCAAATGAGTGGTGTATCACACTCAACCACAGGATCAGTATCTACCCACTCAGCAAATTTAGCTTAAATTTTATTCAAATATTTCACATTAGAGATGGCAGCATCCAGATGATTCTGGATGTTATTCTATCCAAGCYGATTAATTCATTCTCTGTCTAAAACCAATTTTCGCTTTTCTCAGAGGTTTCTAATATTTCTGGTTTCTGCTTTACATAATTTGTTTTTCTGCCCCTGGTAAGATTTTAAAGTAAATCATAGAAACTTAGGCCAAAAGAACAAAGTTCTTAGGCTCTTACAATGTGGCATTTAGTAAGAGATCACTTTCCGGGAAAAAACCAAACACAAAAACTAAGGGAAGCAAAGTATGATTCATGTTTTCTTTCAAACATGTCACTGGGAATATCACTAGGCCCAATCATCAAAAAAAGACCAGCAAAATCCTGATCTCTTTAATAAATTCCCCCCTTACTCTGCAGTTAAAAAAATTTACAGAATTAATGGCTACTGGTGGATGAATTGTCCCCGAGCAAACAGATGGATCASAAAATTGCACTCTCTGCTGCTAGCATGTTCATGGGCATGTTAAGGGTGGGGTTGGTCCAGCAGAGAGAAATAAAAACCCTGTTTGCTTTTGTTTCTAAGGGAACCTCCACTCATGTGTGTCATCACGTACTCTTGCACAGGGGCTTTAAGAATTCATGCCTCGAGGCTAAGGGATGAATATTGTTGTTTTAAGTTGCAGATATGAGAGGGACGATGCATTTAAGCATATAATGGTCAGTGCATGCAGTATTGCTGTGCTTTGCATCCTAGTGCTCTTAAAACTGGGTGAATACTCCCCAGCAGTTCGGGTTTTTGTTCTGTTTTTCAGATGCTGTGTTAATAATTCTCACTTCTGATTTCTTTTTTTTTTTTTTTTTTTTTTTTTTTTTTTTTATGACAAGCGAGAAAGATGCATGCAAACTAGAGAACATAATTGCAAGCTCACCTGGAAACAAATTGCCTGACAGTGTTTGTGCTCTGATCAAATCATCTTTATAGTCTTGTGTTTTGCACAGAGACRGGCCTATTCAGCAGAGAACCAGAGCAGCTTGAGGCACCTAATACCTTCCAAAACAAGCCAAAACTCATGTGTTCTCAAAGCATACATCAGCTTCCATATGTAACTTAGTGAATCTACTTCTTTGGAAGAATTAATCATTTTTGTATTTGTGAAATCTCAATTCTTATCAGAGTAACATATCCCATAATCTACTCTTCTTGATCTTACTAATTCACTTAGCCATCCCAACTGCTTGGCTGTTGTTGCCCAGCTTCACAGACTTGTTGCAGCAGATAACATTGAGTTCCTGTGAGCCAACTAACTTACTTTTCTTTTCTTTGTTCTTTTTATTCTAATAAAAAATTCCCAAAGACTTCCAGTTTATACGTGCTGGGAATAAAGGCTGAGTACATGTGGAACAAGGACTGTGGGTACAGACTGGTGCAAAGACAAAACCAAAGACTGATGGCTGATATGACTGACTGATAAGCATTTAAACATATTTTTTTCACTTGAAAAGATCACTTTCTTTTTATATAAGTTTGTCTAACAAATTATTTTAGCAGCTGGAGAGACTGCACAACATCTGTTGCCRTATCACACAGCAAGCATGATCTTTTGAGTGTTTATAAAGGGCTCTACTTGTCTAACACAATGCTCTACATCTAAATATCATGGTTGGCTGACACTGACAGGCACTCAGCCCTGCTGCCCTCAGTGCAGCGAGGATGAGTGGAGGTGTGCAGGGTGGGACAGGCTGGGTGTCAGGAGGAGAATGGTTGTGTGGCATAGCTCTCCTGCCCTCGCCAGGATGGGCTGCTTCTACAAAAATACCCTGTGCCGGGTGCTCTGTCTCAATGGACTACATAAAGAAATTAAAGCCCTAAACTGATTAAAAGCTCCAACCACCTTTAGCACTGTGAGGTGCCTTYGTGCTGCAGCCTCTCTGCTGGGCTTGGCAGAGCCATCCCTGCCTGTGCCAGGCCTGAACCTGGCCCACCATTGCTGCACAAGCCTTATGTAAAGTCCCCTTTGCGTTTCCACAGAGCTGTAAAAATAGTCGTACATGACTCAGAGATGTTTTATGTTCTTTCTGGGGAATGAAATGCTTCTGACTTCCAGAGAAACTTGTACCTGTGCAGCCCTCTGGATGAGCCAAACTAATGCCTTTTGCTCCTGAGAAAATTTTCAAGGACAAAGAGAACTGTTGAAGGACACGTGGTGCTCATGTAAATTTTTGTCTCTGCTAATGTCAACTCTGTATTCATTATAATCAGTCAGTGTGAAGGTCTCTGTTGATATGTATCAGAGAGACAGCTTACTCCACGCCTCTGTCCCACTGGCTTCCAAATCACTTTCCTAGTAATCGCATTTGAAAGGGTGATCATTTTTGCCTTGGATTAGTTTAAAAGCCTTTCCGTCATTAACCCATTTTTCCTCCTGTGCCCGAGGCAGTCTGAGATGAAAAGGTACTGGATGTTTCCCTTGGTTTGTTTGTTTTGTGCTTTTTGCAGCACCTTCCTCAGRAGGAGGGGGACATCTCAAACCAGGCATAGTCTGTCCCTCTGTCCCGGTCTGGGAGCACACTCCTACCCTTGGCATTGTTCATTTCCAATGCAGCCTGATGTGCTGTCAGCCAAACTGGATTGCTTCAAATGTGCAAACAATTTTAAATGAAAATGAGCAAATTATGACAGTCTTCACAAGTGTATTGCGAAGGTTTTATATAATCGATTTCTGAAGAATAGAGAGATAGAGAGACAGCAGCAAGAGGGAAAAGATTAACCCCAAGGGCAAAAGGAAGTATTTGTAAGAGAGGAGAAAATAGTGATTTAGTCATCATGTGTGAAGAGCTTTTATGTGCAACCCAACAGCAAACCAGCTCTCAGCATCAGAAAGGGACCAGTTTCATACCATGCAAGTGTCACTCCAAGGCTTTGCTAACACAGAGTCCCCCTGACCTGCAAGAGTGAGGGCAATGGGGGAAGAAATAAAGGCAAAAAAAGAAAAGAAGTCACAGACACATGGAGAAGAGATTTTGTTTGTTTTGGTTTTTTTTTCTTTGTTTTTATTTATAGACTTCACTTTAAGTTTTTTTCATTTATATTTCAACATTACTTTCCACAAAGAACTTCACCATAGTGGGCTGCTTCTTGTMTCCCTCAGGCTTTGGGAAGATAAGGTTAAATGTGTGTGTGAGATTTTCTGTCTTGTCCATTCACAGACTTAGAGATCTTGGATCAAATCAAAACCGTAAGTGACTCAAAGTTTGGGCTGCTGGACTTGATTTGCTCCCAGCAAGGGGAGCATGGCTGATACAGAAAATATTTCCTCCTGGAGGAGTTCCATGGAGAGACTAACTGCAGGGCGCATACCAGGAGCAATGATTGGTGCAAGGGTTGCAATGTACATTCCCAGCACGGTTCAAACAGTAGTTTCTGGGTATAAGTGCAAGCCCTGAGTCATGCTGCAACTGCTGTTTGAATAATCTGACCAGCCAGCCTGAAAAACCATACCCATTTCTTCTGAAGTAGGGAGCTTTCTGTCTAGTTTTAAGGAGACAGGAACATGAGTAACTTCTAATAAGCCATTGTAAGGATAAGTATAAATGTGCAGATGTTTGAGTGACCTTCTAGGTCCTGCCTTGTAATCCTTGCTAATTGGAAGGCATAATATGTTATTTTGAGTGCACTTAGAGGATCAAGTTCTGCAAACTGCAGGTAGGGTGATCTGTATGGCATTGACTGTGTTTGGACCCGACCATGGACTAAATTCATCTCTGTTAACCTAACTGTAGGCTTTTTAGCAGATCAGCATGTACACAATCAACACTGCAGTGWGGCCTCATTATGAGAACAGAAAGGCTGCATGGGGTGTACAAGTATTCCTATGGGAAGTGTGCAACCTTTKTCAATCCTTGTTTTGTATGTAATGATGAAAGCAACATCTGTTATTAATGAAAGCCTTGGGTTGTGACATGAGTTTCAACACAAACTGGGAAGTCTTGCACTGATTTTAGAATATTGTACATTCCCATGCACTTTAAAGAAGTTGGATATCTTTTGTTGCTTTTAAAAATGTTAAGTAATACTTTTGTATGTGAGTTCCCTTTAAAGGAAAATCAACTTGATATTGGAAAACAATGCTAGTGATGTTACCATAACTATACTGATAATAATTTCCAATTTATATGTTCCTATGCATGGAAATCAAAAACAAATTTGCTGTTTTCCCTGTATTTTTTCCAATAAAGTGAAATCAATGCAAACATTATATCTTTATAGATTGTTTTCTGTTGACACTATTCCCTGTAAACATTAACTCATTATTTATCTATCCCAAGGAATGGTATGTATTGAAAGACAATTGCTTCCCAGTGGAATGTGACCTTGGCTAGTCTATAACAGCAAAAAAATGCCATCCCTCTGACGTTATATTGTTTTGATGGAAGGAAAAATTAGCTAACTTATTTGGAAACATTGCAAAGGAATCTTCAACCTCTTAGAATGAGTTCAGCTAACCTTTAGGCTCTCTCTTTGGGAATGCCATTATCGTGTGCTGGCACCGTGTCTTTCACCTAAGAGCTTTCTACAAAGCATTAAGGAAACATTAATTAAGGTTACAACATTTCAGGGGAGAGAGAAATGTTATTAACCTCACTTCAAATGTTAGACTCTGGACCCGGTCTCTTTGCAACATCTGGGACTGTGGATGGACCCTGTGACCAGCAGCAAGATCTGCCCGATATGTTTAGATGTTGTRGGATGCATCAGGGAGGGCACAGGGRTCACCCTTGACTCCTCACTCAGCCATTGCCCTGGAGCAACCCTGCTCCTGCTGCTCCTGGACAGAGCTGCAGATGAGTAGGGTTTGTCACACAGACTGTGTCTGCAGAAAACAGCTGGTGTCCTTGGCCATCCCAGAAAACGAGGATTGTGTGGTAGTCCTGTCATTCTGTCCACAGTCTTTCTGCTGTAGGGGACATCTCCTGCAAAAGAGAGGTGTCCCAAAAGCTGAGTGTGCTGCTTTGATAGACACTTGTTCTGGGGTGTGTTTTGTGGTGCCAGGGAACAGCTGGGACGYAGATGTTTGCACACTGTTGGTGGGTGGGCAGGGTGTGCAGGGACACCAACCCCTGCAGGAGCATGGTGCATCTCTCAATACCTGTGGGTGCAAGGAAAATACTGCAATCAGTGACTACAGGCACATTATACYGAGCGCAGATGGAAAAGGGCAAAATGTAATGTGTAAATAACTTCTTTTAATTGTGTTTCTGGAACACCTCCCCTGGGTCATTCAGTTTGCCAGAAATCATCTCTCTCTCAGTCACAATCTCAGTGACCTCAGCCTACACCCATTAATGTAACTTGTAAGCTCAGCAGAGGCATCTCTCAATGCTAATAATGGTTTTCCATTGTTATTTGTTGCAAGGTCAGCAGAGGCATCTCTCAATGCTAATAATGGTTTTCCATTGTTATGTTGGGTGTTGGCATCTAAGCTTTGGGTCTGGAGTCAGAGCTAGGACCCTGGGTACTGACAGCACAACCATAGCTGGGCACCTCTCCATAAGTGGATGGATGCTGCTGCACATCTAGCTCTGGAAGTCAGGGAAGGAAYGCCTAATTAGAGTAATGGCTTAGGTTTGGATTAAGAAGATATTTTGAAGTGAAATTTTTTATTCCCCGTCCTTGATTCATTTAGGTTGACAACACACAGAGTGACTTCCAGAAAACTGGGTTCCCTTCAGTTAAAACCCAAACTGAAGATACACTCCAGGATTTCTCCAAAAGCTGTCTAGGGTATTTAGTTACTTCTCTGTAATCTGAGGAGAATTTCATAGTCTTTTATTATATACTCTGTAGGAAGTAAATATATCATGCATGTATAAAGTTTAGCATGTACACAAAGAAAAGATACCTCCCTCTTCTATTACCTTTTCTAGTAATAGAGACACGACACTCTTCCCTCACTACAACTCTCACTTTCGCTCTTGTGGTTTCCTTGTATTTGGATGTTTCTGCCTGAAATCATGCTACCTTGGATGAGTGCACCTACTTGTTAGACAGCGGCTATGTTTTTCTCATTATGAACGTCACTTAAGTGTTCAAATTCACATGGTTACATTTTAATCTTTAAATCAGTCACATATTCATCAAATTTGAATGGTTCACATGGTGCTGGACTGCTTGTTGGAAAACAAAAATAAATTTCCCAAAGAATCTCTCCCCTCATTCTTGTCCTGTTCTGTCATCCTCTTTCCAAAACAGGACTCATCAATGTTGTCCAACAGATATTAATATCAGAGTTTCCTTATTGCAGATTTTCATCTTTTATTGGTTTCTCTGTTGAGCATCATGACAGCTGCAACACTGCTGAGCTTGATATTAGAGTGAGTCCACAGAAAAGGAACTTAAATTGTACCTATTTCCAATTATTCCCTAAAAGGATGCTATTTGTGCAAGCTGCTCCTGCAAATACAAAAGAGTGACATTCTAACATGTTATGGAGTAGGGCAGCTACTGGAGCCATAGAGTTGATTGCAAGGCTAGAAGAATATTTGGATAATATCACATCAAAACATAAATTCATCAGGATTTTGACAAAGAAAAAAATAAATAAAATTTTATTTTTACATCTACCTATGCCCTAAAAATACATTGAACACAGTTTATTGGGTTTTAACATTTTTTACTGGTCTTTAGTTTCAAGTCAAGCTTAAAATGAAAGTAAATAAATTTTTTTTAAATTGAAATACCATAGTTTAAAATGCCATAACTTGCTATGCATTCCAATTTTTTTAACGCTCCCATATCAGGATTGCTGAAGAAGACCAGTTATTCTTACACTAAAGCTACACTATCTAATGACCATACTGTCTACTGAGTGTCTGATTCCTACTGTCAGCCTCCTGTGAACCCATGCACAGAGACAGCCATGCCATGAATCCCACACCACAACTTGCATCGATGAACCACCTTGTTGACAAGCCTTTTGGAGAAGCTAAAGACTGACAA
The DNA here is from genome assembly GCF_030028575.1 of Malurus melanocephalus. NCBI lineage: Eukaryota > Metazoa > Chordata > Aves > Passeriformes > Maluridae > Malurus > Malurus melanocephalus. Next base: position 3,722,754 of record NW_026623250.1, on the reverse strand, counting down.
GAGTTGGAGAGKGAACTCTCTCCAGTCAGCACGGTGGTCCCTCAAAAGCTGCAAAGTGAAAAGTTGTTCTGTGGAGAAGCKGGTGTGCCTGCTGCTGTCTGCATTAAACAAGGGTACTGCACTTGCTCCTTCCAAACAAGAGCACATTACTTTTATACATCCATCCTCTAAATATTTTATGTTTAAAAATGCTATCMTTTCTGCTCTGCAGCCCATCTTCTGAGGATATGGCAGATAATTTGCAGAAATGAGGTTTCAGACTAAGAGTCACAATAACGTGCTACAGAAACACAGTCATCAGACTGTCGTTTGTCCAATCAGGAAATGCAGCAGGGTCATGCGATCCCAATAGCGTGCTTTCAATACTCCCAGAGAGCTGGTTACAGAAATAGCTATGACTTAACAGCAATTTGCCACAAACTACTTAGCCAGTAATTTAAATACCAATTGAATTAGTGAAAATCACCACCTGTGCAGAAAGGTAACATTGCAAGATTAATAATTTCCTACAAATTATTTGACCTATGTTAATCTCTGTTATTGAACCACTGCAGTTATCTTTCCCCTCCAGGCTAGCTGCTGTCTGACTGCAAGCTGACCTTGAGGTACAGCATCAGCTAGGCAAAACCTAATTCRGGGTGGAGCATCAGCAGCAAAACAGAGCTGTGGTTATTACTCAGAGGTCATGTCTTAATACTGCTCTCCTGACAGCAAGCCCACTACAGCACCTCGGCATTGAAAGCTGCTGCTGATCTTTATTGCTTGAGTTTTAATTCTGGCTGCACATGAGGAAGCATCAGAAATTATGTGGCAGGAGGTAGTGTTSCATTAGCTGGTGGAAGGTCATTGCGACTCTCTCTTGGCTCAGCTGCTACACAGCCAAATTCCTCACTCAGCTTCAGGCTCCCGGAGATGTGACTTTTATTTAAGTCAAAGCAGCAAGATCAAGTATCTAATTCAGGGCTCAGAGAAAGCAATCTGAATCTCACTCAGATGTGGCCAGAAAGTGTTACCTCAGTGTAATCGGAGAAAACCTTTCCCTGTCCTTGAGCACAAACTGATCTGGTGGCATTAGCTGCTTCCCTGCAGAAAGGGTTTTCCAGCAGGAGCTGTGACCATCTGACCTTTAGCCTGAGTGTCTGCAGGTCWCTGAAGACCTTTGGACAGCCTAGCTCTGTGCAGGAGGATGAAAGGCTTCATCCCACATGGAGTCCAAAGCTGAGGGCAGGCTTTGTGGGTGAGAGCCTGACAAGGAGAAGCTCTGGTCCGCATTTCCTGCAGTTGTATCCAGCACCATGCACCCCAGGCACTGGAAAGGACTCTCCCTTTGTGATGCCTGTCTGGAGGAGGGGCTCTCAAGGAGAGGGACTCGGGCCTGGCAGGTGCTGGGGAGGCCAGGAGGGGCTGAGAGCCAGAACACAGGCACGGGGATCCCTCTGCTCCTGGGGGATCTCCCACACTACGTGCGGATCTGCAGGACAGGGGAGCCAAAGGCTCTGTTTTGCTTTGCAGAGGGGGTGGACATTTGGCACAGTCCAGGGAAAATCTGATTTCAGAGCTGTCSTTTTCCGGGTTTTCCTGCACAAGGGAGTGAGCTACACCACTTCCTTGTTTATAAAAGGCTCCTATTTCGCCCTTCTTCTGTACAAACAGAGAATTATGATAGAGAGTACAAGGTGTTGTGGAAACATGTTTTTGAAAGATGAATTGTGGAAACTTGAATAAGARCTGGATTGCATTTCCAATTACTGGGGCCAAATCCTTCTCTCAGTTGCTGCCATAAAGCCAGACTAACTAGCCAGTGTAATCAAAGTTATTTCAGATACYTCTAATGTGACAGGAAAAGTCATGTCCAATGACACTCAGATTCACAGCATTTCCCCAGTAACTTGCAGTTGTAYTTGAATGACTTTTCTAGCAGTCCAACAGGATGGATGCTGTTCAGGGAGTGATAAGCCTGTAAATATTTTCTTTGTTAAAAAGAAATGCTCGACTCACTCTTGTTCTCTGGGAATGTGACATTGACAGGTGTTAGGGTTCAAAGATCAGAAAACAATAGCATTAACTTTAGAATGGACATGGGTTTCTGACCTGGTGTGGTGAGTGGAAAATTCACTCATCAAAGCCCTGAAAGATTAAACWCCCCCCACTCTTCTAACTCTTTCATACTGTATTAGCTTTCCTTCACAGGGTTGACTTATCCTTGCTTATTTTGAAACACGTTTGAAGATTTTGTTCTTGATATGGCATCATATGACTTATTATGTAGGAGTTACTGCAGAAAAGGATTGTTCAGATCCTGGTTGTACTGGCACACTAAGAAGATTTTATATACACATGTGTGTATATATGTGTGATTTTGGGTATCTGACATTCTGTATTAATATAATACATGGGATTTTTTTTCTCCTTAATCCTGCTCTTGTTACATATTTATGACCATCTGCCTGTACTTAACAGAGTGAAGCTCTGTTCAATGATACCAAGATTATGACAACTCAGGTCAACAGATAAGTACTGTGTATATCTGTAGGAGAAGGCAGTCCCCACCATGTGGGACCTGSATTGTCTGGCCATCATGGTCTCAGGCATTGTACTTGCCCTGTAGTTCTTTGAGTTTTGTGAAAGGAGCCCCCATTATCTGCTGTTTGTACATTCCAGTCTGACACATTCAGGTGTCTCATGTGATTCTGCTTGAAGTACAACTCATATTTATTACACAAATAGTGTATTTGTATTTAAAGACTGTAATTTAGTCACCAGCATTTCTCTATCTGCAGCTGGACTACCTTTTAAGTGCATCAAACTCATGTCTTGAAGTGATAGAGGAGTCTGAGATTTGAATGCATTCATTTGTGTGTGTGGGTGAGCAGGCAAAGTTCCCACTGGCTTTAAGAGAGTGCTCACATGCTGTACATAGTCCAAACATGCCTCCTTCCTGGCCTTTATTTGCAATTCAAACAGAAACAATAATAAAGCAAACTTCAGCCAAAGTTCTTTCTCCAAACTTGGCTAAGGTTTCTCTGCATGAATCCCCTCTGCCCCAGCCCCTTGTTTACCCCTTCCAAAGAAAAAACCCCTTATCCTAGCTGGAGCCAAGAGGATCCACCTGCCAGCACAAGGCAGCTCTGTGTTTTTGTGCAGAACTCTGGTACCTGAGCAGAGTGTGGGTAAGCAGAGCTGCTCTGGCTGTGCAGGAAGGGGCCACCCTGTTGCAAGAGCTGCATTCAGTACCTGTGTCCACTTCTTAAGGACAATGCAAAAAAATCAGAAAAAGCAGGRAGAGAACTGAGAATACCTCTGTGCAACAGAGTTATGGAGAGCTCTTCAGTTGATGGAAGAGAACTTCAGCAAGTGTGTGATCAGTTTGCAAGGTACTGTGCAGACAGAGGGTGTCAGATACCATGGAGGTATTTAATCAGAGTGAGTCTTAAGAYTTAATGTCCAGGTGCTGAGGCTAGACAGATTTACACCAAAAATAAAATGTATACTTTTAATACCAGGATTGACATATTMTCAGATTAATTTACTAAGGTGTGTGGTAAATGCCCTATCATTTGAAACCTCTTAGCCCCCAAGGAAGATTTCTTCAGGCAGAAATTCCTGGAAAAATGATGACTAGAAAGTAGAAATCCAAAGCARACAGCTGAGAAGTGCTGTCCCTTGCCTTTGAAATGACAACTGGACCTCCCCAGTGCACTGTCAGCATCAATATCATGGAATATCAAACTGGCAATATGACATTGGTCCTTTATCCCAACCCATGGCCAGTATTTTTATTGCTGATCCCACTCATCAACCATATCATACTCCTGACTCTGGCACAGGAAGGCTGAGGTCAGTATGCCAATACGCTTCAGGACGGGGTGCCCCAGTGCTGTCCCCACTTTGAGTGTGGTTTAGAAGTGAGCATTCCCAGAAAACACCAAAGAAAGATCAAAGCTCTTCCTTATCAGCTGGAGTGCTTGATGTCAGGTGTTAGCATTTTACAGCATTGTCCCAACACAGATGAGAGATGAGGTGACAGGTCCTGTCATTGTGCCCAGAAGTTTTCACTCTGTGACCAGAGTTTTGACATACAATATGGACAAAAGAGTAGGGAGTGAGAGTACTGCATGCACTGACGCCTTTTCTATGGGATTCATTCCTCTCCTCTTTCAGGAATAAAAGGAAGAAAATAAAATCTCACTTTACACTAGGTATCACGAGCACCTCTTCCCACAGCAAATGTCCTAGACAGCCTTATTTCTTTCTCCAGCAGAAGGACACACGGTCTGTAGGAGTCAGATTTCTGCTCGAAGAGAGTCCTAACTGATGGGAGAGACTCTCTGGGATGGGGAACTCTCTTCCCGTAAAAAAGGCTGTTCATTTCACATTAAGTTTTAATTTAGCAGAACAATTGCTTGCTTTCTTCAGAGGTGGAGAACATGTTCCATGAACAAAGACTGTCTATAACCATTAACTTTGGCCTCACTAAGCAAGAGGTCAGGTTTATTTTCCATACACTCTGCCTGCCAGACCTGTTTTCCCTTGTTCCATTCTACTGCTTTTCATCAGGTCACTCTTATTATAATTCATCCATGAAAAAAAAAGGAAGAAAAGAATTATTTCCTTTAAAGAAAAGTTAATTCAAAAATCAGCATGCAAGATGGGACTCAGAAAACAGCAACCAAGTTTAGAAATAAGCTTTTTTCTTTGACCAAGCAGAACACATCTCACAGCTGTAACAGAACAAGAACAAATATTTTTCTAGACCCAGCAACAGGCAACAAAAAAGTATGACAGTTTTAAAAGATGGAGAAATTCAGATTGGAGTTAGCTACAGCTTTCTTTCAACATAGTGTAATCACAAGTAAGGAAGGGACAAAGGGAGTAATTCAGGATTTATTTTTGCCACAAAATTTTGTTCTGAGAAATCTAAATTTTGGCATCACATCAAATGACTAGTCCATTAATCACATTTAAAATACTCTTTGCTTTTACATTTTCTTTTTTTGATGAATAAGAGTACTTGGTCAGTGACAAAGATATAAAGCCCCACACGTGGATTCTCTTAGCAAAAGAAATCCCACAGACAGACTGATACGTTTTGGGGTTTTTTTGGTCCAAGGGAACRCAGTCTTAAGATCCCTGAGAAAACCTGTGGAGGAAAAGATTATCTCATGCTTGAGTATCTTCAAAACTTTGCAAAGAGCAAAGTTGCACTGGTTTAAGTGTTTGGGGCAGTAGAGAAGCTGCTCTGACTCGGTTCAAAGGCAGGACACCAGGGGTGTCATCTTGCTCTGGAGCAGGCTTGGCTCTGAAGCTCCCTGTGRCTACAGGAAGACTGTGACATTTTGGGAACCCTGGTGCAAGTGGGACTGGCTGGTCAGCTGAGACCCGTGCAGCCCACAGGACCTGATGGTCCACTGGTGGGTCAGCTGTCCCCACAGGTGAAATACATCCAAGAGTGGGCATGAAAATGTATTTGACCGAGATGCCAGCTGCTCTTCAGGCTGGGGTGTGGCTGTGTCTATGGTACCACTTTTGTCAGAGAACAGGATCTGGTCCTAGAGAGAGGAAGATGAGCAAAAAGCAAAGAATGCTCCAGCTCTTTGCTCTGGCACTCAAGCCTCTCTTTGTGGAAATCTCAAAAGAAGAAACACAGCACCTCCATTCCAAAGAATAATTCATCTGAGCTAAGCCACAAGAAAAGTCACAAAGAAAAGGCTTGGATAGTGAAAGGAGTGCATCTATCATGAAATCCAGATATAGCAGTGACATTGGGAAKGTTGTTTTCTCAGCAAACAAACCATTGAGCCCCGATCACATATTCCCCTTTGGAAACAGGCTGCCCTCAGCCATGGGTCTGTTCGGTTTGTTTTGCTCAGTTTTGTTTGTTTCTGTAGTCCCTTCACAGTTTTTCCAAAAGGAACACTAGCACATAGACATACACAAAGTGGAAAAAAAAATGTTTTGCTTTCTGGAAACCCCATGGCTAAGAACACCTAAAATGTCAGCTGCCAGTTTATTTAGACATGACAAGGCATATGACTAGACATGGAACACAGCTGAGACCAATTCTATTCTCTCCTTGTTATTATATAAATGCTGTCTGAAAAAAAAAAAAAAAAAAAAAGTAGAAGAAAAATGGTAGGGCATTGAACTGGGGAGACCTAGCATTCCCAACCTGGGCTTCTCTTGCTGTTCCCTTTCCACATGCACCTTCTCACTATAACCAAAGTTTGTGTTTACCTATATCCTCTTATATCCTCTTTTTTTTAATCCACAAATTAAAATCACTGAATGGGGAGAAAGAGAGGTCTGCCTAATCCTTTGGTTAGCTGACACCACAAACCCACTTGTGGCAAAATCCCTRTGTTCCAGCAGAACCAGAGATGGGAGCTTCCACTCAGGTTTCCCTGCTCCTTGGCTGGTGTTTATGGCCTGGAAGGATGAAGCAGGGAATGCCCTGGTACCCGAACTCTGTGCACACTGCAGAGCATGGCTTCRAGGCAAACGCCAGGATGTCACACATTTCATCATGCTCACTAAAATGATCTTAACTTCTTCTYACGAGATCCATTAAAGGAGAGGCTAGATGACAGAATAGGAACAAAGTACTTCCCTACATGAGCTGTTTATTGGGTTACTGGGATTATTTTGCATCGGTAAGCCGGACACGGTGATGCATGCAACCCAGAAGATGCTGAAGCCCCTTAGGGCAATACAGATGGAGAATCCCACCTGCTAACATCTATCAAGGTATTATTCTCCTCTTCCTACATACTCCAYCACTCTGATAGGACTAGGTTAATTGCCCTGCTGCTCCTGCATTTTGTGGAGTAAATTCCTTAGCATCACAATAGACAAAACAAAATGGTGTGTCTCCTAAACTGCTCTTTGCCCAAAGACCTGTGAAAGGAAGAGGCAGGTTTTGCTCCTGAAGATTGCAGAATAGGGCAAAGGRACCCTGTGCCTGACCTCTGCTGAAATGCAGGGGATGGTGGGATCAAAGGGCAGTGACAGTAAGGTTCCTCCAAGATCTGCCATCACAGAGTCTAGAGAGGCACAGGAATTATGGGAGGTCACCAGTTATGAGAGATGGTGGAGTTTAGTGGCAGACCTTGGAAATTCACAGGGAAAGTTCTTTAGATGTGAAACTGAATAAACAAACACAGAATTTCCCAGCAATATCCCCTTTTTGTTTGTGTACTATACTGTCACTGTCACATGAAATGAGGGAAACATAATATGTCATTTTGAAGGGCATATCAAGGAGCTAAAGAGCGGCTGGTGCTCAGAGACACTGACTCTGCTACATCTGGTCACTTCCCCCACCGGGAAGCCTGGGGCTGATGGCTGCTAAAAAAAAAGCATGGCTGGGGTAGCACAGGAGGTAGCTGGTGCATGACCATTAATTCCTCAGTTAGGGGAAACTGCCTGCAAGAATGCAGGAGAAATTAGAGGAATTAACTCTGTTCTGTTAATGCTAGATTTGTCAGTCTAGTTCTTCGGTTAAAGTGCACATGAATTCCTGTAAGCAGCCCATGGCTCTAAAGACCTTTAGCTAGAAGTCTGGTCACCTTCCATGCCACTTTGCCTGACCTTGAGCTTTAATTAGAAGGTCTGTGATTCATGACTAAACAGAATAATTGCATAAAACAGCAGAAAGGTAACCAGACATAACTAGATTTACTCTAAATATGAACATTTGTGCATGTACTGATCATCATCAGGATAATAACATGGTACATTCCAGATCTTTGTATATATTAGAGCAAAACAAATGGCCCCAAGTGGTTTCTGAAATGAACAAAATCCTGCTTTTAGTCTGTAACTGTTAATTTTTAACTGCTATTTACATTCCTCTTACTTTACAAATTAAACCCTCTAGTCATCAGTTATTGATTTCACAGCTTTCACATTCAGTGAAGGAAAACAAACTGTGGAACAGAAAAAAAGAAAATCTATGTCAGAATGTGCTCCACTTTGTGTGCCATTTAGTAAAAGACCTACAAACTGCTGATCCCTTTGGCATTGTCCAGCCTTTTCATTCTTCCTCCTGGCTGCAAAACAGCAGAGGAAAAMGGGGTCGTGTTTTGCAGAGGCAGACGAGCTCTCTTCCTTCCGTGGCCCCCTGAGCCTAAGCAGCACACGTATGGCCAGWACTCAAATGCAGCTGCTGAATAACATGGAGTAAACCTAAGTTCTAGTTTGGCACCGGGATACACCCCTTCTGCTTCCCCTCCTGCACCTGCTTGTGCCAGAAATGGAACAGGGGGTTTATTCTCCACTAACTCCCCTCCCCTCTTCCCCCACAGAGCAGCCTTTGCTGCCAGGTTTGCTCTCTACAGATATCTGGCTTCTTCAAGCAGAAAGTTTTGACAACACAAATGYTGCTTTTCTGCCAAGGGCTGCAATCTCCAAGAGTCAGGATGTAACCCATGATATTCTTCAGTGAATAGTTTTAAACATTTTGGGCACCCATAGCTATAGAGTTTCTGAATTCAGATKTAATAAAACCTTTCAAAGGCTTCGACTGGCCCATTACAGATGCCAGATTCCAGCTGCCATATCAGTGAATGCTCATCAGCCTTCTGCTTTCATGAAATCCAAGCACCACCATTCAGGTCGTCAGCCCTTGACAGCCAGGAGACATGACACCCACATCCTGACAGTGAAGAGACTTGCAGCATGGTCTCTCCTCTCCATCCATACACTATGGGTATTTCTAGAAATTCAGGCTTTATTTTATAAAATGACAASCCATTTCTGTAGGCAGAGTTCACCCAAAAAGAGATGGCACCAGCAGATGTGTATTAGCTGCAACACCTTGGACATGGATTCTGAGTTTTTATTTGGCCTGTAATTAAGAGTTGATAAAATGGAGCATTTATCAAATCYAAATGCAGTAGGAATTTTGCTCCTTTGATGAAGCAGTTTTTTTGGKTTTTTTTGAGGGGTACTGTGTACACATCCCGCACAGCATTGACAGAGGGGAAAAAACAAAGGACTGAAGCCAAAGAATTAGGCAAAAGTGAAAGCTATGCTTCAAGCATGACCAAGACAGTAAATCTACAGGCAGAGAAGGCACCCAACTATCTGTGTGATACTACCTAGCTACTTAAGCTAACTCAGTATTTGCAGTACAATTCTTGTCATATACAAGGTCAAGCAATTTGCCTCTTCTTTTTCCTACTTCCTTGAGGAGCAAAGGTACAGCTTCATTTGTCTCCTCTTCCAGTCTCTCTTTGTGGTCAGCGGCCCAAGGAAGGGGCAGTACTGAATTCAGGTCCAGGCTGGGGGTCCCTGCCTCAGGTGAGTCACCACAGAGCGGTTTCATGTATCCACCCCTGACATGACCACAGGGCTTTCAGTGACACAACTGTCAAGTAAAACATCATGCTGTAGTATTTTGAAAATGTTTTAACAATTGAAGAGACTAAATTAATTGAATGGAGAGGGTGCTGTCTTTATTAGAGGAGGAGACCCTGAGTACCTGTGCAGCATGAGATGGAAACAGGTCATGAAATCCACAGGARAAAAGGAGAATTGAATGTTTTCAGGATAAATTTGGGGACCATATCTCTCTTTTCATTGTGGACTATTTCAGATACCAGTTATCCAAAATAAATTCATTTGGACCAAATTGATTATTGACCGAAACTAACAAAAAATCATATCTGTTCCTGAATACTTACCATGCACAGGGAATTAGTATTTGAATTTTTACTCAGCAGCATGTATAGAATATCTGGTAATATTATGGAAGGAATGAGTTCAATATTCACAATGATGCCACCATTTCCCAGTCTGATCTGCTGATCAGCCCTCCTCTCAGGGTCTGCCAAATGGTAGAACAGAGATGCAAATGGCTCAGTCCATTACTGCCTGGCACYCCTCCTAATTCCGGCCTTCACTGAGCGCTGCGGGAGCAAGCTGCTGCTGCAGAGCTCTCAGGAAATGCATCACAGAGGAAGGTTATTAACCTCTGCTGTGTCTACCAGAGAGTTCTTACATCCTGGAGGTTAATTTTCTTATTTCACTGTTTACACTTGTTCCATCTCCAAAAGAGAAGCTCACAGACGACTTCTTAAAACAACAAGAAACTAATGAAAATGTGCATACCTTTAGAGATATCTATGTATTGCTCCCAGCTTCCAGCTATCCAATGTGAAAATCTAGAACAGCCCCAGTGCTGTTGATGGGTGAAATCCTTGACCTGCAAAGCTGCTAAATTTCACCAAATTTTAGAAAGCATCTCAAACTCAGTTTTCCCATGACCCTGGACTAGTGGTCTTGCTGACATGCTGCAGGAGTTTTGCATCTTACTTTCTCTCCCAGTAGCAAAAGATGATGGGGCAACTGGCAAGAGACTATCTCCTCTTGGGTATTATCTCTTTGCTTCATCAGTGAAACCACCCTAACAGCTGGTGAAATGGGAGATAAAGTCTTCAGGCAGATTTTTGTGATAGGACTGAAAAATTTTGCTAATTTCATTTTTTAAACACACATTTGCTAGTTTCTTCCTGTATTTGCATGTGTTTGATTTTTGTACCAAAGTCAAGTGGTTTTAAAACCTGATGAATTCAGGAGAGATATTTATATCATACCATAAACCCCTATATATAGTATCTTGGTCTATGTATACTTGATGGACTCCTTAATGTACTATAATTTAGCTGACATGCAAAAGGTGCACAGACTTCACAAAACATTGACTCCTCGTACCAAGTAATCTGCTTMGTTCTTTGCAATAAAAATAAATATGGCAGGGAACTGCACTGTTTTCGAGGCTGATGTGCCCGAATGTTTTTTTAGCACCTGGTCTCTTTTTTAGYCTCAAAATTCACCCAAGCAAGTTGCTTGTTCTGACCTTTGTGTAAGTGGTTTTTAGATGTGCATTCTGTATTTCTGGTGCCTGATTTGAAGCAGAGCCTGGATACAGAACTGCCAGACATTCATTCCTATAATTATTCTCACACATGCTCCTGCTGTCACCACAAGACAGCTTTAGAGCAGGCTAAAAGAGACAGTGCCACATCCACATGTTCTCCAGCTCCTCATTCTGACCCTTTTCCCTAGAACTCATGCAGGCAGAGTTATGTCCCTGCCAGGCTTTGACCAATTACAGATGCCAGATTCCAGATGCCAGATTCTCTGTACTCAACAGGGATGTTTCTCTCAATATTTCCTTAGAACAAGTGGTTACCAGAAAAATCAGTGATGCTGAAATAGAAGAGTCACACAACAGACATTAGGATTTAGAACCCAAAATCAGTCTTCTTTTTCAGTCTTAATCTTCTCGGCACTTCCAAGCCCCTTTTGTAGCATCAACCTGAAGTGTAGTGACAGCTAGAGATTATCAGGAAAATGATCCTGTGGAAAGTAACAGAAGTGTCATAATTGATTAAAAACTAAAGAAAATGCAATCACATTAAGACTGTGGGAGAAACCTTATTTCTAAAAACAATCTGCGTTGTGTTTTATAAATTGATATAAATTATATATAAATATATATATAAATTAAATGTGTTTATAAATTAATCTTCCTTTAAGCATTCACTTGTATTTCACAGAAGTCTATTTAAGAAAATGTATGCTGGGAGAATACACAGGAAACACCTACTGCTTTTGTCTTGGCCACAGTGTCGGGGATCAGGAAAAGTGAATACAAAAAAAMCATTAACTTAAAAGCAGAAAAAAAGACCATTCCTCCTGAGGCCTGTAGAGGCAAGACCATCTTCTGAGCCAGAAGAAATTGCAATTATAGGTATTCTCAGGTACAAGATAGTTATTTTGGTTTTGATCAATGATAATTTTATTGATAAAAATGYCTGGACTGGATTATGAAAGCAGCATGACTCACAGGTGCATACAAGCATGTATGGAAAAGACCAGAAGGGAAAGTGAACTTTCTCCTGCCTGTGAGTCACAGTCTGGAGAGCTGGGGAAAATGTGACCACTGCCCCAGCCCTGCCTTGCACTGCCACCAGCGTGGGGCTAGGACAGGGAAATGGTGGGCTACCACTGGAGGGTATCATGCCCAGGCTGGCTGTGGGAGGGCTCAGTCAAGGCACTCYGGCCTCCTGCACATACACAGAGACAAAAATGGATATATTCAGGGCATGCTCACTTTGGCCCAGGTCATGTCTGAAAGTCGCTGCAGAACTCTAGATTGCTAAGTCCATTTTAAAAGTCAGGCAGCTGAATTTGTCCTGACAATCACAGCTTATTCCCTACTCCCTTATTTGSAGCTGGGCAGCTGTTGAGGCATGTGGGATGCTCAAGACTGCATGGTTGTGACTGCCCTGTTTGGAGAGGGAAGTCCCAAGGAAAGGCACTCCTACAGGCTTGCTCCTCAACCAAAGTGCTGTCCCTGTAGGGAAAGGCCAATCCCTGGGGAGGGAATGCCTCTACCACTTACTTTGCCTTTGCTGCTGAACAACCACTGACAGGAAATCTTAGCCTGGTCTGCAAGGATGCACCTGCACTCTGTGCCTTGTCCTCTTCAGCATACTCAGTGCAGGTGTCATTTGATCTGTTGGGGCTGCTTTGTGTTATCTGACCTATTTT
>NW_026623250.1:3598733-3710175 GCF_030028575.1 Malurus melanocephalus | reverse complement strand
TTTTTTTTTTTTTTTACTTTTTGTTGTGATATCCTGAAGGCAATAAACAGCAGAGCCTTTTCTGTGAGAATAGACCCTGGTTTCAAGACATATTACTTCTGTCCCATTTCAGAACCATTTTCTTTCAGCCGAGTGACTTGCAGCAGCCAGCCTAGATTTGTTCAGCCACTCACAAGAGTTGAAAAACTTTGSCATCCTGGGAGGATCTGCTGCTAAATGACTGCTGTTGGTGGTGGTTTGGTTTCCCTCTTACTTTCATCATCTCCAAAACCCAATCTATCACTTTCAGCCATACACCAGGCACKGCTCACTTGTGCCAGTTCAACCGGCTCAGCACTGGTGGGTTCGTGGCAAAAATCTATTCTGAGAGTTTCTGAAACAAAGCCTTAATGATATATGGCTGCCAAAGTTAGCTGTTTCACAGCTGTAATAGCACACTGTGGGCTGCGTGGCAGCCAAGCTGTCTTTGTTACTGAATTAAGTGAGGTGCAAGCGCCTGGAATGCTACAGGCAGCAAGAGCCATCGTGGGTGGCAGCTGCCTTCAGAGTCCTTGAAAGGATATGCTGYGATAACTTGATAAGGTGTTTGCATGTGTTAAAGGCCATGACACCCGTGAAAGGCTGCTGCTGAGAGCACAATATTCTTTGGACGCGACGTGCTCCAAACTGCATTAGAATTGGGTGGAAAATATGAAGCGTGCTGTGTTGTTTGTACATGGCTTGAATTATTTAATAAAAAGTAGTTTTTCTGCTAATGTCTGATTCAGTTAATGTGTTTACAGATTCTTTTAAAGTGCCCCTTAATTTTTCCGGTAAGGATATGGTGCATTTTGTTAGAAATCCTGAAAGTCATGGCATTAGGATGTGGGTTGAAATTCCCTGTATGGGGGCTGGTTTCTGGGTAAACTGGGGTAAATCAACAAGAACTCCACAAAATTATTTTGATGTAAATACAGGGTGGGTGAGAAGAGTCTTAGACATTCTATTCTCATTCTCTGTGTCCATGTGGACCTAAACACTCTGCACAAGACAATTTGACCATTACAACTGGCCTTCTCCTCTTTTTCCCAGYTCAAAACTGGTCCTTATGTTTCTGGAAGAGAGTTTGCACTTCTGCAAACCATTAGCGAACCCTTTTACATAAAGGAGAGACACAAAGTCTTCTCATGGTCAGATACACTATGTTTGTCATCATCAGAAAGCCCCATCAGCCCATCAGGGCAGCCAGGGCAGCYTGCTACCAAGCAGGGCAAGCTCTTTAAAATAAGTGTATAGGATACTCTATTTAASAATTTATATTAGGGTGATCGTCCCTTCAGTCTCATCACTCTGTGGAGCTATGTTAGCACAGGGAGGTGAGATGCAGGGCCTATAGATAGTGTGAGTACTGGCATTCCCTGGAGAATGGTGAACAGCATGGCCAGCTTCTTTAAATTGTCTGCAGTCAGCCAGAGGTGCTGTGACTGCTTTTTCCAAATAACTGAGAAAGCTGATTTTAACATGGATCTGCTTTTTGGAAGTGGGAGTTGCACCATGTGACTGATTGGGGTGYCAGAGTGAGATGTGTATCCCGTAGTGATAGAGTATTTTAAGGCTACGTCCTGCCCTTGGTGAATGAACTTAATTCACATGTGGAATGGTTTCTGGTCCCATTTCCTCTCTGTGAAACCTCATACCTCATGAATACAAATTCTCAGGGCTTTTTYCCCCTTATGATCCATTTGTCTAAATTCTGAAATTGTTATGAAAATTTAGTGAGAGGAAAATGAACTCTTGTTTGAAGGAATTAATGGGTTAAATTTATAACCAATCCAGGGGCACAAGCTAAGTATGTCTAGCTGTGAGATAAACACAGAAGTTGAACAAGTTATTGATACCACTGAACCATTCTCAGGTGGTAACTTGAGATGAATGATTTGGACTGCATTTATCTTGTTACAAAATCTGTAAAMTGGACAAGGCAAAAGAACATATTCTATTACATATTGCTGCATTGGGTTTCCATTTATATGATGCTGACAGAAACTACAAAATCCCTCTCTCTTTTCCAAGAAGTTTCAAGCAAGAGAGAAAACYGTAAACCCAAACCATTGGTAAATTTTTCTTTTTGTCTTGCATCATTTACARAATATCTCTTTAGCAGAGATAAATTGAGGCCAGGCCAATCACACCAAGACTAAATGTGCTTCAGGAGGTCTGAGGTCTTTCCAAAATACCAGTAGAGATCCTTAGTTTTCAGTGAGGCACCCAAACAAGTTACTCAGGGCCAGGCAGAGTAGGAAATGAACTCACAGCGAAGCGCACACATGTGATCAGCCCACTGTGAGTGCAGAGCACCTTGCTCCTTTCCCAGAGTRGGAAAAGCTGCCTCACACCCAGCCTAGAGGAAGGAAGATGCCCCTGCCCATGGCAGACAGGCTGGAATTTTGACGTTCCTTCCAACACACTCTGTGATTTACAGCAGGCTTTACAGTGCATGAAGCAAGTGGTGTGCTATAAATTGATATATTTTCTTGTTTTCAAGYACCTTTTTCTTAAACYYGTAACTTGAATGCCTTTCCTAGCAGTTCCCCAACCTCATAGTTGATTGATGCTGTGTATTGAGTTCCTGACCCCCAGGTTATTTCAGGATGCTGCAAAGTGGGGGTGACTCGAGCCTTTAGGCACAGGCTACAAAAGTGAATAGATATTGAACTGATGYTGGATATAAATCAAAAGGAATATATGGCTAAATTTCCAACACTCATCTAAAGAATTCAACATTTCTTGGACTGATGATACCATGTGCAGAATCAAGTTGATTGTTAGCTGCTCAACTGCCCTTATGAAACTGTTTTTATGCTTCCTGAAGCTGTTTTTGTTCKGCATGTAGGTAATCTGGAAAGGGGATGTTCTAGTAGCATCTTCATACCATAAAGCACAACAGATGTGCTGAAAATTCACATAAGCTGAGAATAAGTTAACTTTTAATAGGAGGCTTTTAAATAGACGTAGATGTCGCAACAATGCAGGTCTGTTGATATACATTTTAATTTGCATCTCCATCATAAAATACCTCAAAACCAAGAATATACTACATTTCATCTGCCTTAATATCTTCCTGAACTCTGCAATATCATTGTGTTTCTAGCTGGATGCCAAATATTTTCAAGTTATTTCTTCTTCAACATGAACAGAAAACCTGATCTTCTAGGCTCTACTGCACAGTCCTGTCTGTTGCCCAGAGAGTGAGTGGGTCAAACGTCAAAATTCAGCTCGCTCTTTGTCTTTGTGGGTTTTTTTTGTTTTTTTGTTTTTTTTTTAATTTCCTTTTTTTGTTTTTGAGTTTGGTGTTTTGTTTTGTTTGGTTTTGGTTTTGGTTTTGGTTTGTTTTTTGTTGTTTTTTTGTGGCTAGGAGTATGATAGCAGAGGCAAATGCTAAGCTTCATTTCAGAATTCAGGTCCTGGCTGACTGGTTGGCAACTCTCTTATAGCAGTCAACCATAAATCACAGAAACATCAAGATATGAAGCAGTATTTGTATACACTGCAGCTATGCATTATTATTATTATCATTATTATTATTATCATTATTATCATTATAATTATTTCATTGTCTGTTATTATTATTTATTATTTATTATTTATTATTTATTATTTATTATTTATTATTTATTATTTATTATTTATTATTTATTATTTATTATTATTGTGGCACAGGAGCAGTTTGTTTTCTCCTTAGTAACAGGAAGAAGTGGTCTGAGGAGCAGCAGTTCAATGAAAGTTCAAGTGGTTACTCACCCAATGGGCACAATAGATCCAAGATGTCAAGCCACTTAGAAGTGGTATCTAGACCAAGGAATCAATGARGAGGTGATGAATCTTGGATGTACACTAGGTTTATGTGTTAAGCCAGCCATCTGGAAGATATTTAAATCAATTCAAATTGTTTTGACAACAGATGAAGATAGCAAGTAATCATTCATGGTATGGCTGCTATTCAGAGAGCAGTTGAGTTCCTGTCTTGTGTGTTTCCTCTGTCAGGGAAAACTTCATTCAGAATTTGTGTGGAGAGGTATGAGCAGAAAACTCAGCCTTCTGGGAATTTACTGATTTAATGRTCTGTAAAAAGGCTGCTGGAGCCCCTTTTTTTTGTGAGTCTCATCTCTAATGGCTTTCTCTTGGCCTTTCTCCCCACTAAGCCCTCTCTCCCCTTTCTCCCACTTTTCCCCATCTGTGGGAAAGATGGTTTCATGCTGCTCCTTTCTACATTTAGACACAGAGAGGGAGCAGAAGTKCTGCTATAAAAAGTTTCAACTCGAGTAATAAGTTCAAATCTGATGCTCATCCTGTAGAACCCTCTAGAGTGCTGCCCTTCCTCCTGAGCCTCCTTCTCCCCTCACRCACAGGCAGGAAACATTTGTGAACCTTAAACCAAGGTCATGCCTAAGACCCAGGCACTTGATTTTGCAAGCCCTTTGTGTGCAATGAGCAAAGAACCAGTTACCGATTTTCCCTCCAGCTCTGTTAGAAGAGGTGGGGTCACTGCTGTAAGAGGATGGTGGAGGTGGGCAGCTGGAGGATCAGCAGAGTGAACGTGTGGAAGTGCTCAAAGTGGGGTAGCTCTTGCATGTAGGAAGAAGCAGGGAGCAGTGTTCATGGACTGGGAAAGGACTTCAGAGGAAATGCTCTCTCTTTTCCCCTCAGTGCTGCTGATTCCTCCAAGGGAGGAGAAGGGCTTCAAGGATTACCTGTCTTGTCCAGACTCTCCACTGCTCAATAGGTACCTGCTAGCTTTATTTCTCCTTCATTCAACAGAAAAAGTGGTGGAGCTGTAAAGCACAAAAAACTTTTTGACCATCTTTGAYACTTMCTGTATTTTGTATTGACTGTTCATSTGATGAAAASCAGTGTGTTGYGTGTGTGTCTGTATTCATGTGATCATCGAGCCCAAAGTTAACCCACCACCAAACCATGTCCCCTAGGGTAGGGTCACAGCTGCACATCTTTCAAACAGCCCCAGGGATGGTGACTCAACTATTTCCATGGGCAGCCTGGTCCACTGCTTGACAACCCTTTCCATGAGGAAATTTTTCCTAATACCAAACCTAAACCTCGCTGATGCAGCTTGAGGCCCTTTCCTGTTCACCTGTCACTTGTCACCTGGAGGAAGGGAGTGACACTCACGTTGCCACAGCCTCTTTGGGGGCAGTTGTAGGGAGAGATGAGGTCACCCCTGAGCCTCCTTTTTCCCAGGGCAAACAACCCCAGCTCCATCAGTTGCTCCTCACATGATTTACCTTCTGGACCCCAGCTCTGTTGCCCTTCTCTGGACTCACTCCAGCCCCTCAGTGTCTTTCTTGGGGGGGGGGAGGCCCAAAACTGGACACAGGAGTTGAAATGTGGCTTCACCAGTGCCCAGTACAGGGGGACAATCCCTGCCCTGCTCCTGCTGGCCACACCATTGCTGATCCAGGCCAGGATGCCATTGGCCTTCTTGGCCACCTGGGCWCACCCTGGCTCATGTTCAGACATTGTTGACCAGCACCCCSAGSTCCTTTTCCTCCGKGCAACTTTCTAGTCAGGCTGTAGCACTATGTGGGGTTGTTGTGACACAAGTGCAGCAGCTGGCCCTTGGCCTTGTTGAATCTCTAGATAACATTTCCCCTTCTGTAACCTAGACTGTGTCTGCCATAATGGTGGGGTATAGTGTAGGGACATAGTCTGGCTATGTAGGGATGGGGTGAGGAAAGTCCAGGAAAAGCCAGAAGCAAAGTTAGCAGGGGATGCAAAGAATAACTAGAAGCACTTCTAGAGGTGTGTTATACAGAGAGGACAGATCAAACAAAGTGTACCAACCATGTTGAACCAGGGTAAACAGGTAGCAACAGGCAAGTACAAGGCTGAGGTGCTCAGCAAGTTTTCTCTTCAGTCTTCACTGGAACCTCTCTTCCCACACCTTTTAAGTGGGTGAACAGCAAGATAGGGACTGCAAAGGGCTTCCAAATTGTTGTGTTCCAATCCATTTGGTGGGTGTAGGGGAAGGTTTTTTCATATATAATGGGCAAGAGAAGCAACAACTCCCTTGAGGGTCAATAACAAACGTTTACTTGTAAACTTTAGAACATTAAGGTAGAATAAGGCTCCTGGCAAATTTTAAAATGTAGCTGTTTTTGTTAGAAATGTAGCAATATAAAAGCATAAATATAACAC
The DNA here is from genome assembly GCF_030028575.1 of Malurus melanocephalus. NCBI lineage: Eukaryota > Metazoa > Chordata > Aves > Passeriformes > Maluridae > Malurus > Malurus melanocephalus. Next base: position 3,703,983 of record NW_026623250.1, on the reverse strand, counting down.
TTAAGAAAATGCATGAGGTAAAAGAAAGGAACGGTACCTTTTGGCACCTTTTTGCATGCCTGCCAAAGTAGGTGGTTATCAAATCCTTGGTGATGGTACAGACCAGGATCTGGTATTTGCWGAAAGCCACTTTTTTGAGCTGTGTGTGCATCATATGTGGATTTGTTTCTATCTGAAAAGTTAAACATGTTGGTTGCACTATAGTATCTTAATAATGCAAAAGTATGAAATGGTGTCACTCCGTAAACCTGAGGGTTAAGAAYCTGGAAGAAGATGTTGAGAATTTTCAAGACGGAAAATCTTGATCCAGAAGTGATGAAGTTGTTACTTTGGACACATGCWGTAGTTAATTCAGTGTAAGGCATCATTACTTACACAGTGTGCCACCACACCTCATCTTCTACAGGATTCACGCTTTTTGTATCATTGGTTATATGGGTCTGTTGAAGTGGGAATGTTATGTTATGTGGGTCCATGATGAAGAACTGTTGACATGAATGAGGCTGCAGAGGCTTCACTGTTCAGTTGCAAATTGACTTTTATTCTGACTTTCTAAGAGCCTGGGGGGTCTTAACTRTCAACATGCCTGAGAAAAAAACTGCTTATGACTCGAAAGAGAATTAATTTACATTCTTGTTTTTTCTAGCTCATTTTAGATATTTGGCATCAAGCATCACAAGCCAACCATGTGCATTTCTGATGTCACTGTAGCATCCTTTACACTATTGCAGCCAAACTAATTTCGGTGTGTAGACTATTTGCTGCCTTTCCCACAGACCTTGGTTATTTGTATTTCAGAGACTCCAACTGGCTTCCAAATTGCAATTTCAATTTTCAAACAAATTTGAGCAGAGCAGAACAAGTTTTGAGATTCACCATTAGATATGGTAATCCCTCATCTATCACTTTTAAAGCAGTTGCTCTCCCCGGGACAAAACATTTAATTTCTAGGGAGAACATCCAAGCAACRGTGAGTTTAGACAGATTTGTGGGACACATATCTAGAAATTGAGAAAAAATGTTTCTGATTGTATGTGCTAAAACTAATCTAACACTGATCACATTTAGGCTGATATAAAAACATGCTTCCATATACCYTTGAACAGTTAGTAAGGGATTAATGCTAATACGTGTTTACCTCTGCAGTTGTAATCCTCCCATTTCCASCTTTTTTTGTTTCTGAAAGCTTTATTTATGAGAAAAGAGCAAAGCTGGCAACAATATTGGATTTTTTACGTGCCTTCAGAAACATGAACATCCAGGTGTGACTTTCTGTGTGCGTCCTGGCATCAGCAATTATGCCCAGATGTGTGCTCATGTTCCCTGTTCCAGGAGCTGTGGAACAAGGTGTCAGGGATGCTGGCATGGACACCTGCAATGGCTTATTTTTCCACTGTTTTGACAGAAAGTCCCCAATGTCCCTGGTAATTTGGAAAGGTGACAATTAATGCTGTTCCATATGGCTTCATCCCAAGAATAACTTTGGAAGTAACTTTCAAATAGTGTTTTTATGAGAAGCGATTCTGGAAAAAGTCTGGATAAGTGGCTTTATGAGTAAGATTTATAATATGTAAAGGGACAAGCATTGTAACGATTTTTGTGGCAGTAGTCAAAGAGGGAATTTCAATTTTCTAAATCTTGAAAAGACATAATCTTCTCCTAAAGAAAGACAAATAGGGAGATAAAATCGTTCTTGTATTTTTAATTGGCTTAAGTACGGAGGATTTATTGAATTATTTAAGTCTTTGTCTCAAGGGAATTTTATTCCTTTATTACAGTTTTGATTTTCTTCTTCCTGGGGCTTAACTTATCTTGCTTTTGACCTTCCAATTTCATTTTCAATAATGAACCAAGGCTCTCTTAAAGTGAARTCTTTAAAAATGTGAAGGCATTTATGGACTCAGCTGAGAAAACTTCCACTAAGATGTCTTTCAACTATTCATTGTCTTTATTTTCATTCTTGCAGGCCTACTTGTGGTGCAACTGTAAGAGATAAATGATTTCCCAAAGACGAGACATTTCAGTTCTATTCTGATTTATCAGTTGTATTACTGGGTTTTTGGAGTTACAATCAAGAAAAACCACCTTCCTTTGCTAAGGGTAGAATTTTACTGATGCTTGCTTAGCTGGTATTAATGTGCTGAGTGTTAACTGTTCAAATAGTTCACAGCACTGTTTAGCAAATATAGAGGAATTCAAGGTCTTGTAGAAGAAGGTAGTTTCTTATTTTCTGTAACAGTGCAGTGAAATGCCAACTTCAGTTTTACAGGAAACTGAGAAAGAAAAAAGATGAAGGAAAGAAAGCAGACAGGCTTGGGAGTGTTTGTGTTTAGTGTTTGGTAAAAGGAACATCAAAAACAACAACAAAAGCAAAAAGTCAAGRAAATGAAATATTCACAGGCTTGACRCTGAAYAGTGTCTTTGTCTGTCAGCARTTTTACAGGAACCCACAACTACAGGCAAAAATCAATCTAAGTCTAACTGAAAATGCACCAGTACTACATATTTTGAAAGAATAAGCTCTGTCCTTATTGCCATTCCCATTCCCTTGGAGGGAATTTTTTGTATATTTGATACTCTGCTGACATTTTTACTTTCTTCTGATGAGGGGTGAATGGCCTTGTTTAATCAAAATAGAGGCTGGAAGAAGGGTKCTTGCAAATGGAATATTTTTAATCATCAAAGAGAATCACTCTAGTCATACATAACAACTCTGTTTCAATGTAGGCAATTAATTTTCATAAAAACCTTCTGTTTTTATCAGACACAATTTTTCACTGTAGCTAAGTGGTTTGGTTGTGTCTGTGTGTGCAGTTTATCCCGGTGAAAAGCCAAAGACATTCCTTCTGCTGTCATATGGATACCTCCAATAGCAGAAAAGAAGCATGTCACTAAGCTACACCACAACGGTGAAATAAGTGAAGCTCTTCTTTCACATTCTTATGAGTGCTTTGAGGTAAGAAAATATGGTAATATTGTAAATCATTAAAAAACCTGTGTCCCTGTCTGATATTACTATGCCGGCAAGCAGTCCTGCGGCAAACCTGAACAGAACTTTGCTAACTGAAGGAAGAGAGGCCACAATGAAATGTTTGGAGGGTCAGTGACAGGAATTTCTGTTTCTTGGTCTGGCTGAAGAGAGTCTATTTAAAGGTAGCATCTGTTAGTCAAACACAAAGTGAGATTATTCAATTTTAGGTACGCAGGAACTATGGCAAAATATCCATGAGGGGTTGCCCTTACTTCCCATAATAATGAGGATGATTTATCTGCTGGGATATGTTGAAGAAACCAGGTTTTCCCTCTGTCTTGGGCTTTTTAAGAGSAAGGAAAGGAGTCTTCATGGGTAATGATTCTAATTGTCCTTTTAGTGTACGTATGTTACTGTGCTAGAAGCTCACCTGAAGATATGTGGCCAGAAGTTGCCAGCCTGAAGGGGCTTGTGAGGAAAACTGGAGGATGCTTAGTCTTCACAAAAGCCCAAATGAGCTTAGCCTTTAGCACTTGCATGCCTGCATGTCAAACACATTTTTCTTTGTTTTCTTCCCAGCCTCAGGAGCTACGTGATAATGAAGACATCCAGGTAGTTTATTACTAATAGCAAAGAATATGCAAGTGGAAAAATTAGTTTTGCTGTGACTGACATCCCCTTCTGTAGAGGTTCCCAAACTCATTCTGAGGGAGTGTGGTCACACCCCTGAGCCCAGGGCTCAACAGTCAGCCCACTGCTCTCGCTGCCCTTCTCTGCACCACAGCTGCCTGTGGCACAGAGGATCTGGAGCCTTGTAGGGATCCATGCAGACAGGCTTGGGTCTGCAGTGTACTCCCAGCCAGCAGCAGTATCCCCCTCTGAGCACAGTTTGAAATGTCCAAGTGCAGCATCTGCCCTAGCCCTGTTGCTGTATGTCAGACACAGATCGTCTGTGTCTTTGATTGTTCTGGTATTTATTTTGTACTATGTGTAGTGTAAGCTTTAGCTTAATTGTAATTAGCAGCAGCTTCACCACGGTGCCTGGTGGTCAGAAAGGTGTCAAGTGAGAGGTGCTGAAGTTCAAATGCTTTGTAATGCCCCCAAAATGGGATAAAAAATTACATTCTCTGGTTCTCAGCTCATGAAAGAAAGTATTTATTTCTAAAAGTGGTATTGAAATGGCTACCTTTGACTTTATTGTTTGCTTCTATTACACAATACATTGCAGAAAAAATGGAAGTTATCATGTTGGCATTGGCATAAAATTTTCTGGCTTCTTCAAACCAAAGCAYATTTATGGTCCCCTGAGACTCTGAGGAGTCAATTCTTGTGGAACATCTCAGTTAAATGGTGCTTTGATAGCATTTACAGATAAAAAAACCACTCAGATAATTTTCAGCCACGGCTAATCATACGTATCTCCTGTTGATTAAGGACTCTGGCTTCAAGGCTTTTTTGCGTTTAATAAACTTTCAGAAACATACACAAAAGAGCATAAGCCCATGATTTGTTGCTTAGAGGCATTTCATACAAACAAACCATCCTATGACTCTTCTCTCTCTGAACTACAATTTTTTTCTCTTTTTAACATTTGAGTCTGTGAGCAGTTTAGAGGTGGGATGCTTCTAATACAGGAGAAGATTTCCAGGAAAGGCCACAGATCATGGTGACTGAATTTCATGACAGATTCTTTAAAATGACAGGACTTTCAGTGTGTGTTCTGCACTTCAGGACAAGYAAGGTGGCTACTCTGAGTCCACCAAAAAAGAAAGCATTACGCCGTATTCAGTTTTTTTCAGTCTTGGGTGACCACTAATTTCTTGCAAATGCAAAACAAATCCACAGAAATAATTTGGGCTATGCAAAATWACGGGGTTGGGGGGAGGGAAGAAGGCAATCTCAATGTTTCTTTAAACTCACACCTGGTGCAAATTTAAACTTTTTACATACAGGAAAGTGCTGGAGGGACTTTACYCTGAGGATCCCCTCATATCTTACTGTTTGCCACAAAGCTCTGTAAACCCAGTCAAAAGTGTTGAAACCATTCAGGCTGAAAAGTGGAAAAATAAATGCCAGATTTGCAATAATTTCAACCCATGACCTGTCACTGTTCTGCTGACATGGAGGAAAGTGGCTGCCCCAAGAGGAAGTTATGCCTCTTGCAGCCAGGAGAGGTGGTTGACAGCAATCCTGGCAAGATCAGAAATTTGCTTTTTGCTTAATCTAGCTCATTTTAGGGGATGGTGGCATTTTGCAGCCCAGTCCCCATGTTGTGAAAAAATATGATCCTGCTGGCAATGTGCAGTAATTGTGTATTTCTTAGAGGGAGTTGGGCACATCCAGATTATTGGCATCAGCTGAGGGTCTCCCAGAAGGTCTGCTCTGAACTCGCTGTGCAGTGGAGTAAGACCTGTGCATATGTCAGTGTATTTAAGGTTCTGTGTGCTGTGAAACCCAGTCAAAGAAGTTTCTCACAGGCTTCCCATGCCTTTATATTTGGACATCCAGCAACCCTGCAGTGGCACAAAAAATCTGGTAAGAAGCATGGCTTTGATTTCAGCTGAGAGGTAATAGTGGTTTAAGCCAAATTTATCTCTCTTTAAAGCATAACTTAATGGATTGCTGCTCACTCTTGTTACTTCAGTGATGCAGAACTGAAGAGAGTCAACTCAAAGATTGGGAGATACCTAATTATGAACACTTGCTAAAATTTAGAACACTTCTGAGCAATTAAAGGATGACTGCTCAGATGCTGAAGTAGATATCACAAGTAATGTATGAATCATCTCACACACTGGTATTAYTGATAGCATGGATATTTTCTGTATACCAAACTGATAATTCAATACAAGCTCACACAGCTCAAGAATGTCTCTTTGTATCTCAGTATTGATTAAGAAGAATTTACCCAAACACCAAAATCAGTTTTTCCAAAGTATTTCACTGAATAGCAGTTTGGTTGATGAACATGGTTTTGAAGATGCTTATTCCCTATCAAAAAGCCTACAGCTACCAGCGACAAAAAACATTGTTGTGTGAATTTATCAATAAACTCTAATAAATATTTCTGGACGCTTCTGTTTTATTCACTTCCATTCCTTCAGTGTATCTTGAAGTGAACAACTGGAATATCAGCAYTGGGCGCTGCAAGACATCATGCAGAAATAGAAATGCCTAAAGAGGAAAATTCATGATGTTTTTACTTGTCTCAAAACAACTTCAAGTAGGCAAATTCTCACAATTTAGGATCCATCTTTATCTGAAAAGCTCTCCTGTTTCTGTCAAAGGGGATGTCAGYTGGGATCAAGAGTTCAGAATATAGATTCTTATCTACCAGAAAACACATATTTGACGTGACAAGGAAGGACTAAATTTTATCACAGTAATGTTGATTTATTTTTTTAGAGTCATCTAAGGTCCTTGAGAAATACTATTAAGGCAATTATTTGCCTAAGGAAAAAAATACTGCCACAAAGACGGAATTCTAGTTATAAAGAAACATTTATGTTTGCATTCCAGTGAATGTCTTCCTTAGTATTGCTTGGTTCTCACCTGAGAATTGGAATAATAGGGTGTACTGGTAGGTATGTTAGTCAACCTGMAGACAAGCTCAGGTTTCACCTATGCCCTTTAATGGTCCCTGAGATTCAGCATAAACCAGCCAAAACTTATTTTTCTAGCAATTAAATGGCATTTTTGTTTGGTCTRCATCAATCAATAATACACTGTTTTTAACTGTCAGTGCCATCTGCCTCTGGCTTCTTACTCATCAAAAACTCAAATGCCAAAGCCACTCTTACAGCAGGGCAAACTGAACAAATTATTTGCATTAAGGAGCAATCCATGTTATTAATCTCTGTTGCAACATGCAGTTAAGTGTAATGAGGACTGAATCCTGATGCCATTATCCATGCAAACTACAGTAATTTAAAATTTATTTACTCCTGAAACTTGACAAATCTTTTTAAAAGTTCAGAACAGCATCATTTTATGAGAGAAAAAAAAACTGATTTGAAAGACATTAACAGGATGTCAGATGTGATATCTCACTGTACCTTGCACAAACACCATTTTCCCTAACAATATCATAAATAGGGCATGTTTAGAATGTGTCACTTCCACATGTGTCACTTCCACAACACAAAATGCTGAGAAACTCAGTTTAGTATTTTACAAACATATTATTAGTGATGAAATTCAGACTTCTAAAATTTAAATTACTGTGTTAATTCACAGCAAAATCACATCCAGAAATGTCCCCTTGTTTCAGCTTAGTGATCAGCTAATCATTATTCAGCAAATAATGTCTTGCAAACATTATTTATTATYCTTTACATATCTTTCTCACCTACAGTCCTCCAGAAATATTCAATTACAGGAACCRAGAGAGCAAAGTAGAATATGCTCTCTTCCATTTGGATTCCAGCCMGTGTTCTCAGCTAGGTCCATCCCAAAGTTCCTTCACACCACTGGGTGAGCAGGGCAGTTGTACCACACACTTCATCTACTGGGGTGACCCAAAAGGATATTCACCCAGAGCTCTCCATCAACAGTGAGATGTCAGCCCATCTGGAAAGTTGTTTACAGGCCATGTAAGAGGGRGACAGAGAAGAGGACTGACTCATAGCAGGCAGATTCATAAACAATGACTCAAATATCATTGTTTCAGAAGGAATGGCACAAGAGCTAAAATTCTTCCCATGTATTTTATACAGCAGACAACTCCAGATGACATTTTAGCATTCTAGGAATAATAACATTGATGAGATGAACCAGTATTGAACAACTTTTCGGATGTGTCAGGCAAAACAAACTCTTGGTTCACACCATCTCTGCTGTTTTTCTCGGTTCTTACATAACTGTGGCCAGAGCATATGAACAGTGATCTGTTGCAAGGAAATGCCATGCTGCTTTTGTTCAAATTCCACTACCTCCCTCTTTCACTATATTTGAACAATATTTTGTGCCCCCCTTCTGATGGGGGATGAGAAAAGAAATTAACTTTGAAACTTCCATGCCAYAGTATGATTGGTATTTATCCCTTCATGATAATTTCAAATGCATGAAGAATTAATATTTAACTACCTTGTAAACCTTATGATGCCTTTATTATTACTTTTATCAGATGCTGGATAAAGCATATTACATTACAACACAATTTTGTGAACTCTTGCTTTGAAAAAGAAACCACTAGTTTTCTTACAGACTCAAAGAATAAACACATTTCAYTCTGGAAGAAAAATTAAATATGTACCTATTGTTCAGCCTCAGCTTCATCCACAGACACAAACCCACCATATGCCTTCTATATTTTTATTACTACTATTTTTGTACCTTGGGAAATGCCCAAAACAAGCACTTCCATCCCTCCCTTGGTTTGGTTATGAAGTGAGGAAAGCTGACTTGGCTGAGTTTGGCATACAGGGCAGATTAACACCACAGAAATATTTGTACTATAAATTTCATAATCATAGTCACTGTGCCATATTAATAACTACTATTTGTTATGAAGGTAAATTCAAGCTTCTTGACTCTGTGAACCTCTCCAGAAAGCAGAGAATACTGAACCAAAGGGATGYWAACTTTCTTAATATTGCACAATTGSAGCTCTGCTGTCRTTTGCTGAACAAAAGAGAAAGATATCTCAAAAAATTGTCCAGAGAAAAAGAAGCATTCTTTGTTAGATGCATTCTTATGTTAGCCACATTGTTCTKYGGYTAACATAAATAATGCAGAAGCATCTGACCTTAGTTGCTTGTTTTGGGTGATTTCATTAGCTGTCCTTACAAGCCTATCTTCCCTTGAAGCAGGTGGCTGGGTGCCCTCTATCCCCTGCAGGTGTGGGGTTTGTAGGCACTGCTAGTCAGATGAAAGCTGGGCAAAAGTGGGTGACACCTGCATCTTGTGTTGAAGGCCACTTTTGAAATATGAGCTCAACAAAGCAACTGTATGCCTTGGGGCAGAGAGAGAGGGGGACACGTGTAACCTGCTGTGACACATTGCAGGTGGTTGCAAGGGTCACAAATGCCATGAGAGCAGGTCATTGTCCATACACAAACATCACTGCATCATTGCAGCTTATAATAACATGATGAAAAAGGGTGGGTTTTTTTAGCAGGTCTCAACAATGCAGCAGCATTATGTGTGCAAAGAGACAGGAGCAGAACAGGCAGAGCCAGAAACTGAGTCTGGAGAGTCCCTGTTTCTTGCAACCCTTGCTTTCATGCTGGCCAGTCAGCCACACACTTCTGTTGGTGACAGAAGTCTACAGAGTTTCTGTGTGTGCTTACAGTTATCACCTGTATCCTTCATATCTCGTTCAAACTCCTAAAATGTGCTTGGAATAGATCAGATGTCAGCATTTCCAAGGTGTTTGTCTTAACAACTTCTTATCCCCAGTTTATAGCCCTGTACTTGCATTTATTACATGGAATGATATTTGCAGCAACCTTTTATAGAATCCTTTTCTACTTCCTTCCATTTGAATCTAGATGTACCTTGAGGCTGAGGTTGCAATATGCCTAAGGCAACCTGCACCACAGCTCTCGATTTGAGGAGACAGTGGCAGATTCCCAGTTCCTCACCACATCACTCTTCCTYTGCTGATACATGGGAGCTGGGTGGGGCAGGTCAATTTAGATGATGTGGACCACAGGATGGGAAATCTAAAATCTCCCTGGTCCCATATGCAGCTGATGAGGAAACTGCAAATGGGGTCAAAGTGATGGGGCTCTGACATCAACCCGACGTGAAAACCATTTCCCTGACACGTCCTTTTGGTGTTACAGAATCCTGGCTCACAGTGCCTGTGCATGGCTGTCTTTGGACTGTGCTTCCCCTGCTTTGCTAGTGCTCTCCTTGGCTTCCCCTTCTCCTCTGCCTYGCATTTCTTTTAACAAGCCTGATGCAACTTGCACTTCTCCATGTGAGGACAAGCCACACATCTGAAGAGAAAATTGCTCTCTACAGATTTGTTGCAGAGCCAGAAAAACAATCCTCTGCAGAAGGGATTTTTCAACACTCAATGTGCCTGTGCCAAAATGCCTCAGCAGATTCTCTTGACTTCACTTCTCTGCTGAACTAATTACTCTGTTGGAGTCTGTTCCTGTTGTTCTCAGGGAGGCAATGGAATAAACTGGGTAATGGAAGCCATTGAAGTGGCAAATGTCCTGTGTTTTATTCACCTGCTCTTCCTGCCCTAGGAAGGATGTGGGTTGATCTTGAGAGGAAAGACATCAGATCAGTTCTGTTGCTTTCTTTTTTTCCAAAATCAGCTCCTAAGTGAAATAACGAAGTGTGCACAGGAATGTTAACAGGTCTTTGTTTTCCCTCCTCACTAAAAGCCAGCAGGTGCTTAGTGTTTCATAGACAAAGATAAGCAATGTGACATTTGTGGCCACTCACATGCATTGATTTATTTTAGTGTATTGTTCTCAACCAAATTTCTCAGGGCTTTGAGACTGGAAAAGTTCCAAAGATTATCATAATTATGAAATTGCTAGGAAGAAAAAAATATTTAAGTAAACAAATGGTAAGTTATAGCTCTTCTGTAAAGTGGCTTTGTTGACAGGAGAATTAGATCAAGATGATCTTGGCAAGCAGGACGTTGTGTTAACTGTGCAAACTTTTTYTATGCTCATATACATCTCTAAATAGTAGAGTGGGATCTTTTTTCCATGTTTCATTCAGAAACTGATTTATAAGTTGAAAAGAAGCTGAGTTCTTTTAAACTGCACCACATTTAAACAAAATTTTTCAGTATTCTWCATCATGTTTTCTGTTTACATAGAACTACCTCCAACTCTGCTTCCTTCTTCAAAAAAGATCTTTCCTCCCAGCCCCCCTAAATTGTTTAGAAAGTGAAATAATTAAAGATGGAGAGAGGGAAGTGAGATGATTAGGTATCACATCTTCAGTTTTGCTTTGGCTTTTCCAACTTATAAATTGGAGACCTCTTATATTGTAGCTACAATCTCTTGAATAGCAATTTGTCAAACTTTGTCATACCTTCACCTCCACAAATGGGAAAAAGGCATATTTTTACATATGTACAAATAAAACTGCTTCCAGAATCAAATGGTGAGTGCCCTGAATTGTCACATAGCAAATGCAGACTCTAAATCATTTCAGTATGAGTGTAGACTTAATGGGAAATGGAAGCTAAAGGAAATCTAAAGACATCGCATCCCTGTTCCCGTCTTCCTTTTGCCCCATTTCTGTGCTCTCTCCTGGTCATATCAGTTAATATAAAAGTGCATCCTCWGTGCCCCCATGCCAGCCTACTCATGTTGTGACTGCATTCATTCAGCACTCATGCAATAAGTGCCTACGTAATTTGGATCCAAGGTGTATCACATACTCCAGACTCTGCTCTAATTTTAACTCAGAATCAGTAAGACCAACGTTTTCCWCTGTCACATAACTATTTTCCCTACACTCAGCTGCTGGAGCTAGGGTGGCCCRGAGAACAAATGTAAAAAGGAAGATTTGCTGTAGTGTTCACAAACTAAAGAAGAGCTGATATTAGCGTAGCTTCTGAGGAGCTTGCAGGAGATTAGGCAATTGCTGACTTCCTTGGAAATACTTTTGAGTAGTTCCTGTTTCTCAAATGCCACGCAGAAAATGAAATGTACTCACACTGGCCAAAGAGCCATGGGGGAAAGTGCAGCTCCTGGTTGGCTCATGCTGGGCATGGAAAGCTATTTGTAAGGATATAAACTGTTTCCAGTGATGCTGCCCTCTCAGCTATGAAATTGCAGAGCCCTAGACTTCACCAGAGCTCTCTTGCTGGATCCTACTTAATGCGCTGGCCTAGCTACTTTCTAAGCTCTGTTTATAAATTCTCTTTTACATGAGAAGGATGATGGCTGGGCTGATTTTTGCCTTTTTTTCTTTTTCTGTATTCTTTACACRTGTATTTGTAGCTCTGTAGCCTATTACTRAATTAGTATCAAGTCCCAGTAGTTTTCCATACCTTTTTCCTAGGCAGAAAGACAAAACATTCCAGGGGGCTCTATCCTATTTTGGTTCCTCTTGGCTAYCAAGGTTGAAAARCAGCTCTTTGAGACACATTTTCATAAACAAAGTACAGCTAGTACCAATGGTGGTTTCCAGAAAAAGGTTGAACCAGAAGGGGGAATTACCTCATCACCTGTCCTTCTAATTGGTGATTTTTGTCAAATATGTGAATTTGCTAAACTTATAAAACTGTATTCATCCCATAGGGGATAGGTTTTGGTGGACATTTTYCATATCTGCCCCTTGGAGGCCTTCAATAAAGACCAGCTTTTATATTATCTCCTAAATTAGTATTATCTCAAAAGCATGTTGTTTTATTTCTAGAGTCTTTAAGACATCAGGGGTGTATGGCAGGCAGCACCTTTTGAGAGGAATTTTGTTTTACCAGAAAGAGCATATCATTGTTTCTGGTCAGCTTCTGGGCTCAYGTTTCACAGAACTCTCTGAAGGATGTCAGAATAGTGCAGAATCAACTATCACTTACATCATGCCAAGAACAAGCCTATTCCTGAGAAAAAGGCCTGTGAGCTCTGTGAACTGTTTTTGACAGATGTACCACATACACAGACCTTCACAAGTCCAAGAGAGGGGAGTAGAGGAGGCTGTTTACTTTGACCCTGTCTGAATGGTATTTTTTCTTAAGAAATCTCTGTATTCAACAACCTCTGCTGTGACCATAAAGAATATTGTGGGTATTGTACGTTTGTATTAAGGTAATGAATAGAGTTGCCTCCGTATGTGTATGGAATGTCCATCACTCATCCTCTCAACTCCAAAATGCTTCTGTGTGATTGCAGACAAGATGCAGAAGTGATTGTTCCACTGCTAGGAAAAGGTYGACTAAATAGGAAAAAAAAACCCCAAGCATACACAAAGCTAAAGTGTTCAGGGAGATGGCTTTATTCATATTRTATTAAATCCATATTTTACTATAATTCTGGAGACTGTGACCTATCCCCAAATGTGGGACAGTTCCTTTTCTTGGTAGAAATAATACCAGAAAATTTAATTACTTTCTTCTTCCCACTTCCTTGAAAGAGATGGTCTCTTTTCCTATAACACATTTCAGACACGCATAACATTTCTGCCCAAATATGTCTATCAATAACCTTTCATATATTTGGGATGGACCATCATGTCCTTCTAAATCTTTTCTAAATGATGACCTTACAAACAGAAATTTGGGTGTATTCTGATATCAACACATGGGACAAGCAGGTATTCTCTGAAACCAACAGACAAATACAACTTTACTACATTTACATATCAAGYTCTTTGCTCACCTAGTGTGTTTCTGTGCTCTTAGACTGTGAGCTTTGTGAGTCTGGGGCTGTTTGACGCTACTCCCTTGTCTGTGTGCATTGTGGCTGAGTCCTGCTGGGAGCTCTGAAACACAGAGAAAGAGAGATGGAGACTAAAGGAGGAGCTGCCTCTGCTGACTGAGCTTTGATGTCAGATAAGGACAATTCCAAAGGACAGAATGAAGTGCTGGTATGCTTCTGCAAAGGTCCAGGCCCACGGACCAGACGACCACTATCCTCTACCCGGAGGCTTTTCTTCACCTGTTCTGGTTGAGAATACAAAATCCCAGCTGGAGATTGAGAATACAAAATCTCCCTACTGGAGAAAGTAGGTCCTTTGGAAATAAAGAGAATATAAATGCTTGGAGAACAGTATCTTTTGGGACATAGTTGTTTTATSTGGCATTTTGAACACAGATGCAATTCCTGATGCCATTGACCTCTTTATTTGATCTTAATCTGATATAGTTACATCCTTTCCTGGCAAGGAAACTGTCTACTGCAAAARGACAAGATAGATTGTTGTTGTCTCAAGTCAAGAGGATAATTTGGTGATTCTATCCATTCACAGTCTTATGACTTTTCCTTTGCCCTTTCTACCGGTTTACTCTCCATGTTGTCAATATTCCTGTTGAAGTGTAGTTTTTACTTTATAGGATTTTCTAACATGGATGGTAAAATGTAGTTGCTATAACAATATTTAAGTCCACAATGGAATGATTAGGTTTTATACTTATAAAAGCCCATAGCCTGAATCCCTAGTGATTCATCCCTTGCTGTACATGCTTCCAAATTAGAAGTAGAAACATGAAACATAGGAAGTAATTAGGTGATGACTAATGGAAACTAATGATTTTGCTGCTAAAAGATGASAAGACATTTTTAATATCATCTTATTTTCATATTGACTTTACACACAYCTTATCAGCTGAAGTTTGCCATGGAATGAAGTGCACACTGAAAATCAGTTGAGACATCTACTTGAGATACTGAGGTGCTTATTTCTAATGAAATTTGAGGTGAGCAGAGAAATAAGCATTAATAAATCAAATTCCAAAKAATGTCTTCAAACACTAAGGTTAAAATAACAGAAAGCTCTATTTATGAACTTGCAGATAACCAGAAACAACAGTGTAGAGGGGAGTTAACTCCTTTCATTCATATCAAAAGAAGGTTTAAAAGTAGATKATATCTATTATTTAAATGTCAGTGCTATTTACTCATTTGATTAAAACTTATAAGAGAAGTGATTTTGTAAGTATGTGCACATTCTTTTGTGACTGACATTTCACAAGGGAGCCTGGAAAGGGCAGTGGTTTGGGGGAATGTAATTTCTTTCCTATTGTTTAAGGGAGTAAAATTTGCAGGGGTAGTTGAGATTTTGCGGGAGCAGCAAGCCCCAGTGCTTTCTKCAGAGCATGGGGATTGCATTTGGACTGCTACATGTCCTGTTCCTAAAGTCACGCGACTGTCACRCTGCAAACAGGTGGAGGGAGCTCATGCAGCACACAAACCTTGGGATTTGCGTTGTTATTTCCTGTAACTTTTCATATGGACGAGATTTACTTCTCCATGTGGCCAGATCAGTAAAACCACAACATCAGTGGGCAGTGCCTRCCTAAGGAGGAAGACAAAATTAAGGAGCTACTACCCGGAGAACATACACTACAAAAGTACAGCATGTCTGGCACATTGGCAGCACTACCTTCTGAATGGTCACTGCAAAAGGTGCAACAGTGGAAAGAATTCAGGAAAATTCCACAAAAATTACCTTTCTGAAAATAAGAAATGAAGCAACAGAAAGGACTATGGACAGGAARTACAAAGCTCAGTGACAGAGCAAACTGGTCACACCCCTCATATGTTATGTTTGCTCTATTTTCTCTTCACATGCTAGCTAAGGTAAGAAAATCACTTTGTACCTAGGATGGAATGTGCTATCTAAAGTCCAGATAATCCTTTAATCCATAAAGTCTTGTTTTCCTCCCAAAGCAGAATGAAAAGCTACTAAAGAAACTTTGAAATCTTAGATGAAATTGGGTCATTTTCTAGTCAGCTTGGCTGGCCCTAATCCCTATGACAGGAGCAGGCAAAATGCTACAAGAGATTGTGTCTAGGTGATCAGAGAGCCAGGAACACTTAATGAATGCTTGTCTGAGCTAAGTGCAAAACAAGGGAGAGTTGTAATGAAGAGTCACCTGCAAGTACTCCTCCCCTCTCACCCTTGATATCTGGATGGTGTGTTCTTGAATTTGAGGTGCAGGCCAAGACAGGCTGTTTTTCAAAGGCTTCAGCAGAAGACATGCTTCACATGGTGAAAAGCACAGCTGATAAGGTAGCCTGGTGTTTCTGTGACCCTTCCTCATTGCAGAGATTTGAGAGGAATGGACAGCTCAGAGAAACTCTGTAAACAGACACAGGAGAAATACAGAGCTACTGAGCATGTGAAGATGGTGTTAGGAAGCTGAAACCCATGTGGATTTGAAATTGGTGAGAGGGGTGAGGGGTAACATGAAAGGCTTGTGCAGGTATTTCAGAAGTAAAAGATATTGAGGAAACATGGACCCTCTGGAGGGGGAGCACAGCAAGGAACCTGGAGAGAATGAACACAGAAGAAGCCAAAGTGCTAATGGTCTTTTTCACCTGGTCTTTACAGATAAAACCTGCCTTCTTCAATCCATGAAAACAGTGGGCGATCCCAGAACAAGGAAGATGTATGCTTGTTGGAAGGTCAGGTTAGGGAATACTTACAGACACCAGAAATTTACAAGTCATAGTGTCTGATGGAATGCTCTCAAAACTGCTGAGGGAGCTGCCCAGTGTAATTGCAAGGCTTTTCTTGCTCTCTTTGGAAAGACCATGATGATGGGAGTCATTCATGTAAAGCAAACATCACTACCTTCCTCAGAAAAGAAAAYCTAGGAAACGCAGGCTAGTTAGACTCACCTCAATCACTACAAAAACGATGGAGCAGATAATCCTGTAAACTATTTCTAGCTGCATGAAGGACAAGAAGGTGATTGTGTGTAGTCAGCATGGATTTGGGAAGAGGAACTCTTGTCTAACTAACCTGACAGCCTTCTGAGGTATCTGGTTTGGTGCATGAGGGAGGAASAGCGGATGCTGTTTACCTTGACTTTAGTAAGGCCTTTGACACTTTCTCTCTGACAGCCTCCCAGAGAGGCTGAGAAAGTACAGACTGAGTAAGTTGACTGTAAAATGAACAGAGAGCTAGCTGAAATGCCAGTTTCAAATGGTTACCCTCAGCGATACAAAATGTAGCCAAAGGCCAGTCAGTAGTAGGGGTCCTCAGCCATTAGTAATTGACTAATACTAACAGCTTCATTAATGACAAGGGAGACTGGGGACCGTGCACCCTCAACAAGTTCGCACATGGTGAGAAACTGGGAGGGGTGGTTGATACAACCACGTGGCTGTGCTGACATTCAGTGGAATCAATAGACTGGGGAAATTAACAGAGGGCAACCTCATGAAATACAAGAAGGAATATCCTAAATCCTGCAACTGTGAGGGAAAACCCTGTGCACCAATGGAGACTGGAGAACAACCACCTGGAAAGTAGTGGGTGGAAGAGGACTTGGATATCCTGGTTGAAAAGGAGCTGAATGTGATCCAGCCATGGGCCTTTGTGGCAAAGAGAGCCACCAGCATCCTTGGCTGCTAGAAAGGGCCTTGCCAACACGTCAAGGGAGATGACACTTCCCCACTACTGGGYACTGGTGAGATACACCTGGAGCACTGTGTCCAGTCCAGCACAAGAGACATGTCAACACACTGGAATGTGCCCAGATGACTGTCATTGGAATATCTGATACAGAAAACGAGGCTGAAGCAGCAGGGACTGGTCAGCTGAGGGAAGAGAAACCTCAGGGAAATTTATCAAGGTGTAGAAATACTTGAACAGATGTAGTAAAGAACACAGAGCCAGGTTCTTATCTCTGGTATCCAGTGAAAGGATGAGAGACAATGGACACCCACTGAAATATGAGACCTTGCAAATTAATATAAGAAAAAACTCTTCTCACTCTAAGACTAATCAAGCATTGGAAGACGTTGCCCAAAGAAGCTGTGGGGTCTTTATCCCTGAAGGTGTTACAGCCTGGCWGGTAACAATTCTGAATTCACTCTTCTTTGAACAGGAGGATTGCACAGATGATCTCCAAAGGCACCTTCAGCCATGCTATGACTTCATATAACGAGCTGCAAGCTGRACAAATTACCCTTGACTGATTCTGCTTCCCATTAAAATCGCTTAGCACCTTTGCATCTTCCACTGTTTTAAGAAAGAGATTAAAATATTATTTCTTGAACCAGATACAAATGATCTTGATCCTGGAGGGCTGTATYGGGGACATCAGAAATACTATGTTTTTTCATTTAGTCTTTTTTCTATCTACTCAACTTTAAATTCAATGACCTTTTAAAATATTTCAGGTCCTACAATACATGTGGTGATATACACAATGGAAGGTGGCTGCAAAWGAGAGAACTAAGCAGATTATCTTAGTTTTGAAAGGAGTGTTAATTTGGTGCTTTGAAACAGGGGAGCACTCTCAAAGCAGATGGTGAGAATTTCTCACTATGATCCCTTGCTTAGAGGCATTAACCAGTTTCAGTCTTAGAAGAGCTAGAATTTATGAACACTTTAGAGACTACCATTTCAGAGGTAGAATGAAGTCTAGATGTATGGCCTATGATCTCTCTGTAGCTTCTAAAAGTCCTCTTTTTTTGAAAAATAAACCTTGCTGCAGGTAATGAGGTCATATTAGACAAATAGCAATACAAGCAAATACAAGCAAATACAAGAAAATACAAGAAAATACAAGAAAATAGAGTGGATTTTTCATTTAACTAACCATTTTCCCAGCTGCCTAGCCTTCAATAGATAATTTCTATTAAGTCAGTTGATAAATACCAGAATAATTCCAGAACTTTAAAAACTGATGAGACACACCTGATGACCAAACCCTGTAAGTCTGAAAAGGGTTAAAATTATGAGCTGTTATTCTAAAATCTACCAACTCCCACTCCAGCAATGCAGATCTAATGCCAAAAGATAAAGATTAAAATGTTAGATGTCTAAAAGCTACATGATTTAATAATCACACTTCGAAGAAATAATGCACACACATATTCCTTTACCTCACCCAGACTCAGAATCCCACTTTGGGACTTGCTTTGACAAATATAATCAACACATATTTAATGTAACAATGTCTTTCTAAATTTTTTTTTCTGGTTAGTTCTGCCTAACTATATCCAAATTGCAAAATTTTTTCCTTGACATATGCAGAAATTTCCAGTGTTTCATCAGGTTGGAGCTGATCAGCTTCCAGTGAGACTAGCTGCAGTTATATATTACTATAGTATTTTAGGGAAAAGAGGTCCAGTTGAAATAACTATTGAAAGGAAAAAAAAAGGAATCCAAGTTTTAATAAGTTTTGATAAGCTTCATCTTCAATGCAGTGAAGTTTCAGAGGTAGAGATCTGTGCTTAGAATACCTTCAGAATGGCAGAAACACAACGGTATAAAAAAACCCTTTTATTTTCATGAGAGATTAAAGGTGTTCCCTCCTAATGCAATCTCTGTAAAAAATGGAACGTCTGCTCCATCTCTTTTGACAGATYACCAAGACATGAACAGAGAGGCTTGAAAGGAGAAAAAAAATCTGCAAGATACTGGTAAAAGTGGGAGAAGAAATCAGATGAATCACACACAATGAGATGTTTGCAGGAAAGAAAAAAATGCACCAAATACACTTTCTCTGGTTTGTCAGGACTGCCTTGACTACTTGGAGACAGCACCTTTCTCTGAGGTCTATTTTTTTGGAGGGGCAGGATGCTCTCCCAGGTGAGATGTCCACTTATGAGACCACCAGGCAGTGGAAAAGGACTGGTGAGGGGCTTGTGTGGKCAGTCTCTTAGAAACTGAAATGGCCATCCTGGCTGCATGAGCATCCCATCCCTCAGAAAACTGGTGAGGAACTGATACAAACTGACAGGGGAAGAACATCTGAATATAGTCAGAGCTTTGCCTTTAAAGACAGAAAGAAAGGAGGGGATGGAGAAAAGGCTGTGGTTGTGTCAGATGTCCAGCATATAGTCTTACCAGGCTTCATGTTGAACATTCAAACTGTTAAATGAAAACATACAAGAGGGTTAGCCAGTACCTTTTCTTCTTGCTGGTGCACTACCAACAGGTGACATAAATTCCTCCTCCCAAATATGTCCCAAAGTCATACAGATTCCAGATTTAGTTCATCTCAGTCTTGATTGCAAATATTGCCATAACAGCAGATCAGCACATCTGACTTTTAAAAAGAATCCACTTGAAAAGTTATTTTCCTCTCATGATTCTGAGGTTACCACTAGCACTCCATTGTAATTACRGCATCACAAGGGTGTTTTCTGCCCAGCATTTTGCTGTTGTGCTGCAGAGCAGAAGGATGTGGCCACCTCTGTGGCTTTGGGATTTTGTGCTTCTTCAATTTATGGCTGCTCTGGGGGTGCTCAGCATGGCATCCAGACCTTGCACAGCAGCAGCTGATGCAATCTTCTTTCAAAATGAAGGGTTTGAAATAGCTGGATATGAGGAAGAAGAACACTTTAAAGTGCCCCATATAGACAGAGATGCTGGATTAGTTTCATGAAGGGAGTAACACCATCTTCCCATGAAGGCTCATTACCAGAAGACACTGAATGATCAGGCATGAACAATTCTGGGCACTTTGTGAGCAGGGCTTCCCTCTTTCTGGACATTGCACACTTCAGATGCATCCTGTCATCCTCCCTCAGTGGGGAGCTGCCTGTCGCACCCCTGCCCCTCCAGCCCTGGCAGCATTCTCCACTGCTGGAATCAATGAAATTGCAGCTTTTGTCACCTCTGGGGACCTTCAGGTACAGCTGAGAATGTGGCACGTTTTGCACACATCCTTTGCACTGCTCAGCACAGCCAATCCACTGAGAAGTGAACTGGCAGCATGTGTTGACCTTATCTCTGCAACACAGTCAGACACAATTTGCAAATGGTCAGGCAAATGAAGGCTTTCACAAGTACCTGTATTTAAAAAATATCTATCCTGCCTTTACTGGAATCTGTCAGCTARCGCTGATATAGTCTGTAAGCATACTCTGGACCCCAGGGCAGAAGGACTKATACATAAATATTTTAAAAATTACCTCTTTCTGAACACTGTCAATAGCAAATAATAAAAATTCCCAAACTACATGCATCTATTTCCAAAGGGGGAAAAAAGAAACAAAAAAAGGTTGCTGCAAAATCTCTTTTGCAGCTACTGAAAATTCCAGACTAAATTTTTTGGCAAGAGGTTAGGCCATCAGTGCACTCAAAGAAACTGGGCTCTGCAATTATCACTCACCAACCACCACCTACCAGCTGGGAACCAGTCGGAAAGGGTTTAACATGAATATAAATGAGGAGGGAGGGATATGTGGGAATGAGATTGTGTGGCATATTCTGGGGACTTTTTTGACTTCTTTCCAGACATATTTCAGTTTACATAAATATTTGAGGGTTGGATCAGACAGGATTTGCAGCACAATAGTATTAGGAATGCCTTTGCAAAAACTGTGATATGTTTTAAATTAGTCTCTGAGGAGGGGGAAGCAAATGGGGCTTTCTCAATGTATACATTCAAGCACCATTTAATTATCACAGACCAGAATGATGGGCTTCCCTGCCAGTTTCTCCTCTTTTTCTTGGTCTCCCCTCCCTCTCTGTGATTTGATTAGAAAGTGAACTGCATTTTTTAGATGACTGACACTACCTAACATTCCTTGCAGAAAGAAAGATGCRTGCCAAAGGACAGGGCTAGGCAGTGCACATGGGATGTCACGTTACAAGTGGCCTCTCGCTGACCTCCCAGTTTGGCCTCGGAGGGTTAAAGCTGGCTTTTGGTGCYTGGGTGTGCTTCCCTCACTGGCAAGAGTCCCGAGAAGGGCAGGAGAACCCACCCTCAGCCCAGGCTGCTTCCTGCTGGAGCAGGCTGGAGGCTCTCCCAGGCAATRGCTGGTGGAGCAGAGGCCTGGGAGTCTGCCTGGCAATGAGAAGGCTTTTCTGCACTTTTGCATACCTGCATTTCCAAGTGGGCAAGAAGGTATTCGAGGAAAGGCACTCGGAGGTAGCAGGAGGTAGAGCAAGTTGTTTGGAGCAGAGCACTGCAAGGGCGAGACCAGTGACCAGAGAGTTGTGCAAAAGCAAATGAGCCATTTTTATCTTACTTTTTCTCATGGAACTATGAACCAGCTCTTCAGAAAGCAGTAGATATATTCTGGATTTAGACAGGAGTAAGGGAGATAACAATCTGACTTTGGTGCTTAAAAAGCTTTTTCTGAGAGTTGTTCAGGTCAGATTTCCTGCAGCTTTATACTGCCAGGATAAAACAGATTTTCAGATACCTCCTGTTGAATATAAAACACTTTCATTTAAAGTGTCCTTAAATAAGAGCGTGCTCGCTAAATAAAAGAGAGGTGAAATGCAAGAGCCTGTTGCTGAGTAAAGCAGGAAAGGGCTTCACAGTGAGATTTGATTGTTTACATTCAATGAAAGGAAAAGTCTGATTTGGAGTGCTCAGATTTAATCTCAGTGCAGATTAAAATGGTTCTATTGTGTTCTGCCAGGCTGTTTGGAAAGGTGAACTGAGGCTTTCGTAGGACTGTACCACTGCAGTGTACACATGAGATTTACATGCAATCACGTCGGACAGTCATACAGAAGGGCCAAGCTGAAGCTTTCTAGCATAAGCCATGCTAACCTTGTCTTTCACATTTTGAATTTCTACCTGGTGCTGTAAACAACTCTGAACTCTTGGTAGGTCTGTTTGGTCATTTCCTGAGTTTCCTGTTTCTGCTGCCTGCAAGTCGGTTATACTGCACTATGGCTGTGTGAGGGTTTTTGGGAGAATCTGCAGCAGGTTATTGCTGGAACASTTGATACGCCTCCCCTGCAGTGCAATTAGGCAGCGCTCCCAGCCTCCAGCAGAAATAGACTGCACAGGGAGAGCGGAGGTGCCTCGCCCTTAAGGACARCCAGAAACACATGCTGAGCTAGTGCAACTAGCTCAAAAACAGAAGGACTCGGATCTGATTCCTGACAAAACAGAAATGAGCTTGGTTACTGCGCTTCCATTGCAATTTTGTGCATATAAATGACAAAAAGAGAGGCGTTGGAGCATGAGAGGGAGAGAGCTGTATCATTCAGCAACCCAGCACACCCAGCAGACTCTTGGGGGAGAGGCAGCTTGTTAACTACTCAATTGCTAGATAGCAGATCACTGTTTACCATGAATTATCTGCACTGTGAAGTTTATTCGGGGAAGGACAAGTTAACCTAGGGCAGTATGTTATGATCCTTTCCACTGCTGGAAACAATGTCTGCTTTCTGAGATCAAAGCAACAAGCTAGGAGCTTTTAAGTTCTGCCCCTGGTTCAGATGGCCCTTTTCACCTCTCGGAGCAAGAATTTTAGGTCTCTTTTAACTTAAACAAAGGGTTTATCTCTTCGCACCGTGAGGATCTCAGCATGCAGAACACCGAACTATTACAAAAATGCTTTGAAAATGAAAGCAAAATAAAATGGTGCAGCAGCACCTGTGTGCTTATTGGCAGATTAAAGGCAGTCAGATACAATGGCAGAGGGGCAAGATAGACAGACAAAACGTTAAGAAGTGATCTTCTTTCACACGTGTGATCAGCCAGCCCTCCGATGACCAGAAACTGTTTAGCATGCTGTGAAAAGATAATTGTATACTCTCAAGGCTTGTATTTTCTCAGACAAAGCATGTGACTCCCTTGGCTGCATCCTCCTTGGCTGTCTCTGATGCCAGGCAGGTGAACCCTCTGTGATGCTGCCAGCCAAAGTTCAATTTATTTCACAGCAGTGGGCGCAGACCAGAGCAGGGCTCTTCTTTGAACATTCTTTGGGTTGTAAAGCTTTTTCATGCCTMGAGTTCCTTATGTAGTTATGTATGTATTTGTTTATTTGTTTATTTTTGTCATAGAACACGGCACTGTGAATTCTTTCAGTGCCTTTATGGTTCTATCTAGAACACATGGGCAAAAACAGCTGCTTCAGAGAGAACTAGGGCTGTCCTTGGAGTCTAGGACATGATGCACATYAGTGACCAATCAACCTTCTCTCAATGGTGACAAAGTAAAGAGAAAGAAGACTATTGTCTTTTTTCTGACATCTTCCTCAAAATAACCTTTAGAAGAAGTAACCAGGACAGGAAACAGTGCAATTCAAAATTCTCAGATTTTACACTGGTGGAAATGCATTCAGTAATTGACAGAGAAGTGAGTGGCAGATTTACAGGGAAAGCCCAGCCCAAAGTGAACCTGAATGGTAAAATTTGAACAAAAGAATCTGAAAAATGCACAAGCCTGAACCATTATTAGCTGTATGGGCAAAGGCAACACCTGCAACCACAGGAGGATCTAATTTAAGAATCTGAAGCTTTCAGTTCTAGTCAGTGTTCATCAGGTACTCAGGAGCATTTGTTTTTTCATTTTAGCTCAGCTGTGATCTTCCAGGATGGTGCATGGGTCAGGTCTGCACAGCACCCCGGGTTTCCCTTGCCTTTGCATCCCACCAGGAGAGGTCACATCAAGCAAGACCTCACAAAGACAACTGAARCACCAAGAGCCCAGGCCTGATTGAATCCAACAGAGGGGCAGATGCAGGGCCAAGAGGATTTCTCCCGAGTATCTGCCAGTGGCTTGGGTCAACAATAAAATCATTGAAGTGGGGAGGGAGGATCCWCACAGCTGCTGGGCTGACTCAGTCCATAATGAGCATTCCCTGCCCTTTTTATAAGCTTGTCTGATCTTCAGCCCAGCACAAAGAAGTTCCTTGCACATTTTACCCCAGCTGTACATTTCTGTCCTGTTTTGGTTCTCTTTTCTTGTGTGCTGTGACGATACAAACACACCTCTCAGGCAGTTTCACATCAAGTGAAATCTGAGGGAAATATAYAATAAACCTATATTTGTCAAAAGGCTTTTAGACCCTTTGAAACCCACTGCATATTGATTAGGAGGGAGGCTCCTATAGATGAAATGGCAGCTGATGCTCCAAGTAGCCTAAGATCAGTGGTAAAATTGTGACCTCAGTCAGCTAGATGGAAGCTAGAAGGAAGTCCCCACAATTGGGAGAGAAAGGAAAGCTAGAAGGAAGGCAGAATTTCTCTTCATTAGTCCTAGATTTTCCTTGGGCAATTTTTTTATTCCTTTTGCTCATAAGGATTGATTCTCACAACGTCTCTGTGGCATCTATGAATCTTTGTCTGTCCCTGATATTTCCAGCTGTGTTAATGTGGGAAGTTCCTGGGGAAAGTCCCTTGTGCTTGTGCTTTGAACAGTCCTGGGTTGTGGAAAGGAGCCATGAAAAAAACAAAAACATGACAAATTTTCCCTTTCATGMAGATTGGGTTTTTTATACTCTCTCCCAAGTTGGGTGGTTTTTTTTTTGGTTTTTTTTTTTACCTTGCCTTCCTTATTTTATTTTGTTCTAAATGGCAAAATATTGACACATTTACGCACATGTYTTGTTAGATCCAAGTGTTTGCTGCTGCTAGCCACATTCCTCCCTTCCCATTGAGGGATAACACCCACTTCCATGCTCTTCCTGCATCTGGAAACCCCCACAGATGTTTGCTTTGGAAAACCACACTCTATTCCAGCAGCAGAATGCCTGTAGCTACTTTGAGAATCATTTATTAAAGTAACCTGGGAATGCAGCACACGTTGAGAGCAGTGCAGAATCAGGGAAATTAACCTCTGCGGGGATGTAAATGCTTTCATTATGATGAAACAGATTCTGAGTCAATTTTTTCTGAATGCTGTTGTGCTTTTGCGTCCTCAAAAAATAACATTTTTTGCCTCATGGTGACTTAAAAAAAAAAAAAAAAAAAAGCAACAAAAAATGCTCCAGGTTGTTCAAGTTGCATTTAAAATTTTGGAAAATGCAGCCGGAGCCCTGATTTCTTAGTATGCAAAGTCAACCTAAAGGCATCAAAATGCAAGTATGGACATCTAASAGTGGGCAAGAGATACTGTGCTGAAGTTATTGGGCCGGTGTAATTCTGGTCAATAATTATTTGACACAGTTCTGAACCAGAAGCCCTATCAGCTCTCCCACCCTTCCCTTTGCTCTTGAGGGCCTCCATCCCCTTCCTTCCCAGTGCTGTTTTGTGTTGAAGGCCAGAGTGAATCTTCCTTCCTGGATTGACGTTGGTTGGCCAGTACATCAGCGATCTCAGAAAAGCAGGATAAGTCACAGTATTCTCACTTGTTGGGTTGAACTCCCACAAGGATCTCTCACATATTTTGGTACCATCAAAACAGAACATAAGCCTTGAAATTATTCTGAGTCCTGAGTCCCAAGACAGATGTAGGATCTTAACAGACAACAGTCGAACTGGAAATGAAAAACGGCTCAAAAWTCTCAATTACAATATGTATCACAGAATGCTGCAAAAATGAACTCTGGTAATTGGATTGCTTAATCACACAGCCCAGAGAGGATAATTTTGCTTTGGAGATAAACACAAGGTGGCATGGGATCTGAGGAGTTCAGACATCTGCACGTAATGAAAAGCGGTCACAAACAACCAAAGTTGTGTTTTCTGTTTTGTTAAAAATTCTGCATTTCTCTGTTCATTTTTTTACCTAGTTTATAAAAAGGTGATAATGTCTATCTCAACATTATAATTTTAGAGCCGAAGCCCTTTTAATTGTTTGTCAAGAAGATTGGGTAACATGAAAAAATGCTTCRCACATCTAATCTCTGACAGGCTAGGCAAGCAAACAGCAAAGCCAGGAGGAACTTGCATGGTTTAGAGCCTCTGCTTCACAGTGAAAGGTGGTGAGCACAGAAATATTTGTCCACAACTCCAATACGCAACGTGCAGAATTAACTGTAGGAATGCAAAGATCTCTTCTTTTGGTGAGTCATGTCTGAGTATTTTTACCTGGGGTAAAAAAACATACCTGGGGTATGATTGCTGTTACAAAACCCAGTCATAATAAAGTTTCAGTACTGCCAAGTACCACCAGGGAAGCAGACACTCAAAGGAGGCACACAGAGAAAGCAGATTTGTTTATTCTGTGTGTAATTTCATCCTTTTRTTAGTGTTCTATAAAATACAGCATTTCTGTTGAAAGAAGAGAAAGACAGTGTTACAACTTACATTATAATGGAATCGGTTTACTTTGAAATAAAGTGTGTGACGCTGTACAAAAACATATGGTTTATTTATCTCAGTGATACCACAGCCATACGTAGAGTTCCAGAAGTATTGAAGTATTGTAATCTTCTGTAGTATCATGGTAGTCATTTGCGTTATTATATTCTACCAAAAAAAATAATGTATAAAGATACAYTGTAATTGCACTGTTGACATATCTGCTTTGGAATCAGTCCCTGCTCTGGAAAGCAATTTAAAATCAAATGGGAGGGGAAAGAATTATTTTATCTTCCATTTTGCTCATGGACATGAGTTGATTTGGCTCCTAATCYAGAACTCAGTGACTCAAGGACAGCCCTTCCCAGCGACTTGTTGGAGGTCATCCAAGGAACTTGTCACAGTATTCAACCAAAGCCCACATGTGCACTGGAAAAAAGGAGCTTGAAAGGAAAGGAGGAAGGAGAAAGGCACACTTGACATACTATATATTCTGCAAACTCCAGAACATCTCATGCTCACAAAATAGAAGTTTCATATTGCATTAAGTTTGTAAAAAGCTGTCAGGGTTCAAGTCAAGGCTTGTATGTAAAAACCCTCTTTTCCCTTAATGTTGCAGCCTCTCCCATTATCAGATGAACAAACAGATTATGATGTTTGAAGCAGGATCTGCACAAAACATTTTTAGATTTAATGTCTTCTCTCCTGGTCATGTCTGATCATGAATTTCAAGTACATACATTGCAGTATAACATCTCAGGCAGACACATGCRCAAGAGGAAATTCAGACTTTCTCATGTGGAAAGACCCTGTGCCAAGAAAATGCAGAAAAGTTTGTTGTTYATATTCTTATTTTTCTTTCTCTGCAAGAAGATATCCTTTATTTGCAGGATAATTGAACCTACTTTGTAAATCACCAAAACTGTGCTGCAGAAGATTAGCAAATCACATGACCTGATTCAACCTGCAAAGCTCAAGGAAAGAATTCCTCTGARGTGAGAAATAGGAAAAAATCTATGCCTTTAATATTAGACAGCTGAGACTTGATGGTCCTCTTACGAAAAATCAGTAATGTCAAAAAATTGCACAGATTAATTTTTTTGCTTCCATATAGTCATTAAATGGTCGAGTTCTAGATTAGAGAATATCTATAAATAAACTGCTATTAAAACAGCTGGCAACTTTGCCATTGCACTCTGAGTGCATGGCTTCTTTTACTCTGTGATATTGCTTGCAACTCTAAGTAACATACAGCAGCTTATTCAAGGAGGAGAGATTCAAGGTARTGTTGACCAAAAGAAAAATAAATTTCACAACACCTAGGAGGGATCAAATTGAAACTAGAATTGAGAAATTGCACTTCAGATTGGCCAGAAAATTRGATTGGAAAAGGTTTATATCAATGCTCAGGGAATTAAAATATTTAATCCTTGACTGGTAGAATTCTTATTTCTCCTACACTTCCATCTCATTTTTAGAGATTGAGAGTTCCTGTAAAAAACTTACAGGTACTGCTGTAAGAGCAGGTGTAATAAATTAGAATCCCATTGAAAACAAGATGATCAAGACCAGTTAGTATTCACTCAATTATAATAGAGTATTGGAATAAATTGATTAGCTGATAAAAGAAAAAGGGCATTTTAATTACAATTAATAGATGCAGGGATTTTAAAACTCAATACCATAGTGAAGAGCTAGTCTGATCCTTGAAAGTGCTAATTAAAGATTTTAGTGAGATGTTTTCTCTGTCATGTTTGTACCACTTGAATGAGACACAGCGCATTTATTCAGAATGCAGTAGTCAGCATCTTAGTGTACTTTATATAATATATAAAGCAAATATATAAATATATATATACATATACATTTATATATTTTATATAAAAATATACATCTATATTTTTTATATATATATATATATATATATATATATATAAAACTAGCAATTTAGGCTCAAAAAAAACCCCCAAGTTGCTGCTATTCTGGTCCTTCCATCACAATGAAGCAAAAGCTTAAAGGATTCAAAAATATTTAAAGCCCTCTCCTGGCTAGTGACAATACCCTAAATTCCATTATAGATCATAAAACATACTTAGTAAATGCATTTATACTTGCAAAAAATGGAAAAAAAAAAACCCAATGCAAGCATTTATACTTTCAGTTTAAAGGGAATGAGGAGACTCATTCTGTGAGTAAAACTGTGGCAGATAATCAGATAATTTTTCTCTGTTTGCTTATTGTACCTTCATCAGATTTCHAAGCCTAACCCTAGATCTGGATCAAAGGTATAGTGGGGGTCCAAGGCAATAGTTTGTTTGTATGTTCCAAAAATCAGCAATATGTCTCACGCAGATTTCAAATTTGAGGACCTAATTGGGAAATATGCAGAAATTTATAAATGGAAAATACTTGCAATGCATATGAACWGCTTTATAATTTAATGTCTGCAGCCATGATAATCTTGGGTTTGGGTCCTGAGCTGAAACCTCTCTGGAATTTGCAGTCTCAAATGATTCTTGGTTTATTTATCCCTTATTTGGTCACATTGTTTTTTTTGCTACTTGATATAGAGTCATAGAGCAATCAGCTACTTACTTTTCAATACGAGCAGGGGGGTAAGTTTGGATCTGAACATTGCATTGTGAACTAATATTTCTTCATGTCATAAATGCCCAGAATTGACTATAACATTTATTTTCAGCTGGAAGCCTTACTGTCTGTAGTAAGTTGTCTGCTGGCTACATGAAGAGGGAAATGGGATAGGAAAGGCAAATTCATYTAACTGTGTGACCCTCTACATGGTATTTGTAATGGAGTTCAGRCATGCATTAGAAAAGGCTTGATGTTCCCTACCCTGAGGAAGTGATGACCACTGCTCTAGAACCATCAGAGTAACAAAACTAAAACTAATTTCACTGTAGCAGAAAGTCAATAAATAAATGTGTAGAGGTGGAAATGTCTTTCACTGCAATTTATGCTTTCTCAGAAACCTCTGACTTGAGGTAATACCACTTTTAGAATTCAGCTCCCACATATTCAAAATTGGTGTGTTGATGCTGATGTGCCTTAGCCTTAATTACACTGGAGAAAAGTGAACTAATAATTGCTTTAATTCAGAGGCTCCACACCCAAAAGACTCTCAGGCTCCACCGCCATCATAAATACTTGTAATGAGGAACTTGTGCTGTAACTTTTGTTTACACAAGCTTACTACTACTGTGTCAGAGCCTGCCCCTGCTTCCATTGAAATCAATGGGAATTTTGCCGTTCCCTCTAATGAAAGAAGCCCCTAGCACCCTGTTACACTTGATGATGATGGATCACTACTCCTTCCTCGCAAGAACAATAGTGTAGCAACYATGCCAACAAATATGCATGTGCTTGGTTGTAAGCACCTGAATAGTCTCATTGGTTCCAGTGGAATGGCATAAATTCTTGAAGTCAAATGCCCTCTCTGTTCTAATCTAGCCRACCACTGGAGTCCTCCTGTCAATTAGCACATCTTTCATTAGGATACATATGAACTTGGCATAATTGAGATGCTATCAGCAAGCATGGCTGGTCTGGCTTAATACTGCAAGTCCTGCCACTGTTTATGCAAAAAATAAAAATACAAACATAATAAATTTGTAGGACAACTAGGTTTATGTTTTGGGGCTTTTACAGTAGAAAAGGAAAGATAGTGGTGTGTATATGGAATGTAAGGCTGGATGGAAGTGCAAYGTATTGGGTCATCTCACCAAATATAGGAAACATGTTATCCAAGATGGTGACTCATGCAGTGAGTAATATAGTGTAAAGGGTATATTCTGCCCTGTGAACAGACATAACTCTCAATAGCTAATAATCCTATAAATACAAAAGGGGCTTATCTAGCTGGAGGTGTCTGCAGCCCTGTGAGCTTGCAGATGGCACAGGGCCACAGGTGTCAGCTCCTTGTCACCAGGTTACCCCTGCTTGTCCCAGGAAARCAGTGCTTCACTGACAAGCAGCTGCAGAGCCCGAGGTAGAGCTTCCCTTGTATGATGTGACAGGAGGCTTGATGCCACTGGTTACTGTACTCAGCTCCACAACTCTCCTTGAGTTGTGGCAATAACTAGAATCTTGATTACAAAGCTAGTCTGAAAATGGTCTCTCTGCTTAAGAAATCTCGTCTGCTTGGCGTGGAGGGCTTCGATTTCCTTGCCATATTTGGAGAGGAGCCATGTGTTTGTCACTGTCATTGCAGATGGTGCTGGATTCAGACTTTGTTGGTACTCGTTTTTAAGTGAAGCTTCTCACTGAGGAAAGCAGACTTTTAA
Organism: Malurus melanocephalus; assembly: GCF_030028575.1. Classification (NCBI taxonomy): domain Eukaryota; kingdom Metazoa; phylum Chordata; class Aves; order Passeriformes; family Maluridae; genus Malurus; species Malurus melanocephalus. Next base: position 3,673,170 of record NW_026623250.1, on the reverse strand, counting down.
ATACCCATTAACGAACACCAAACTTCCACACATTACTGATGGACCTACCAGAAACTAGTCTAGGTGCTTGGGGGAGGGACGACTTGTGTTGTTGTCATGTCATACGGTAGGCAATGAACAGGAATATTTTTTCCTTTTGAAATACAGAATATCTATAGCCCCAGTTCTGGATGGGTAGAATAGTAAAAGTTCGTGTGCAGCCTTGGTTGGCAGGTAGGAGTGAAGAAAATCTTCTAGTGTAGAGCTTTGTACTCTCCCTGAGCTATAGAATACACTGATGTAATTTTCTTCTGGGCCAAAAGTGTTCAGAAATTATAGCAGTCCTGTAAAAAACGGTGGAATTGATGTGATCAGATTTCAGCCACAATTCTGAGTAAAACAAGGCATGTGTTCACACAATCCCTAAATACACACTTCTCTGGAGCTGCTTCTCAGTCCTACCTCAGTAGCCTTTGAACCCAACTTGAGAAAACGGTGAATGTGTCCAGAAAGTCCTGCAAGTCCTGTGAAATTAGTCTTTGGGCAGAGAGGGGAAAAGAGGCTTATTACTGCTTCAACTGTAAGCTTTTGTGAGACATCTGGAAAGTTCCATGAGAGAGACATGCTCATCCCTACTGCTGGAAAAGGTCCATGGAGGAGCGTAGCCTCTGGAAAGCCACTGGTCTGCAGAGCTTATTTCTTTGTTCACCCCTTAGCTTTGCTTTACAAGACCACAGCCAGATTTCTCCAACACAACGCCCAGCCTTGAATTGGGAAATAATTTGGTCAGGGGAGGTTCCCAGGAGGAGCCATGAATGAGCTCTTCTGATCAGGCATAGTTCCTCATCCCTTCAACACTTTCCCAAAGACACGGAACCGTCACTGTCCACATGCTCTATCCAAGGTCAAGCAATGCATATATTAATTTTTTTCAAGAACTTTAAAAAACCCCTACAACACACTCAGAATAACAATAGTTTCTTAGGGACCCCATCCAGAAGTAGATGGTSGTATAGAGTGACTTCGCTTTACCTGTCCTCAGGACCAGGAATCAATTACTGTCTCCTTTTATTCAGCAATATAGACTTATACACCAAAACCAAGCCCTTGTTTTCTCTGTTTGTTTGGTTTCTACAGAAGACTTTCATGTTAACACCAGCAACATCACTCTGCTTGTGGAGAAACATCTTGCCAATCTTGGCCTCTCAGCAGCTGTCCATTTTCAAGGTTTATTGTCTGTGGAAGGAGCTAGAAGATTCCAAATGCCACAATTAAGTCCATGCTGAAGGAGCCCCTCTCAGCTCAAGAAGATGTGCCAGGACCCGCTGAGTGCCTTTCAGCTCAACCCCTTATTCAGAGTTAGCATCAAGCATTCCCAGGMGTCCCTGCTTTGCACACAGTACAAGTAATTTGATCAAATAAATGCRATGTTGGGCAATAATTGGAGAGTTAATTGAAACCCTTTCCTGCCTGTGTTCTCCCCAGTGTGCAGTGTGTTGAGAGCCATCTTGAGCCTGTGACATGCTGCTGCTTGGGAGCCTCAGCTGAACTGGTGATGCAGCTGCAGTGCCCCAGAAGGGATAACTGGCCAGCTCTCATTCTGGCTGTTTTGGGGAGCAACAATGCCTGGGAAGGTGGGTTTTGGTGTTKGTTTTAAATTCCCAAGGAGTTAAAAGCTCCCTTCAAGCATTAGCGAGAACGTTGATTATAAACCCACAATTTTCTGTAATTGGGCCTCATTAATAAATTCCTCAAGTGTTCCCAAAGGCAGGAGAGGTAAAACAGGAGCCGCAGGGATCAGAGAAACAGGGAACTATGAGGATTCCTGTGTGTATTGTTAATTCCACTTAATCAGCTCAGAGAAGCTCTGTATTCAAAAGAAAATAACCATGACTCACAAAATACTCCTGCCAGCAGGGGATAAGATTCTCTCCATTTATAGTAATATTTTCCCCAATTTTTGTCTTTTCTTCCACTTCAGTTTTAAGTAAAGAAAACTATCCTCCCTCTGGCACCCTGAGCACCTTCCATGTTCCTGGGCCTCAGTGAAGATTGGAAGAGCTGTGCTCCAAGGGAAAGACTAGCGTGGATCCCTCAGAGCTTCTGGAAGACCTRTTCTGCAATCCAAATGTGCCAGAGGGTTTTTCCATCAGATCCAGACCAAACAGAGTGTGAAGCAGAGGCATAATGAGGCAGATACAAGATTTATTGCTGTTTGAAGAGGACTCAGATACTAGCAAACTTCGAGACAGAGCAAGCCCCATTCCCCACTCTACACTGCTTGCCACAGAAGGTAGACAAGTCAAACAGAGAYAAAACAAATTACAGGGATAATAATTCAGGTCATGAGAAAAGCAGGGATTATAAAGGATGAGAAGGCAGGAGGGTTTGTTRAGAGAATGGAGCTTTCTGAAGGTGGCATGAAAAGAACACCTGAAGGGGCAGATTCCCCAGCACTGTATGGAGTGCCTAAAGTGCTGGAAGGTAGAATGAGTGTCAAGAAAGGAAATGGAAAGCTTTTGAGAAAAAAGGCAGGGAAGACAAAATATTTGGTGAGAGAAGGTTTGCACTGGATTGCCAAGATGCCTATGAATTTGGGATCATAAGAGTGTGCGAGCAGATGAAAAGAAATGGAGTTTGTGAAGCCATCAGAGCCATTGCTCAGGCAGAGCAGAAACCTTATCTCTGCACTCCTCCTTACCCTTCCTTCTCAAAACTGAATGTGAAGATACTGGGTACTGCTCTGTCCTGTATGGCCTCAAGGGATGCCTGAGTATCACACGACCACAGAATCATTTAGGTTGGAAAAAGCATTTGACATCATAGGGTCCAACCTTTGACTGATCACCACCTTGTCATTTAGGTCAAAGCACAAAGTGCCATTTCTAGTTTGCTGACCATCTCCAGGGACAGTCACTCCACCACCTCCCTGGGAAGCTCATTCCAATGTTTGACAATCTTTTCCATGAAGCAATGCTTCCTGATGTACAACATGTACTCTCCCTAGCATGTTTTGAGGCTTTGTGCTCTTGTTCTGTCACTGGTTAGGTGAGAGAAGAGACCAACCCCCACCTGGCCATGGCCTCCTCTCAGGCAGTTCAGAGAGCMATGAGGTCACTCTGAGCCTCCTTTTCTCCAGGCTGAACACCCCCAGCTCCCTCAGCTGCTCCTCACAGGATTTGTGCTCCAGACCCTTCCCCAGCTCCGTTGCCTTCTCTGGACTCGCTGCAGCCCCTCAGTTCCTTCCTGCAGGGAGGGGCCCAGAACTGGACACAGCCCTCGAGGTGTGGCCTCAGCAGTGCCCAGGACAGGGGGACAATCCCTGCCCTGCTCCTGCTGGCCACACCATTGCTGATCCAGGCCAGGATGCCATTGGCCTTCTTGGCCACCTGGGCACACCCTGGCTCATGTTCAGCTGCTGTCACAGCACCCCCAGGTCCTTTCCAGCCCCTCTGTCCCAGCCTGTGGCACTGCCTGGGGTTGTTGTGAGCCAAGGGCAGGACCCGGCCCTTGGCCTTGTTGAACCTCACCCCATTGGCCTCAGCCCATGGAYCCAGCCTGTCCAGATCCCTCTGCAGAGCCTTCCTGCCCTCCAGCACATCAACACTCACACTCAACTTGGTGTTATATTCAGATATACTGAGGGTGCACTCAGTCCTTTCATCCAGGCCCTTAACAAAGATATYGAACAGTACTGGGCCCAATACAGAACTCTGGAAACACCACTCTTGACCAGGTGCCAACTGGATGTGGCACCMCTCACCATCACTGTCTGTGCCCAGCCATCCCGGCAGTTTTCACCCAACAAAGGGTGCACCAGTCCAAGCCATAAGCCATCACATTTTCCAGGAGAATGCCACTGGAGACAGTATTAAAGGATTTGCTGAAGTCAGGTAGGTTATATCCACAGGCTTTTCTTCATCCACTAGAAGTGTAACCTGGTTCATAAAAGGAGATAAAAGGTTAGTCAGGTAGGACCTGCCTTTCCTAAACCTGTACTGTCTGGGTCTGCCCTTGGTTGTCSTGTGTGCACTATGTGGTCACATCCAGGATGATCTGTTCATCATCTTGCCAGGCAGTGAGGTCAGGCTGACAGGCCTGTGGTTCCCAGGATACTCCTTCTGGCCCTTCTCGTGGTGGGTGTCACACTGGCCAACTTCCTGCTGTCTCTGTATATTTATATTTAATATACAAGATGCCTGTGTATTGCCCAATATCTGGTCACGTTTACCTAATTAAGGATCACATGCAGACGTGGCTRCATATCTGCAAGGGATCTGTGTGTGATTCATCCACTAAATATATTGCAGMAAGTCAATGGAGCACCTTGCAAGGAGGGAAATCCACCAACAACACGTGATCCATCTCTTTTGCAGCCAGCATGACTAAGGAAAATATGTGCTGGACATCAGGTCTTTTCTTTAGACRCACCACTTGAGGTTTTCCAGCATAAAAATCTTCCTCGAAACATGCGGTTTGGAACAAGCAACAGAAGGGGAAATAGATATTATAAATGAAAACAACTTCAATAACTGACCCTTATTTCTTTTTCTTTCCCTTACAGACTTTCTCCCCTTTTTGATACTTGGGAATCCTCTGGACTCAGCATCTATTTACTTTATTTTATTTTTATGAGTGTCCTTCAATGTAATGGAAGAATAAACATTTCAGTTTTCACAGCCTTGTGGCTTTTCATGGGAGCTTAGTTGCATCCACTGTGTTTACAAAACAGAACTGCGTCATTGTGTTTGTTAATTTGATGATTCTTGGATTATCCATATTTTTGGCTGCAAAACTCCCATTTAAATGTAGAGTTTGTTATGTTTTCAAAGGCCCCAAGAGGAATATCTAGATCAAAGTTTTGGAGTCAAACAGGACCAGCCAGTTTTATAGCTCTCACAATTACTAAGTTGTCAACATCTGTATACCACTGGTGGGAACTCTGTCACTGCCAGGAGCCAGCCACGCATGTCCTCTCCTGAACCCACACCAGGCTCCTCTACTCTACAAGAGAACTTCTAGCAGGCTGAAAACCCTTACCCTTGTGCAGGTGTCCCTGTGCTGAGATCAAAAGAAGAGCCATGACTGTGGCTGGGGTCAAAGGCCTTCTTCCCTATCTTAATCATGAGAGACAGAATCTTGGAGGAAGTGTCTTGACCATACAGGCATAAATCTAAACAATTCTGGAAGTGATGAATTACAGTAGCACAAATTTCAAGTCTGGGTAARCAGGAAATATGAATGTAGGACAGGCAGCACCTCCAGGTAGTGGGGATCAAGGGAATGGCAGCACTGGCACAGGAACAAAGACATGCTGGTCTGTGGTGAAGGGACAGGAGATGGATCATGGATATGGCTGGGAAAACATGGCTGGAGGTGCAGGAGGAGAGTGTTTGGGTCAGTGTGTAGCTCAGCCAGAGAAAACAAAGGACTCCTCCTCTCCAATTGCCACTTGTGCAAGTATAAGCAAAAGCACGCAAGCAGTAATGTGTATACTCTGGTTTCGAGAGAGTTAATGCCTTACAGAGGAGTTAAGATGAAGATTATGCCAGTGGATATGTGTGGCAAGATGTGTTAGGGTAAGAACTGAAGAGAGGGAGAGAGCTGTGTCTTACTCTTACTTTATGAGAGATACTGTGACCAGCAAGAATGGGGTTCCAATGGGGTTTGGTTCAGAACYCTATGCATAGAATAAGGTTCAGAACCTTATTCTGCTCTGACAGCAGCTGTGCCCTGTAGATATAATTTGTTTCAGTCCTATATAGCATAAGGCAAAACTGGAAGATTTCCACAGACTTTCAGCAGGTCCTTTACCTACAGCTAGGGACAAAATCATGCCACCTGCACAACCAGGGAGTAATGATAGATGCTTAAATGCATAGTCCGGAGAAAATAGCTTATTTTAAATGCTATGGAATTTGCTGGCAGAGAGCTGTGCCAAGATTGTGCACTTCAGAATACTGACCTCAGCAAAACTTAAAACTTCTGAAAACCAGGACACATGCTAAGCATACTAGCTCTGTCCCCTTTGAGCAATGCCCCAGCCTGTCCATTCTGCAAGTTCTGCCTTTGCACCATTGCCGAGCTCCTGGCCCATTACCCGGGAAGCAAAGAGAGGAGAGCTGTTCCTCAGTGAGTGGTACCATCCTCATCTGTCCCATCCTCATCTGTCCCATCCTCATGTATTGAACCAACTTCCCTTAAACAACATCAAACCTATTCATTTTATAACCCATATCTCCTTATGGAAATCAACCCAAAGCCTGTCCAAGACCATACTTTCAGTTAAATGTCTTTAACTGACACATTTCTGTTGCATACCATCTTGCTCCTGGTTCTCTCCATGACAAGAACACCTCTGTGGATCACAATGTCATAAAATCATGTCATTACACTTTAATCTTTTTCCTCTAATCACACTTACCTTAGCAGCCTGGACTTGATTCCTTCTCTCAGTTCTGCCCAGCTACTCCACAGCCATGGCTGCTGCTCAGGGCATCCCCAGCAYATATCATCAAGCACTGCAAGCCCCTTGCATCCTCCCTTCTCTGCTTCTAGAGAAAGCTTTTAGACATCTGAGAACAAAAAAACACAAAAGTGACRAGATTTAGACTATGAACTAAAGACAGTGTACACCTATCCCAGAAGCAGAAAAGGGATGGAGAAGGATGAGGGTGTATCTCCTTGACTCATGTGAATAATCCCCCTGTTGTGAGGTAAAATTGATATCTGAGTTAAGGCCTATCCACATGAAGTAGGGGTTCAGCACATTTTGAGGGTTAAGTATTTAGACTTGAACTTGTGGGTAGGTATTTCATGATCTAGAAGGGGTGTGTGAAGGCATGGCGGGGAAAGAAAAATGCCTGATGTTACCCTCCATGTGTGAATGGAGTCCTTGAGGATTTCTAGAATGGAAAGCCTTGTACAAATACCTATGACCAGAGCTGAATTAGTTGCATCAAATGGGAGGGGGGAAAAGGGGGAACACGAAAAGTGAAGCTGAATGAAAGTATGCAGTTTACCTTGAGAAAGGGTGATTAAAGGAGTCCTGCTCTCCACAAGCTCCAGCAAGTCCATGAGCTATTCCTGCCGTGTGAGACTTGTTTCCTCGCACTATTCCCCAGGCAGAGCAACTGCAGGCTGTTTGCCATCTGGACCTCTTCCTTAAGCCACAGAAGAGGTTATTTAAGTAAGGGGCAGGAGGGAAAGGCAGGAAGAAACATGATTTCCTTCATTCTAAGCAAACCTGACAGCCTGAGCTGAGGCTGCCATGAGATTAGGGCACAACCCTCCAGCCCTACTGGTGCATCCTCRCTGGGAGCGTGCGACCCTCTGCACACACAGCCACCATCAGTGAGGGAGAGACAGTGCTAACACTGAGCAGCCTGAGAGCACTGATAGCTGCCTGGCTCTTCCATCCTGTCCTCTGCTGAGAATGCATTATTGATGGTGACCACAGAGCTGAGAAACTTGCAGCTCTGTCTCGTGCATGGAGCTTTACTGGAATGTTACTGCTGGCACCGGACATCCTCCCTTCCTAGCAGGAGGGAGAGGTGGGGAGGAGAGGCACTTTCAGACCAGGCTTGCCACTGCATTGCACTTACAGCTGAATTTTTCCTTGGATTACAGACTAGGTTTTCCAGGCCCTCAGCATGCAGCCTTCAGTGCTCCCTCTTGTCCAGCCTGAGCAGAGCTCCCACCTGCAGTGTGCAGTGTCATCCCACATGGTAGAGGGACTGTCTGTCTGYCTTGGTCACTGTGCCTGCAAGGAGAGAGGGGCTGACAGTGTGTGTCATGTGGGTGCTGACATCCTGCCCAGGTCCTGGGCATGGATATGGCCTTGGGAGGCACAGATAAGAGAAGGCCTGGGATAAGAGAAACTGTGAACGGTGATCAGTGAAAGACCGTGAGAGCAGAGACCTCGCTTCAGTGGACCCACACCTGAAACTTTATTATGATGGAAAAAACCTGGCTCTCCTAGGGATCAGGAGAGGACAGTGTAAACTTTGCAGCAGCCCATGAAGCCACGGAAAATTGCTGCATCTCAWGCGTGGCTTGACTCTCTCTCTCTGCAAAATGTGGAGATGCATTTTATTCTATATCACACATAAAGTCCAGGTTTTTCCATTTAAAGACCATATTCCTGAGGTTTAAAGCGTGGTGTTCTGATAAATTCAACCCCAGGGACTGGAAACCTTTGTAGCTTTAGACATGCATAGCAGTGTGACTGCTGTACCACAAGGCTCTGGYCACTGCAATGTACCATCATATCTTGTGCTCTTCCACCTTTAGCACTGCCTAAGGACCTAAGCATTGCTGACATCCTTAGTCTCAGAAATAACCAGCAACAGAGGAAGCAGCCYCTGGCTTTTTCCAGCACGGAGCAGTGTGCTCTTTCTCTAATTGTGATGGTTTGGCATGGCAGTGCACCATTGTGCACTGCAAAAAGGCCATTCCTCACACTTCCCAAGGAACACCTTAAAAAATAAGTAAAGTTCACCTTTGTGATTCCTTTACCACCATCAAAAGTGGATCTAGTTAACAATCTGTCTATCTATTTCTCTGCTATTACAAGAAAAAATCAATTGGTATTTAACTAGGAATTGCGGAATAACAGAAACTACTACCTAGAAATTTGTTCTTCTCTTTCAAGCCAAGATTACCAATGTACTGTACAGCAAAGGCACCAAATACATAGTAAATTATGTAAGGAGATACTTAAAATGCAGAACTCAAAGAATTAAAGAAGTCATATCAAAGCATGAGATTAGTACCTGACAAGTTCAGTGTTTGCTGTAATCTGCAAGCTCTTGGTATATGTCTGTCTCTACAAAATGCTGTGATTTAAATTGAGAGATGACAGTGAAARGTAATGGGATAATGATGGAAATGTTGTCCGGGTCAGAAGGACAACTTCTAAATCAAGTTCCTGCCWTATGTGCAGGGATAATGCCTCTTCTTAAGTGTTAAAATTATTTTCTGCCTTCTGGCTTTACAGTGTTGGTTGGACATGTGGAGATGCAGTTCTCAGACTCAGCTCTTTCCCACCAGAGGCAGGTATGTGCTACACCCATCCCATTAATTAGTGCCTGCTCTGGGCCTCTTGTGGAGGAGGATTGCAGTAAGAAACAGCTCTCCATGTCATTGTGAGTGTTCCCATGAAAGTACTCTGGCTTGTTAAGACATTCAGAATCAAATATATGCCTGCCAGATAGAGGATCASCCCAGTTATAAATGAAAAATGCCTTAGATCAGAGAGTCCATCCCTGTGTTTAGGTAGGTTACAGCTCTCAGCAGAATCACATATTTCTGTTATCCTTCTTGATTTTTTTTTCAGGATGCATGCCAAGGGCTTTTATTGTCAATCCAGAAGAGKATCTACATAAGAGAAATTCCAAAACAGCATCAGGGAACAGTATGCTTTTTTTCTTCCCTCTCTTGTTATTTCCTCCATTAAACAATTCATTGACTTTATTGTTCTCGCCTGAGGCAAAGAAGCCTGGCAAATTTGAAGAGTATTTTTATTATTAGGTAAGTTTACTTGCCAAGCATACTTTCCCAAGTTCTCTGAACATCCTACTCATCAGTTGCTAACAAAGGCCTCATTCACATGAGGGCTACCAAACAGGTTTGCAGCTTGGTTTGCAGCTGGCCAAGAGAGAGAGGTCTCAGGGCCCCCACTCCGCTGCTTTGGCATCCATCATTGACCATTAAAGAGGATGCTTAAGCCTCAGCAAGGAAAGGACTCATATGAAGGAAGGCTTAAGTGGAATCTTGATGCTTTGTAACAAAATTACAGTTCCAAAATTTCCTCTTCTTAAATAAAGTTGCCTCTGTTTTTTGGCAGAACACGCCCAAGTTACATCAAACTCTTCCATTATGTGTCCAAATCTGATGCACATTGGGCAGTCCCTTCTGTATACAGCTACTAATTGTTCTTTCTCTAATTTAATAGCTCCCCAAATAGGAGATATGGGCTCATGTCCATCTTCAGGAGGTTTATTGTCTGTTTCCCATTTTCCAAGGGAGTGGCCCAAGCACCAAGGCATTGAGAGCAGGAAGATATTCTCCTACATTCTGGCTGAAGCTGGATCCAAGAGCTGAAAATAAGATTAAATCCAAGAATTTTATACAAGAGTGAGTCTGTAGAGTTTRGGAGATGAGTCTTAAACAAGACTTTTCAGAGTGAAGGAGGAAGTCCCAGTGCTGCTACCTCAGCTATGGAGGTGGGCCCTTTACCAGTAGGAGCCCTCAATTTGTCCTMTAAGGCTCTGAACTGAATTTGGGGCCCCAGGTGTGCTGCAGAGGGAGAGTGACTGCCAGGCAGCTGCAAGGCTCTGCTGGAAATCATCCTGGGGCAAGGAGTGGGTATGCTGAGGAGTGTGAGGATCTGCTCAGAAATGCTGTTTGAAGCTGAATGCAACTTGTTGATGACCTCTGCCTTGCATTTTGATGCTTTTGGTTCAAGCAGGAATTAGGTGTGAAGCGCTCAGATGTGTGTTTGTCTGTAGCTGGCACAGTCAGTTGTGAGGGGCTGCTGCTGGAGCAGTCTAGGAGAGGAGATGTGGCTGCCAGGGGATGTTCCACTGGGAGTGGAAGCAGAGAAGAGATGAAGAGGATAGCTGAACCCTCGCAAGGTGGTGAAGACTCTTCCTCTTTGCACAAGTGTGGAAGTAAAGCTGCTTGGGAATTGACATCTACTATTTGTGCATGTGTTCTCTGTTACCCGGGGGTAAGAGATCTGCATCACATTTCGGGAGTGCTGAGGGCATTGGGACTGCTCCTGGGGCACTGTGCTTGTGAGGAGTCCAAGCAAAAAAACCTCCCTGGGAACAAGAGCAGCAGGCGGTGCAGAGCCTGGCATGAGGGCAGCCACTGATTCTGTGCTGTCACACAGAAATCCTTACAACCCATATGACATTGCATTGCCGTGAGAAGGACAGTCCCAAACTTCATGACAAGAGAGAGTCCTTTTAATTCATTGTGACTGGAAGTAATTTTGCTGAGCGTTCCTATGAAAACCAGTTAGGTTTTTTTTATGTTTTCTGCCCAGGGAAAATCCAGTCTGACTGTTCAGAAAGCACGGCCTGTGCAGTCTGCCCTGTCTCTGCCCTCCTCCCTGTAAGACAGACTGTGCCTTTAATCCCACAATATATCCTTTTATCTGAATATAATGCATGGGGCAATGCGAGATGGAGCTGCTGGTAGAAGAGGTCATGAAGTTCCACTGCAGCAGCATTTTGAAAGGGAATCCTGTAAAAAAAAGGGCCCATGACATGGCTGCAGAGAAAGATCCTGCACTCTGTCAATGTCTTGGCATGGAGTTAGCAGGGAGTATGGGACTGGACACAAGCAGAGAGTGGGCTTTTTTTGGCATTGGCCACAATGAGTGTGGTTGTCCAAGGAAAGTCTGTGGGGGAGGCTGAGGGGATAGAAGAAGACAGACATGTTAAAGGAAAGCGTGTTCCTACATAATGAGACATTGTACCACATGTTTAAGAAAAAAAAAATGAGGAGAAAGAAAAAAAAATCGAGGGTGGTGAAAGGATTTCCCTAGCAAAGGGGTTGGGCTGAACATAGTTTTGGCTTACCATTATGGTCTATTGTGTCTTTGTAGGCACAGCGATCTTACACTGGACCAGCCTTTGTGTCAAATCTAGCTGCAATGCCTGAGTCCCCCAAGCTGYCTCTCCTCTGTGAATCAGCTTTGGTTTGTTTCTACCCATGCAGCTGCTATTTTTTATTTAGTCTAATTTTAGCATATCTACCAGCAGCTGCAAATGTAAATGGTCCCCTTTGGTATCCAGCACACCACAATTAGAGAAGTGGCCCACGTGAGTTATGTTGGATTCCCCCACTCTGCATAAATTTAAAAATAGAGAAGTAATAAACAATTTCTGCAAAGTATGATGTTATTACTAACTTCATCGAGCAATTTTTATGGGGATTAATTATTTTCTGATCAATTGTGAGCACAAATTGTAAAGTTCACACACAAATATTTCCTCTCAGAATTGGGAAACAAAGGACTTTGTCCCTGAGCTGCCACATTGGACCTGGAGACTGAAGCTCACTGGGAACACAGAAACAGAGCAGAAAAACAGACTTCTGGCAATGAGTGGTATTTTCACCTAATGGTGTATTTACTTCTTGGGAAAGGAAGTTAACCATCTAGGAGGAAAAAAMCAATTCTCAAAGAAAAATTCAGGTAGACATATCATATTAATATTTAAATATATTTTGTTAATAAACTAATAAATATTAATGCTTAAAATTAAATTTATATCAGTGTGTAGCAGTCTTCAAGGTTCTAGACAGCTACCAGGAAATCCACTGAACTGTCTGGGGCAATTGATCTATCATTAGGAATTTTATATGTCTTTGATATATTTTGAGATATATGGTTTGGTTTCCCTGCTGATTCTTCTGCTCCCCTGCCTGTGGCTGCACYCAGCATCACCTCCTCCCACAGACCCGGTGCTCACCTCTCCTCGAGGATCAGCAYGCCTTTGGCTCCTGCCAGTACGTGGCTCATGGTCTTCCACAGTTGCACACACATTGGTGGAGTGCTGCACCAAAACCAAGCCAAGAACATTTAAACAAGAAGCTGTCTCTTCAGTCACTGCAAGAGTAAAACCCCCTTTTATTCCCCTTGTTGACACAGCAGGYTGGTCCTTCCCTACTTTGCTCTTCTATGCACACTGTGAAAGTAATTCAGAGGTGGATATCTTTTATGCTTAGCCAAATTCAGGTGTTTTAGTTGTTGAACAAGATCGCTGACTTGAGTTATTCTTCCCCATTCTTCAACAGGAATAAAAAGAGCAATGWCGGCCCACAATCTTAAGGCTATGCAGCAAGAGGCTTAATGACTGCTTATTTGGGAACATRCTTTGATGTCTTGGCTCCTCCCAAATATATTTCTATTTTCTAGCCAKGGACCAGGCAATGTTTGATGGCTGTACAGACCCTCAGATCAGCCCTATCCTGCCCTGCTGGTGTTCTACTAATCCTATTATAGACCCATGCATTAAAAGAGAGACCAAACTACTTTCTGTTTGTTTTTGTGTACATGCCATGAGACAAACTAGTTGGGTGGAAGTTTCAGAATAATAATTATCAGAACATCAGTACAATAAAATTATCTTGTACCTTTTCTCTTTAGTCATTGTTGATGTTTCATATTGAGTACTTGAAACCAGCAACTCTGTTGGTGTGATCTCACAGACCACTGGCAGTCTTTGCTCATTAATCTTACTGATTGGGAAGGGAAGATAGTGAAGATCTATTACAGACGTTAAGTAAGGCTCATCACTGATCTTCGTGAGGATGAACATTGCACCTGGAAAAGATTGTGCCAGTTGAGGGAAGCAACGCCAAAAATATTTGTGGAGTGAGTAGATTGGGAATTCAGAACCCTTGCATGAGCAGTGGGCTGGACTATGTTGTGTTTGGCCATCACTTTTGGTAATCTTTACTGACTGACCTCTCGTTTTCAATCATGAACATGCTACACACTAGAGATACTCCTAAGAGTACCTGGTGTCAGAAGCAAGCCAGATCAGCTTTGATTATCCTGACACCCCTGAGCCGCAGGGTCACTTTTGCATGTGGTACCGCTCACTTTTATTAAAGTTCCAACATTGTTACAGGGTTGTCAATACTTGGCAATACCAGATCCACCATACTGAAAATAGAGTAAATATTACTTGAAAATCAGCACAGCAGAATCGGGCCTTCAGGTGCAAATTCTTCRCACTATTTGTGCAATGAAAATAATAAACAGGCAAGGAATCCTGTAACCCTAGTAACTGGAGCTCTTAGAAGAGGAGAGCTGTTCACCAGCACTTGAATGTGCATTACCCACTTCATTGCCATAAAATTCTGATATAAATAAAAGTTCAAATAAAACCCCCGTCATGGCAGCCACGAGCCATCCACAGCTTCTAAACTCTGTGCTACCAGGGGGGCTGAAAGGCTGCTGAGAAGCAGCAATATCCACATACCAAGAGATACATCAGATACCTCTTCCCAGCATTGCCCCTCTGATATGGTGCTGCAGCAAGGGGAGGGGAGCGTCCAAGCATCACTCTGCTGCCTCCTGATGTAAGTGTCCACTTGAGCTGCAGCCTTCCTGTGGAAAAGTTTCCTATAATTTTATTTTTTTCCCAGAATTCTCTTTTAAAAAGTTTCAGTCAAGAAGGAGCACAGAGGACACGGGGTGCTACATGGTTTATAGGACTGATAAATGGTTAATAGTAACAGTTTGCTATTCAGCCATATATCAACACTGCTATCAGGCAAATACCTAAAAATAAATCTACCTGTCAAAATCAGATCACTAACAAATATAGTACTGAAAAATGACATTGCAAAATACTCACAAAAATTAATTTTACTAAATCCATGCTAACATGAGACAAGGCTGAATCCCTCTGCTTTTCAATGTAATCTGTTATTTATATAATTAAGCAATGGAAAATATATTACATCTGGAAAGACTGGGGAAAAACCACTACAAGCACTCAAAGATAGATATACTACACTGTATTGTCTATCACCTTACTGAAAAAAAAGGGACAATGTGAAAAAAAAAAAAAACAAAGATCAATAGTTTGTTGTGGTTCATATCCTTTTTTAAAGTCATGTAATTCTATTTGCTAAATTGCTAGTGTCTCCCCCTTTGCTAAGGGGACCCTTGCTGAGGCCCCTGACTCACCAGCCATCAGTCTCACTCTGCCAGCGAGTGGTGCAAATTTGGGAGCGGAGAGTCATCACTCACAAAATCACTTCACAAGACAAAGTCACCTTTTGCTCAGGCTAAGAATTTTTGCTCTTTAGTACTCTCAGTTTTGGAGGTCAGCTGCTGCCAGCTCTCCTGGCTCTCTCTGTGCTGCAGGGACCATCCTGCCTGGGCCCTGTCTCCTAACCCAGACTGTGGACTAGCCAGGCTGCACTTTGTTTTCATGCACCACCAGAAGCCCAGGTTTCACACAAGTCGGGCTCAGGTGGCTGATAGATCAGTGGCTCTGCAACTCTCATAGCTGGGCTGAAAGCCCTCAGAAGCTGCAGAGTGATGGACCTGAACAAAGCTCTTGTCTTCTCTGATTCCTCAATCCCTTCATCTTTGCTGATGAACCTGCCACATCGGTGGGATTTGCCTTGCCAGTACAGTGGGTTTGTCGAGGGGCAGTGGGGATAGGCTCAGTGCTCCTCCTCTCCCTCATTCTCCCCTGTGGGACACATCCTGCCTTTCTGTGCCACTCAGAAACCCAAAGGGCCAAGAATGCTCATGGGTGCTGGCCTGACTGGAACCCCTTGGTTGTCCTGCATCTGCGCCACACTGTCTGCAGAAACCCACAGCAAATGAACCCTCTCTGCCTGTTTACCCATTTCAGATGGTGTTTCTACATCTCACAATAGACCATTAGGATTCATGAGTGAACATCTCCAACATCCTTTGCACAGAAAAGGTGCTGCATGCTCCCAGTGCTGTTCATTTCTCAGAACAAAGCTGCCTAAGAACACAGGACTTGTGCCATGGACACTAGACATTTCTGGCATAGCTTTTATTGAGGTTAATATAATATTCATAACACTGCAAAAGGACCGCTTGTTGGACAAAAGGATTTTGCTACTGGCATTTATCTATAGAAAAGTTTTTCTGTTTTATGCCCACATACTAGCATATAATTATAGTAATAAAGTCTAGTCCCTCGCTTGAAGTGACTGCTGCCAGTATTATGAAATCATGGCAATGGTTGTAAAAATAAAAGAGGTCATAACCCCTCCACACACACACCCCCACTCTGTAGCTGATATGAAATAGCTTTGGTGGGAAAACGCAGACCTTTAAACTTTCTCTACCAAACTCAATGCATTCTGTATTTAACTTATCCTCTAAAACAGTTTGTGTTATAGGAATTTGAAAACTGCATATAACCATGGAAAAAGTCTGTACTTAATTAGCTACTGACTTGAGCTCAGTTTAAGCAAAATAACAACCATTTCTTTGTGCTAACTTTTTTTAATGATATGCGTTATATGCATCAGACTGCCCTTATGCCAAGGCTTTTCGAGCATCGACTTCTGCTTCACTGTTCTAGTTTTGGCAAAGACAAGCATCAGGAAATGTCTGTATGAAGATGCTTTTTCATGTCGAGCAGGACAAGAACATTTCTTTCTCAGGAAAAAAGGCAGCTGTCACGACATCAAGCACAATATGTTACAAACTCCCAGGTGCCTCATTGTAAAGTGCAGGGAGTGGGAAGAAAGGCAAGGACAGGTAGGAAAGGCTGCTACCCATATTCTTTTCAGACTCTTTTCTAGGGACTTCTGCAACAAATACCCCTTTTTACCCATTATAAATACAGACATTAGAAAAAAATTGCCAGGGGACTAATGCACTATCCATGCAAGACGGAAAAGCAGAGCGAGAACAACCTGAGCGAGAACAACCTGAGCCCCTGTATGTCACAGCAAAACAGGGAAGGCAACACCCTCATGCAGCACCCAGGAGGGAGCTAGGCTGTCTCTTGCTGCTGAGCATCTCAGGATGTAAACGTGCACCCAAGACTTTTTGGTTCCTTTCTTTTTAGAATATTTACACAGAGACCCTGGTTTCACAAAGTGTTTGAGCCACCCTGCTGAAAGACATCCTCAGGTGTTAAGAGTAAATCTCCAAAAATCATGCCCTGCTTGTGAGTCTTACTCCTGACATTACTTTTCACTCAAAAAATTGCAGCTTCAAATTTGTCTCTGTCCAAATGACGACAAAATTGAAAGTGTAGTTAGAGAGTAAGAAGAGGAATTAAGAGGAATTAGAGATAAATCAAAAAAGCACAAGACTCCTGCATTTGACAGCCTCTTCCTGTTCCCTCAGTTCTTCATAGTTTGTAGGGTGTCAGGGGCATACAGTGGAGACAGTTGAAAAGTACAATTCCCAGCATGGCCCTGAGCGAGCTGTCTTGTTTTGTTTTCTTAGCTGAGGCCTTTGGAGCCAGTGGGAAAATAAAAACAGCAACAAAACTCTCAGCTTTCTCTTGTTTACTGGAAGTGGAAAATCAAGAAGAATAAGCAATGCAGAGGGGGAGGAAGGTAGCAATAATAATTTACAGGTTGCCAAGGGGAGAAAAGAGGCTGAGAAAAGGTGATACAGGGCATACGTTTTTGGAGAATGATAAGAATTAAGGAAAACTCAATTTAATTAAAAACTGGACACTTCTTATATTTTCCCACCTGCTCCTCTGTCTCATTCAAGAAGAAGACAATTCAGAAAATGATTGCACACAGCGCACAAACAGTTTAAACTTAGAGAACAAAGCAGTAAAGTCAAAAATATGGTGACAGATCCTGCCCTTGTTTATCCTGGGGTAAATCTTGAATTGTCCCATTGGGACAACATTGGGTTTGCCTCAACATGACTGAAACCAGAATGTGGCCCTTGCACAATATGTCCAGATGTTCCTTTTTTTCTATGATGAAAATGTGAGAGTTTCAAAGAGATCTCTCAGACTGATGAAATTCACAGCCTCCACCCTCTTCCCATGTAGCTCCACTTAATCAGCTGGTTACACCAGAGACGACAAAACTTTTGGCTTACTGAGTATTTTTTCAATGTTTTACATTGCAAACCTACTCTACAGGTTTGTTGGTGCCTGAAATTTAGCAAACCAAAGCTGTCCTAGTGCTTTTACAAAGACGGCTGGTCCAAGGGAAACCTTTCTAATGTCTAGGATAGCAACAATTTCTTTTGCTTCTTGCCTTGTCTGCAGACTTCAGAGGCTACCAGCAACCTGCAGGAGGGAGTACTCCCCTTTTCCTCTTGGGCATTATGCCAGCCACAGATATCAGCAAGCAGAGAGGTAATCGTTCATTATTTGCTGCTGAATTGTTTGGTGCATGTGTATATCTCCATTCCAGCTATCACACTCTCTCTGGCTGGATGATCTCATTTTGTACAGATTCCTTGCACTTTGTAAAGAGTCCCCGAGATATAGAAAGGATCCATCATTTTACACTCCCATGCCCAACTCTGGCAGTTTCTAAGCAGGTGCTCAGACATGCTAGATACCCAGAGGTTCAAGATAATTGCAAAAGAAGATGGATGGTTGGTTTGACTCACTGCATTTTGTAGATTTGTTCCTGTATATTGTAGGAGCCAAATACTGTCCTATTGAAACAGTGCACGGGATTTGGTGAGAGCAAAGGGGAGTGGGGTGGACAGGGGTGGTAAATGTGTATAATCCTGCCATTTTCTTTCCCTAGAAAATCCTCCACATTTTGAGGCTGAGGAGGTCATGGCAAGGAAACAAAAGTTCCTTGTCCTGCTTGGCAGTGCAGGCAGATGCCTTCTCTACTTTCCAGTTAAATGCCAGGGTCTGCCAGGCTCTGCCTGGAGCCAGCTGAGCCTGCCCATGACTCAGAACTTGCCCACTGTGGTGTGGCTGTCCAGGGAGAATGCATATCTGGAATAGCTGTATGATACTCACAAGCATCCCTTACCTCCTTCCTCTGACATTAGCATTCCATTAACCATCCCCAGCAGTTAAGCCCTGGTCTGACACACAAGTTGGAGTTTTGGCTGAGCAGCCAAAAAAGTTCTGCTGTTCTTCCATTGTCTTCAAATGAAAAKGTTCACTAGGTGCCTTGTCCCCCATGAATCCAGCTGCAGAAAGAGAGGAGTTCCTCCGTCATCATGGCCAGAGAGCCAAGGTCCCCACCTTGACTCAAACTGCATGGCTGCTGGATTAACCCTGCTAGAGACCCCTTTGCTCTCTCACCAGTTTTATGGCTATGAGGTTCAGCCCTTCTCTCACGGAAGTTAACACTAACTCCAGTTTTCAGAAGATATCTTCCACAAAACTGTAATTTCAGCAAGCCAGGACATTTTTATGACCAATAATAACAGATAAAAAAATAAAGCATAGATATAGATATAGATATAGATAAATAAAAAAAGCATAGATATATAGATATATAAAGCATAGATATAGCATATAGCATATAGATATAGATATAGATATAGATATATAGATATATAGATATAGAAATACATAGATAGCATAGATTTTAGATATATAAAGCATAGATATAGCATAGATATATAAAAAAATAAAGCAAAGATAGTCCATTAGTGAAATAATTTCTCTTTTTGCTGAGACAAGAATCCTCTCAGTTTCTCTGGTTGCTTCTTTCCTGGAGTACCAGTGTCCCCTCCTGCTGCACAGTGTCCCTTTGGCTTATGATGGTGCGCCTGGGCTGTAGCACAGATGTTTTGCTGTCTGTAAGTTGTGCTGCTGGACAGGAGTAGGACAGGCAGAGGGCTCCCCTGAAGATTTCCCCTATCTGCACCAAATCATATCAGGAACGAGAGGCATCAYGGGGCCAGTGGGATCAAGGAGAGGGGTTTGTAACCTTGGGCTAGTGTGACAACTCACACCTCAAACAGGTCTCTCGTTCAGTGAGGACCTCCTCTCAGCTGATGATCTTGGCCACAGTGAGCTGGACATCAAACCAGGTGCTGGTAACTGGTATTACTGTATTTTGGGTCTCTGAGTTAACTTCCCACCCTCCCAGTGCAACATGGCTCAGCAAACCTGACACCATCTGGGACTGCTGTCATGAAGCTCACCATTTTKGGATAAATTTAACTTACAGCAGCAGCTATCTGAGCACACTTCAGCTCCTGTCTGATCTTTCTCTGCAGAACCAAAGATGTGCAGAACACGTTTTCTCCCTGTGTGCTTGCACAGTGTCCACCAAAACAGGATTGGGTCCACAGATGCTTTCCATACACAGAGTTCCTTGGTGAGCACACAGCACCTGAAATAAATCCTCCATGCCATTGCTAACCCAATTTTTAGCTTCCTGACTGGGGCATAGCAGCAGCAAAGCAGGATTGTTTAATACCTTTGCCCAGAGAAATATCCAGATACCCAGGGAGAAAGAAATTGCCCTTGGGCACAGACTTTAGATACACAACAATGARACGCAGGAGGGGGGACAACACATGACATTGCCTCTGGCCAAAATCTATTTCTCAGGGAGATGTTTAGCAAAACAACAACCATCACCACCACAGAGCTCGCTGGGTTGTCACAGAAGATGATTACACTGATTAGCCTTGAAGTTAAAATCAGGAAAGAAATTGTTTGGATCGATTCTTGCTAGCAACTGAAAAGAGACTCATACTGCCCTATATGGTAAACATGCAGCTCACATTCAGKGGGAAAATGTGGATTTTATTTTCTTCAGTTACAGCAGTTAATCCTGTCAGTTCATTTTAATAATTTTTTTTATAAACCCATTCTGATCCAGATGTGCTATGTTATGGTGTTCTTTTTTAGGGATGTGGGACATTTAGTGCACACTTACAACACATTAATGATGCTCAYAGAAAAAGAACGGATTCAAAAGCTACGGTCCAATGATTATTTTTAACATTTTCCAGTATCGCTTTCAAAATGCCTAAATTCACTTTATCTCTACAGGATAAGGCTTGTCTGCATACCAGGTTTGAAAAAAAGGATAAAATATCCTGGCTTGACCTGAGGATGACCTTTCTGTACACAAGCTCCGTTATTGTAGAGGAACTGAAAGCAGCAGCGCTTAGCAAAACCAAACCAAACAAGCCCGAGAAGCAGGCGGAGGGGCTGGGGCTGTCGCCCTGCAGAGAGGTGAAGCTCAGAGCAGCAGCCCCTGTGTTCTGTGCTCTGTGCTCTGCCTGTGCCCGGGAGCCAAATCTCAGTGCAGACCTCGGGGGACACGGGTCAGCAGAGAACCCCAACGGGCCAGGTTCCTTCCTGGGCCCAGACAGGCTTGTTTCTAAAAGCAGATCCAAACAACTCTGGTATTTTCTCACATCTGCAGCTCTGAAGAAAAGTTCGGGGGTTTTTTAGGTTTTGGTTTTCGTTTAATTTTTTTTTTTTTGTTTGGTTGTTTGGTTGTTTGTTTGGGGGTTTCAGGGTCGTTGGTTTTTTTGTCCGAGTTCCTGTAAACCTCGATTTCATCATCCTGAGCAGGGCATGTTCAAAGCAGGCTGCAACTGCTCAGCAATCACTGAGGAATTTGGACTTGCAGTTACTTGCAGGAATTTAGATAATTACTCATCTTTTAAATCTGAGACATTTTTATACCCATGCATCTCCTAATTACATAAGCTGCATCAAATTTGTGATACCCTGTAGATGTTTTTTAATGAGTACTGTTATATGACAGAAAGATTTTTCACACAGACACGGAAATACACTTCTGGCTTCCTGGCATTCTTCCCACATATGAACTATTGGTGCTTTGACTTTGCTGGGAGAAGCTGCTGACCATGCTCCTGCACTGCAGATCTCTGCTGTGCTCTGCACATCTCTGCTGCTCAGCAGAACAAATTGGGAAGTGATATTTCCCTTAAGAGAATTTTCCTTTAACTGAAAAACAAACCACTTTTTAAAGAACTGCTTTTTCAAAAACTGGGGTTTTTTTGGTTTTTTTGTTTGTTTGTTTGTTTGTTTTGTTTTTTTTGTTTGTTTTTTTTTTTCCTGGAAAAAGCAGAAAGGCAAATCTCTGTGCAAGCGCTTAGAGATGAGGGAGTCACAGCATATGTAGGTGCTCTGTGGTAAGGGCAACTTCAGGGATGACCTGGAAATGAGATTCATCTCTGTTTTCCAGTGCTGTGAGCCTGCTGGTGAGGCTGGACCATGTTCTCTAGGGCACAAGGGCTCAGAAAACATTTCACAATGCTGCTCCACCCKGAACTACTAACCCTGGGGCCGGCCTGCCCAGAGGGGCTCCCCCTGCACCATAGTGAGAGGCCCAAGAGGGCATTTTTCTCCAGGGCATCCCAGGCCCACMCTTGTCCACAGGTGTACAAGTAGCCAGGCAGTATCCCTGATTTTTATGCAGCTGCTTACGAGTGGTCAGGATCTGGCCAGAGAATTCTCCTTCTTACAGCTGGCTGCATAAAGGTCCCTGTGTCAAAACCCGTTTTCTTTAAAATGCTCAGTGCTTCCTTTCCCAGTGCTGGCTGATCCTTCTCTTCCCAAGATATGGGCAGATTACAGATGAAGAAGCCAAGARGAACAACATGACCCTCTCCCAGGATGGAGCTTACAAAAGCAGCAGCTCAGCTTGTGCTCTATAGGAGTGGGGTGGTCTCACTGTGTCAGAAACAGTGCAGCCGCCCAAGCCACTGAGTTATTAACATGCTGCATCAATTTATATGCTTCCTGAATGAACTGTATTTTACTTTTATCAGCCATCTGTTTTTCAGACTTGACATTGACAGTTTTAGTTTTGTTTCTAAAAAGCACCTTGAACTCCAGAAAATATTTCCTGTTGGGGTTTGTGCCCAAGTGACTTACAGAAACTGTGAGAGATCAGACAGCGATGGAAACAGTGACCACGTCCTCCTGCAGCTGCTGAGCAGCAGAAAAGCGGACGCAGCTGGCTACTGAGAGGCAGCACACATGGTGAAACCATGGCGTGCCCGGCCCATCTGCTGAGAGCAAGCTTGACAAGAGCCTCCACAGAGGAATGAGTGAGGCCAGACCCTGTGAGACTGACAGAGCGCTCTCCCCATCCTCAGCATCACTCACCTGCACCCTCTCTGTGTGCAGACCCCACTCCCACACCCAGCAGCAGGGCCAGCGRGAGTGCATCTGCCAGGATGTGTGTGCCGTGTCCTCCAGTGCCTTGGCCCCAGAATGTCCCCTTGCTGTGCCCTGACSTAGCAGCACCCTCCCTGGGGCCAGGACACAGCGCCCGGCCCTGTCCYGCCCCTCCTCTCCTCCCCATGAGCAGACCCAGCTCCTCTGGAGGCAGGGGCTGCAGGAAGCAATGGGGTGTCCTGCAGGAGGAAGGCATCCGGGTAGATGCAGACTGAAAACTGTTGAAAGCACAGGGATATTTTACTTCACTTAAATAAATAATTAAACTGATTTAGCAGTGGCAGACAGTTTCACACTTTAAATCGTTATGTGCTGAGGCTGTCACATCGTGTTCAGGCTCTCTGTAAATTGTGTAAATTGTGGGTGATTTCACATTTACATCACTTATATTTATTTCTTGCTAATATTTATCATGACTAAAATTTTATAAATGAGTACAGAACCAACAGGGTTACTCATAAAGCACTACTTACAAACCAGGGGAGAGGAAGTCTAAGAAGTCAGTGCACTTGGCAACAGGGCACACCACTGAGCATGTTATGAACCAAAAACCATCAGAAAGGCACATCATGGACTGAGGCGTGTGTGAGTACACTGCTACAATGCCAGTGGGAGCAAACTGGCTCAGACCAACACTTCAGTGGTCTGTTACAGCTGAGTGAATAATGGAAATAACCATCAATAATTTAACCAGCTATTTCCTGAAACACTAGGGGATTTCAATTATTGAACAAATGTTGTTTGACTAATTTATAGCTGGATCTATAATGTGAAAAATTAATAATCAAATAACTTGAATGACAAATTATGACAAAAGCTAAACAGAACATAGATGTGTTACCTCTTAGACGTATTTATGCCCAGTGAGAAAGCCCTTCTGTAGTGGGCATATTGCTGAGTGTCAAACACATGTGCCTGCCCTAYACACCCCAGTACCTGCCATCCCTGCATGGCTCACCATCTCCAGCTGCCATAAATGCTCCTTAAGCCATCAAATCAGGCTAAATGGTGATGTTTCTCCTCTTTCCCTCCTTATTATATTGGTCAATGTTTATGCTAATCATGCTATTAGTTAGCTGTATGAGGTTCAGTTATCCTAAACAAAGCATTTGGGTTAGCATTGACACTTGTGGGAAGGCAGGATCCTGGGATCAGGCAGATACTACCAGGTTGCTCAACAGCACACTGGATAACCATCTTCTCTCACAGACRTTTTTCCTGGAGCATTGGGCATCTAATTGCAGCCAGAAGACTGAAGAAATCTTGTTTGAAGTCTCTGCAATTACTTTGTCTGGACTATTCTGTATGGCTATTTTTTGATCTTGTCAAACACAGGCAGCTTGCAATCGATGCAGAAAGAATGGAAGAAGGAGAATAGAAAAGCAATGAAAAAAGCCATGGTAAAGTCACTGAAACAAAGTTTTTGGATGTGTGAAGAATATGCAGCAGGATGAACCCTCCATCTCTTCATAAGATTTTCAGAAGTTTTTCCAAAACAAACACTGAATGTCACAACCATAATTCATCAACACAGTCAAGCTATTTCTTCCTTAGTCATACGTAAAGTGTRACATAGCTGTTCACACAGCAGTCTGTAAAAAACAGAGAGCAAAAACATTGAAAAATCAGTACTTTCATGGTATTCACTGTGTTTGCTCTTGAACAGGCAGCATTCTTTTTAAAGCAGCAAACTGAGCAACACAGGAATCTACAAATTGTAACAGACTCTTGCAAAAGAACTGACACTTTATCTTATTGTACATCTCTAATTATAAAAGTTGTGAGAAAGTTGCAAAACAAACCGCAGCCCTGGAGGACCTGGTTCTGCACATTTAGCAGAGGGAAGYTGACAAAAAACCCTTTATATGAATCTCAGAAAACACTGAAAATTGAAAAACAGGCCTGTAAGTTCTTTGTGTATCCAAGCAATTTCCCAGAAAGATTTCAAGTTTTACAGTTAGCTTTTGTACTGAAAAAAAAAAGAAAGATAATAACCTTTACAGTGAATGGCAGCTCTGTGAAAGCATAATATTGTGAGAAAATATATCATATTACTTATTGCATCATGAGGTAAATTAATTAATTAGACAATATTAATTTCTGTTGACATCAAGTRTACTTACTTTTCCAAATCAAATCATAGACAGTTTCACAATCAGAACAACATGTTTTTCATCAGAGAAAAAAAAGAAGGTAATTAGACTTTAACATCATGGCCTCAATTCTCAGGTTACATTAACCAGCATTCTGTGAGAGATTTGTGGAATGGATTTTACCTTGGATTGCCATCAGCTAGGACTTCCTCTGCATTCAGAGAACTATGGTTTCCCCATGTTACTAGAAAAAAACAACCTGTGTCTGTGCTGTGGATTAGGTACTTCATCCTCATCAGCATAATTTGTTGGATAAATAATGTGGTCTGGCAGCCAGGGAAAGGCCTGAGAGACATGTCTCCCAGATTCTGTGCCTGGTTTTGCTACCAGGGTACTTTGAAAACACTCAGCAATCCCTTAACTTTCCCAAGCTTCTGCTCGATGAATAAAGAGCATAATAACTTCAGTTTTTGGAGAAGTTTTTAGACCAATGGGTAAAAGATGTTATCTTTATCCCAAAAATTATCATTGTTAGTACAAAAAAAAATTTTAAATGGTTGCAATATACGTGGGAAGGAAACTTCCTCATTTAGGATTTAGATCACACAGGAGGGGAGGTTTTGCATAGTAACAGCTAGAAAAGAAGAGCTAGAAAGCTCTACATTCCCATATAATTATAGGAACATAAAGCCTTATCAGGTATAACCACAGCATCCCAGACAGTATTTGWACATTGACAGCGACACAGCCATAGGGAAGTCAAGGTTGCCACAATGATCCCAAGCCACTGAAGTAACTACTTCTGGAGTTAGAAAACTTTTCCTTCTATCTAACCATGCAGACCTTTAGTTAACTTAATTCTGTCTTATCCCACTCTTACTGAATTTGGCAAGCAGTTTATTCTTGAATTTTGTTCCAGTTATAGCTAGTATGTCCCTTTTCAGTACTCTCTTCTTGAGTCAGAAAAAATCCTTCTCCTCACAAGCTGCATTTTCTCTTTTTGTCCTCTGAACTGCTTTGGACTTTCCTGCATTTGTTTATAACTTTAAGTGCTGAGTCCAAGTGTAGAGAATTCCCTTTAGTTGAAAAGCCTTACCCAAGCAAATACAGCAGAATTGCCTCCCACGATTTTCACATGGTAGCTCTGATAATATTTAACAGCATAACTGTTGCCATTTTTGTCAGTCTTTTTGCCTCCACCGCAACCCTGATATCCTGCAGCAGGACCACCGCCTACTCACTTTGCATTGTACACCACCCCTTCATAGTATGTCACAGCCATCTCTATTAAATGCCATTTGTTCAATTTTAGTCCTGTTTTCAGTCTAGAAAGGTCTTCTTTCTTTTAAAATTATTTTTTATCCTGTCCTCCAAAAACCAGACATTTTCAGCCAATTTTGTAGGTGCACCCTTATTTCCCTTTTCAAAATTCTGGTTAAAATATTATATACAAAGAGTGTTCAGGTACAGATCACTGTAGGCATCAATAAAATGTCACATTATTGATGACAGCTCTCCACATACAACTTTTTAGCTGATTATGAATCAAACATAATGMACTTCATATGTCCTTAATTTGCTCATCAGAATAAAAGTTCTTTAAATTAAAGCCTATTGCCATGTTAAGAATAAATACAACTTCATTCTGTTTTCACCATATTTTAATCTTATAGAAATACAGAGATACACAAAGTTAAAGTAATCCATTACTGTTTGCACACTTAATCACAAATCTCTCCTGTTATAAGTGACCAGAGCTTCTACAGCCATGGAATGTTTAAGCTTATTTTCATTAATGTAACTTTGCTCCAATGAATTTTAAATATAACTTGTCCCTGGATTTAGGCTGGCTCCCATTTAGAGCTACCCATGTCTTTAACCTTTTTCAATCTCTCTTGGGCATTTAGGTGACTGAGCCTCCATCTCCATTCCCTGATAACAAATCCTCGTAGCTCATCCCTTACTCTCACGACAGSAGCCTCTCCCCTGCTCATACATTTGCCTCATGAGCTCAGCCTGGTACACCTGCCTCATAAAAATTCTGTTTGGGAGCTGTGACAGCAGTCATCCCCAAAGAGTCTTTTTTAAACAGCATTGTCCATTTCTACAGAGGTTACTGCAGCAAGCAGCCCACATTCCTGGAGGTAGGAAGGCTCCTCTAGTTCTGTATCCCAATGAGGCTGATGTGGGGGTTGTCACGTGTCCCATTTGCTCTGAGACTGGCTATGGAGCAAAATTCCTTGTGCTTCTGGCCTACCTTCAGCAGGACTCCTGCTTATCTGGCTCTGTGTGTGTGCAAAGGGCACAAATCCCCTGCATCTTCAGCAGCAGGTGATGCATGACACTGAAAAACRGGCCCCCAGATAAATTTCCCAGTCCCGCCTCATTTCTATAAGCTGGGAATGCCTAAYTGCTCCTGCTGTGTGCACTTTGCTTTATAGAACAACGGTGCTACAGCACAGCAGTGCTGGAGCTGGAGACAGCACAGGCAGTCAGTTTGTTAGTAAAATCCTTTCCCCCTCGTACTGCTAATGGTGATTTCTGCCTCCATGCAGCTGCCCTAGAAACCATCTGAAACCATCTGCTTGCCCTTCCCATTCAGACATGGTRTAAAATATCTAAATGGCAGAATATGACTCCTGTTTTAAACCGGTTTAACAACYGGAAGAGGCTCTAGAGAATCAGGGTCTATTCCAAAAATGTTCTGTCTGAAAGCAGTGCTGACTTTGCAGCCTTAATGTGGTAGGTACACATTAGCTTATAACATCCAAAGTGAAATCAGCACGTTTCCCTGCTGAGCAGCTAGTGCTAGACAAGTGAATATTCATCTCCCCCAACTCTTCCCTTGTAACAAAGAAGAAAGACACACCTAGAGAAAACAACGGAGCAAGCTGATTTTGGATACCATATTAAGGCTAAATGCCGCCCTGCCTCTGATGAAGACCTTCTGAATGTTGCAGCTGAGTCAATAATGTCTTTTCAAATCAGCTTATTCTTTCGCAGGCAGTTGCCCAAGCCAACGCCTGGAGCAATCAATCCCAGCCTATGGAACCTGTTTTCTGCAGGCTGCTCACTCTTAGCCACGAGGTAAACTGCAGCTGGCTCTGTGTCTGMAAAAAAACCTGAGTACCCTGCAGAGGACACGCTGTCCCCTTGGAAGGGCAGCTCTGGGGCAGATGAGTCGCTGTTTTTCACCTCTGTCATGTAGAACTGCTGAAATCCACGCRGGCTGGAGCCAGAGCCTCCCCACACCGCAGAGGTGTTCCACGCTGGAGCAGCACACGGGTATGAAGGCTGCCCTCAAGGACTGCCTCTGCTCTGCTAGAGCTTTACCTCGGATGCTGCTGYGGATCAAAGATCTTAGAAAGACCCGGGGAACAGCAAATCAGTGTTTTCAAGTGATTTACTAGTTGTGGATGGATAAAATTTGCCTTTGGTGCAAGCACACCCCACATGCAAGCCAGACATCTGACCAGAGCAGYGCCAGTCACAAGATGCAAACATTTTACCCTAAATAAAATTAACCATTAGACCGATCCAAACCACTTGTCCTGATGGTGTTTTCTCCTCTAGCCCTGTTGCTGCTATGAGAACCCGTGCACTGCCCTAGAGGCACCCACGAGAGCTAGCAGGTCAATGTGTCCTGAACATAGCATGCGATGAGTGTAAAGAAGCATTTGGGTTTGCTCTTTGTGCTTGCTGCAAACCTGCTCACCTTTTCAGATGTTTTAGTTGTTATAGCTGGCAAGGAAAGGCAAGGAAAAAGAAAACCACTTTGTAGTCAATCACGGATGGTGTAGCACATTTTCAGCCAAATTGTAAGGCAATTTTTCTGCCACTGCTGAAGACACTTGGGCATTTGACAATGTTGAGAAGTCTCTGGCAGGCAGAGAGAGGAGGTGATAACCCAGGCTCCTTCCAGCCTCATGGTTTTGGATTCTGTGAATAACAAAAGTAACCTCCTAAAGGCAGTTGCACTGTGTGTGCTTATAGAGGTGGTTAATTCATGAGACTGCCCATTAATAATAAAGCAGAACATCACTATGGAGAGAATATTGTGCTTATTACCAACAACTCTCCAGAGATCTRTGGGGTACAGGATTCTGCTTCTTTTAATAAATAATAAATAATTCTCTTATTTCAGTAATATTGTGCAACTAAGTAAGATTTCATTTAACCATTTCTACTCATCATCTTTCAGCTGCTACATTATTGTTGTGGTTTGTTTAGAGAGGATTACTTATCTCCCCTTACCCCCTACATAAAGCAGTATCTTTCATCTTGACTGTTACAACACTTCTTTTTCCAAAGGAACAACACTTACATTGCACCTGATGTAGTATTATCCAATATCTAAATGAAAGGCTGAACTTGGGCAACACGTCTCCACAGATCATTCATCACACTCCTGATTGCATGTGCATGTCTGTACTGAAATGCAGTTTGCTTTACATTAACACACTGCAGTTTCCTCTATCCCACAAGAGAATTAGCATTGTTTAAGGAGGCAGAACAGCTTTTAACCATGCATAGATTTTTTCAATTTGAGGTGAGAAAGGCAGAGGTATATGAAATATATGAATAATTTGTCCCATGTTRTGCAATCTCATTTGGATTTGGATATCTGGGAATGCAAGACTGCTGTGTTGTACATAAAGCAGCTCTAACCTTACAACACTTCTCTGACATGAATAGGATGGACACGTGTGTGGAGTAGGAACCTGATAATTTGCTTCTTTGAAAAAGGAGTTTTCTTTAAACTGCTGATATGCTCTGACATGGTGTCAGATTATATCAAAGCATTTTCCATTAACCAATTTTGTACATGTGAGAGATGCTGTCCATGACAGGCTCAAGGCTGAAATATTGGAATTATTTAAATATTTAATTTATGAGTTGTTTACAAATATTGACTTCATTTCTTTTGGCTTTCCCTGGATAATCCAGTGTGTCTCCTTCTCTGCAGTGTGACTAATTGGCTGCAGCCTAAGTATATAGAGAAAGTCTGTTCTCTGCATTTACACACAAGGCCATTATCAAAGAAGAGAGTTCTCCTGTTTGGTTTTTACCRGTGTTGCTCAGCATGAAGATACAGAATACTTTAAATTCATAGCCACACCATTATTTGAAAAGTGCAGTTAGAAAACCTAAATTAAAATTTGTGTTATCTTTCACAAGATGGATTGAGTAGCTGATCTCAATCCCCCTCCAGGCAGTGGAAGAACTTCCGTTATCTTAAGTGGGGGCTTTTCCCCATCTCTGTTTCTGTCTGTAAGACAGGATCCCCCTTTTCTGCCAATTTCTGTTAAAGACAATGAGGAATTCCTCTGAGTTTCACTCACTGAGATTTTAAACATTCCTCTTAACTGAGACATGACTACTCGTCTCAAGTTTCTTGGAGAACACTGTGGGGAAAAATTATCTAAACAAAATAATCATGGCACATAACAGTGTATTTAAAGCAACTACACATCATAAAGCTAGAAGCAGATGTTGACAGTGCTCAAACCCATCAGTCAATTTTCGATAGACTCCAGGAATCATAGTAAGTGTATAGGTGAAAAATCAGCTCAAGTGAAGAAGTCTCCTTATAGGTAAAATAGTAAGTCATTATAACAGCTCACCAGTTTTCTGAGAGTTATTTCGATCACCCTTGTGAAAAGTGATGACCCTAATCCAGTCACAGCAACAGAACAAAGTATGTAAACCATAGCAGCACAATCAATTTATGAATCTGCCAGTAGGGATGCCTGGTGACCTCTGTCCTATAAACAGGCACAGTCATGCAGAGAGGGGGTGGACCAAGAGGCTCACAGCTGCTGCACAACTTGCCCTGAACACTTTGGGAAATCCCACTCACTGCCTGTTTCTGCAGCACGCAGACCCGCTCTTCTGATTCCCTCACACCTTGCAAAACAGAAGAGGCGCCAGTTTAATATCATCGCAGGAGACAAACTGCCGACATGTTTCAAGAAGAAGCTGCGTCCAAGAGAATGGATCAATCCATTTAACAAAGATCTCAAACTAGACTCAAAATAGTGCTGAGGAGCTGCAGTGCTGCATACGTTGGTTTCAGGTAACTATTTTGCAAGAAAACAGTTTAAAAAAAAAACAAACCTGTCTAACCTGTTGAAGCACTTAAAGTACCAAAAGCACTTACAGTTTCTGACAAAAAATATCCTTAGGCTACAGTAGCTGTGCTATCTTGCATGCCCTACAGCACCTCTCTCTTGGCTGGTGTCACTATCTGGGTACCCATCTCCTTGCCTGTGGCACTTTAGGATGCAGAAATTAAGTGCCCCTATGCCTAAATCCCCTGAAGAGCATTATTTTCATGCATACCAGGACACACCTAAAACAAACTGAGAGGCTACATCTGTTCTGGTGAAGAAAATGGTTTCTCTAGCCCTCAAGGCAGCTAGCATGGCACTTCATGCATGCATTCGTGGTTTCATCCTGCTCACCTCAAGCTGTTGCCTGGGATAGTGGCCAGCTGTGGACAAACTGAGCTGCTCCTTCACCTCACCTGCTGTAGTCTGGCCTCTCAGGGGCCACCACTTTTCCAGGTCTCTGCTGTTTGATGAACTTTATGCAATCTGCTGCTCAGATCCATGTCTGGCTCTGCTCAATCCATTAGCACAGATCCCCTGTCCTGAACAGATGTTAGGATGCTTTAGGTTAGGGTATTTGCCTGGAAGTACGCTGTAGTGGTGTGAAGTATAATTTCATTTCAGATCCTGTTTCACCATTCTCAAATACAGGCAGAACAAATAAACTAATTTGCAACTAACAGTTTCAAAGAGAAACTGGAGATGCACATTTTTATTTTGGCAGTGCCGATGCAAGTCCACACAGAACAGCACTTGTGATAGATGAACTGACTCTGCAATTCCCTCCCCACTTTCCCTCAGGCTGCCACTTCTGCTTGGAGATAATTTAATCTGTAAGTATTGTTTCAAAATATTGCTTTTTTTTCTCTGTTCATAGATAGATCAGAACCAAAGAAATAAGCTGAAATGGGCCATGCTCATTCCCCACATGACAGAACAAGAGTCCTTCTTCTCAAAGAAAATGCAAGCCTCCAGATTTAATCTCTATTTCCTAAACCCAGGAAAGAGAAGTGTGAAATAGGATCCTGTCTAGAAGGGATTTTGATTTACTGATCTGAAGATGAAGGAGCTGTGTGGAATTCTCTGCCCTTCACATTGTACCTGCAAACACCCACAAGCACTGTGAAACCTGCAGGTTTAGCTGCTCTCTGACCACTCAAAGAGCMAACTGCTTCAGGATCCAGCCTGAGGGATTGAGAGCTATTCATAGTAATGGCTTTTGGTGCTGATGTGTTTCACACTGCTCTGAAAAGTGGTTATGACAAAAAGCATTTGCCAGACCTCCTTCAACAACAGCCCAGATTAATGAATAACTTCAAACTGGACACATACATAGAAAACGACTCTTGTGAGCTGTGCTCTCAGCCTTTGAGTTGAGGTGCAAATACAGAARTATTTCAGCTGGGGAGTACAGGGGGGTGCAAGGATCAGAAGGCAAAACGATGAAAAAAGGAGGGACAGTAATTATCCCATAATTAGGAATGGTTAGGAATTATTGGTGATGATATCAGAAGTGGGCATGAAGGTGGATTCCTTTGTGGGAACAGGGCATACAAAAGCAAGGAAAGAAAGAAACCAGAGCCAAACAGCATGGTACATTTGTGAAGAGAAACCTTCTTTATGCAAATATTACTTCATTTTTTTATGGCATATTCTGCAGCTGGAGTATGACACCCTTTGCCTTTTGCTGCTGAAGTCCCACTCATGACTTGCAGTCAGATAGAGAGGCAACATGGCCCTTCCTAATGATGGACTTGATAATCTGGCTGAAAGAGAGGGGGAAAGAAAATAACTTTATGTTCTCAAGACATAATTAGGAAGGAAAGTCATCAGGCAAATGGCAGACATTKGTGCAAAGCTCATGTGTCTGTGTTTTAAGATCCTAGTGAGGAAATCAGTTTAAAAGGCAGAAAGAAAGTAAAGGTGTCTGAGGGTGGTTGAGGTGGAAAATGAGTTAAAGCAGAAGAGGCGGAAGTGAAGAGAAGAGCTAGATGCAGGAGAGGGAACATGCATGAGTGACACATCTGAGCAATTCATAGCACTCCTGCCAGGAACTCAGCAGAGTAAGGTGGTCAGCTACATAGGATGGGCTGAGAACACAGGGGCAAAATCAGTGAGTGGTGAGCACAGCAAAACAGCTGAACCTGGAGATCCTGGGACAGAACAGAGGCCAGTGCTCCTGTACCCAGCAGAATGCTGCAGCGATGGGTACAGAGTCAAAGCGCGCTCCTGCGTGCGTGCCTGTGCGCTGGGCTCCAGCTCCAGCAGCCACCTGCCTGTGCCAGCACCATTTATTCTTCGTTTGGAGAAAAAGCGAGTTGCGCAAGGGCGGTGTGTGCTATCTCCATATAAGGACTGGGATGGAGCCCGTGCTGGCACTGGGGCTGCAGGGCTGCCCGTGGCACGGGTGTGCTGGGTGGGCACATCACAGGGTGCCGGCCCCTTTGCCCTGGGCTGAGCTGCTAAGGGGTAAAGGCTGCCGAGTTTGAGGCCAGGACTGAAGGGAGGGTTGGCTGCCAAGCCATGCACTGAGYTTGTTAGAGAAAAAAAATTGTCAGCAGTTCTAAAACAAATATCTTCCATAAACACGATGCTGCCCGGTCTGCACTGCTGTGAGCATGCGTGTGTGTTSCTGACATGAGCTCATGTATTTGCCTTTCAGAGGTTCAGGGGGATGTGTGCTACATGGGACTGAACTCGAAAGACAGCAATCTCTCTCATCCTGTGACGGGCGTCTCKAGTATGTACCTGGTCCCTCACAGCATCAGATTGCTGCTGGGGACCTTCCTCACCAGGGATAGAGCCATGTGTTTCAGGGGAGGAACCACTCTCTCCAAAGAGCTGTGTGGCCAGTGAGTGGTATGGAGTCATTAAGAGCATTCACAAGTCACTGTTTAGCTATTCAAAGAGCCCAGAACTTTTAGATTGATTTAGCCATGAAGTGTTCTGGCATTTTTAGAATAGAGTGCTTCAATTTTGTTGCATACAGCATATCTACCTTACTCCCCAAGATCTTATATACCCTCAAATGAACTCTAGATGTATAGGTAGCAATATAGCTTCTCCTCTGAGGTGACTCTTGAAGCACATAGTCACCAGACATACAACTGGAGCTACTCTAGAAATGATCTCCCTTTGTCAGCTAGCTCTAAGCTTTACTGATGTGTTACACTRTGTGTTAAAATG
Organism: Malurus melanocephalus; assembly: GCF_030028575.1. NCBI lineage: Eukaryota > Metazoa > Chordata > Aves > Passeriformes > Maluridae > Malurus > Malurus melanocephalus. The sequence continues at coordinate 3,639,144 of NW_026623250.1, read as the reverse complement.
AGATGTAGTTGAGAGGGTTAATGGAACTGATCTTTTTTCATCCATGCTTCTGGACATTTCACCAACACGGTCAGGCCATCCCTGTTTGCCAGTGCCCAAGTTGTCTGCTCTGTGTGCTGCTGACCCTCATTTCCCCTGTCCTGTCCACAGTGCACCCTCACACAGCACAGGTCAGCCCAGGTGCCGTGGCTCTGCTCTGCTCAGCTCCCTGAGGTGCGTTTTGGGGAGGCACACCGGGAGCTCGGCCAAGTACGCAGATCTGGTGGTGTTGCCTAAGAGCTGTGGGTCCTTCTGGTGAAATAAGKCTTTTCCTGGAGGTCTTCATTGCGCAACCTGCAGTGATTAAGGCTTCCATGTTCTCAAAAGGAAATGAATATTTTGCGGGCTACGTAAGGAAGAATTCACAAACTTAGGAGTTGAGGAGGGAAAGAATACAGAAGCATGTAATTGGGTGAAAGATGAAAGGCTTCAAAAATTGCTTCAAGTGTTGGAGWAAGAGAGAGCGAAATGGTTCTTGTTAACAGCAAACTCACTGAAAGGTTAGCAGGAAAAAACGATTTGCAAATTTTGACAGAGTTCACCAATCACCTTTGTTTCGAAAACAGAAGGCAATTATACAAAAAGGTAAAATGTTCTGAAGATTTTGAGTTGCCATAGTTTATTCTGAAAAAGTCAAGTGCTCATTTTTCAAATCATAGGAGTTTATTCTGAAAAAGTCAAGTGCTCATTTTTCAAATCATAGGAGCTCTGGTTTTCCACTTTTTATTTAGTAAAGATTTAAAATAGACCTAAGCACTAAAGAAAAGGTCGGTGAATAATTATGCTACTTGAAGCACAATGAAACATATCAGATAAAAAGAAACAAAATATTTTCTGGTGATTATTTTTTTTAAAAAATCAATTTCAGTTTGACCTGCTGTACATCTATTCCTCTCCATTCATTGGTGTCATCATCAGGGCAGAAATTCATAATACARGTAGCCCTAATGAGTGAGTTTGAAATCCTTTTTAGGAATAGCCTGTATAAGAGGTGGATCTCTCGTGTGAAATCCTGTTACTACCATGAAGTGTCCTCTGAATTGTGGTATTTACCATACCTTATTATCTTTGGCATCTGTGGTGCATGGTGGTTTGCCAATAACTTTACTGAAAACAAAGAAAAGGCAACTTGGCCCATTGTTTGATAACCAAAACTAATTGCTAAGATTTGGGTCCAGTYGTGGAGTATAGGAAACCTTCTCATAATGTTAATGCTTAACAAAATATGTATCTCATTGCTCCCTTTTCTTAACAAACTGTACTTGAAAGGTAGCTTGATTTCATAAGAACTGAGAGCATATGCAATGCTTAAAATCTTCCAACAGGTCATTTCTCATGTATCACATTAAAAACATGAACTGAAAATCTTATTCTTCATCCTTTTTCAACCTTTGTGCAAGGTACAGTGGCATACTCCCAAAGAAGAAACTGGAACACAATATGTTTAATTCAGACTGTGTCATTTCTGATCATGCTGCAGAGCTGGCTTAGGGGCAGTAGCAGCTCACTACCAAAAACAATCCAGAGCACATTGGCTGGAAAGTCCAGGGAGGAGGAGCTCAAATATTTGCTTCAGCTTCTGGAGCAACCTGGTCCAGAAGAAGATGTCCCTGCCCATGGCAGGGGGGTAGAATTACACGATCTTTAAGGTCCCTTCCAATCCCAAACCATTCCATGTTTCTAGTTATTCATAATAAGTACCATTGTACTGCTCAAAGTTTAATGAGCTTTAATTGTACCACTTGAAGGAAGGGTGTTGTCTCCCTCCACAGAAACTGCCTTGTGAATCCGTACAGAAGTGTCCTATTCTTCATTCAGTGAACTAAGGCTTTGGTTAAGATCAGTTTCAGTCATGAATTTCAGGAATGGAGGGGAAACAATAAAGCACATTTTTATGTTGCTGCATACACTGGGAAAATATACTGAAATATGTCCTGTGATGACACTTCCTTAGCACATGGAAACCTTATTAAAATTAAATTTTATTTATTAACTACTATTTTGAAACAGGCAGTTGGAACCAACAAATTATTTTAATAAATGTTAGCAGGATGGAGAACTTGATTTTGGATAGTTTCATATAGCCTTAGATTTTGGTTATGGGGTAGCTAGTGTAATCATGAGGACAATATGAATAACACAATAATGGTTACACTGAAAGAGCATTTAAATTAATATCTAATTCATCAGAAATATTAGAGAGAAGACACAGTATATTGAAATGAAAAGGAATCTTCAAAGAGAAGTGAGAGTTTAAGTTGTGTGAGACATGTATGAAAGACTACAAAGAGTTAGTTAATTTAAAGCAAGAAACTGTAAATGTTTATAAATAACTGCCTGCTGACACCTTTTACAATGGAAGTCAAACTTAAGAAATGGAAGGGCAACCAATTTTAAATCTAGGAAATTGTCCTTTTCCTTAGTGTTATCTGTGAAACTCACAGTAGTATTGCACTCCAGAACAAGAAGGAATTTAGTTTTTTTTTACTTATTTGGAAACAAATATGAAGAAAGGCAAACTACCAAGCCTCAGGGTACAAATCATCACTTAAGAGTACAAGTACAAGGGGTGGCTAACGTGTTTTACATTCTCACGGTTTTTATATTTGCAGAGTTTCTTGCTTCCTCCTTCCTCCTTTGCAATACTTATCCCTACCCTTTCTCAAAGTCAGGATGCTTGACATGAAAGGACATCCTACTGACTTCATGTCAGTTCCTATTGCCCTTCCCSTGGAGAGAATCAGTGGTTACAGAGCACTTCTGAGTGTGAAAAGGAGCCGGGATAGAAAATGCTGGCGTACTGTACATGTGAGATATAAATATTCCCTTGTCATGGCTGGAGGTTTAGGAGAGCTCAGACTGACTGGAGACACCGYATTGTCACATGCCAGCCCCTTGGGGAACAGCTGGGAAGTCACCACAGAACAAATTACTGTTCAYGAGGCAAAACCCTAAAACAAAGCCTGCCCTTCAAGTTCTGGTGGCCCAGTGGGATGCAGCACGGTGTAGGATTCTGGGGTATCATMTGCACAGCTGGAGCAAAGTTCGGTGGCATATCGCCAGGAGCTCGATGGCTGTGTCCCATTTGCATGTGCAGAGCTGGATTTTCGGCAGAATTCAGTGCACACAACTTGAGTCCTGCCAGTGAACACCCCACTTTTTCAGCTCATAGAGAGAAAGGGTCTGGGTGGTGGTTTGAGGAGAAGCAGGGGGATGTGATGTACCAAATGCACATGAGGCACAGCACTATTTCTGACATGATGCATGGCAGTTTCAAACTCTTAGGTGGCTGTATTCCCTGGGCTTGTTCAGGCCTGTGGTAGGAAATACCTGTTCATAAATATATCATTTTTTCCAAAGAGCCTTGTACAAACAGCAGTCCACAAGTATAACCATCCCCAACCAGGTAGCTGTACAAATTCACCTTGGTAAAGGCTGCCTACACAACTATTACCTAATCAATTTTGCTTCAGTTTTCACTCCAGCTTCTTCCAGGGTCTTTCCAAGACATGGATCCCTAGTTTTCTTCCCAGGATAGGAACGCTCCAATGGAGACATGCTCTGAGCTGCCCCATCCACTGCAGGGATTGGGCGTGCTCAAACAGCTGCATCTGCTGAGCCAAGAAACCCTATGGCTCCTGGCTGATCTGGAGCCACGTGGGCTTTGTATCTGTGCCAGATGCAATGCTTCAGCATCACTGAGAGGGTATGGGCTACCCAAACACGCCAAAAAGAGATTCATGTGTTCCAAATATGGACAGAGACAGCCTGCCTAGTAAAAGCAGATGACAGTGTGGTTCCTCTTGCTGTGGTTTTTCAAACCCTCTTGAGTGGTCGGTAGACCATGTCTTCCTCCCCACACAGTGAAGTGGTTACCATGCACTGGAAGAGGGCAGGGATTCCTCACTCCCCACGGAGGAAGCAGGTTTTGGTGTAGCCCCAAGGTCTTTGGCCTTGACTAAAGAGCTCATGTGTCCTCTTGTGCTGTACCTGATGATGTACCACAATTTTTAGCCCTTTTTTYCCTAGTGTTTGCTTTCCTGTCCATAAGCCTGGCTTGCATTTAAATCCAGAGCATAATCTTAGAGCTGGCATTTCTGCTGCACACATTGGTTGTCCACTGCCAACCCCATGGAGACCTTCAGAGCACCGTGTATCCACAGCCCACCCCTCTTCCACTTCTAAGTCTTTATGTAAATTGCAAATTCTGTTTACAATATTATTACTTTTGTTTTGACCCATTGCTAGAAACATAAAATGGCACAGGCTGCAGTGTAAGTAAATTCAGCTGGTAAGTACTCACATGGAGTTACATTTATGGCATATTAARTAGAGTATTTAATGTATGTAACGTATTGATGAGCTATCGATGCTGAAATACAAATCTAGAACAAAATTAAGTGTCTTTTATGTCAACGTAAAGACCACTGACAGACTCATAAAGTAGCTTGGGTTGGAAGAGACCTTGAAGATTCACCTAGTCCAAACCCTCTGTCATGAACAGGAACAACTAGACCAGGTTGCTCAAAGTCCTGTCCAGCCTGGCCTTGACTCTTCCAGGGATGGGGAACCCACAACCTCTCTGAGCAACCTGCTCCAGGGTCTCATCTCCCTCTGGACCAGCGCAGTTCCTTCCCCAGCCCCTCACCATCCCAGAGGTTCAGGGCCTGAACACCAGGCACCAGATTCTTTCCTGGGTTGGGAAGACCAGGAGGGGACAGAGGAGTCCAGATGCAGTTGTCAAAGTGCCAAACAAGAGAGAGGGAAACATCTGTACTGTTATTTTCTGSAGGTGTTTTTGAGCCAATCCTCTAATTTTTTTGCTAATATAGACATCAACATCATACTTTCTGATTCAAGATCAGGATGAGTTCTAAACTTATTTAATTGGTTTCTCCTTAGAAKTGTTAGCTCCAAAATAGGTGATTCCCAGTTCTCTGGAAGTTTTCTAGGGCTCTAGTGGGTATTAAATATAAGCAGCATTGACGCGCAAGTTTTTTTAAATGTTCAGATACACTTTATCTTGATTGACTGATTTATTAATGACTTTCTAATAGCTTCAGATTTTTATTATCCTTTAATAATTTTGCAATTAATAATTTCATTGTTGTGAGTAATTGTAAAAAATATATGTACTGACTAGCTGTAATATTCCATCATCGTTGCCTGTTTCAATTCCCAATTTTATGAGTTATTTTTTCTCTTGAATATCTGCTGCTAGGTGCATTAGGTTATCTGTTACATTCTTTTCTTTCCTTTTAGTCTTTTACTTATCTGGCTTCCTCTTTATACTAATTTTTATCAAGTTTCCATGTTTCTTTTTATTTTGCTTTATTTTTTTAAATGTCTTGCATTTCACTTTGGTGAAGCTGGTTTTTAATCAAAGTAAGCAGTTCTGATTATTGATTGCTGTTTTTAAGCAACAATATTTATAAATAAATACCTGTTTTTAATCTTCGTTTCCCATTTATATTTTTCCTCTGATTAACTTACCATCATTTCCAAGTTTGATAAATAGTTCCTTGAAAAGATMCCACATTTACTTAGGATTATTCCATATGCAAAACATGAAAAATATACACATAATTCTCTACATATAAAATGRCAACATCATACATCCTGATCACTTTTTTCCTAAACAAATCTTAAATTGTAATTTTACAGACAGTTTTTCTTTATCTGATACCATGAGTTGCAGAATTCCATGGGTTGGATATGACTGTTTTGAGACCTTCTTAAAATTCGAGGCACACTGAAACACTGACAGCATCAGACCATTAAAAAGTCTCAAAGAGTTCACAATTCTCTATGACACAGGCTGGCATTTTACTTGTTTAGTAGAATTTGTCAATTTTGGAAAATGCTCCATCTRGAAAAATTATTTGGCACATATTTAGCCCATGCTGAAGGACTCTACAGAATGAGGCTGCATTTAAGCACATTATAAAATGATCTCCTGGTATCTCTAGCAGCTATTAAAAAAAAATAAAAAATACAGAAAGGGCACTTGCTTTCAGCAAATGTTACCCAAAGGTTTGAAATTAGGCATATGCTTAACATTACCTTTTAGCAAATGATATCAAAATGTTTAAAATTAAGCATATGCTTAACATTATTGCTACATTGCTGCAGTAACTTGTTACACAATACAGTATAACATCCATAGATAATTAGGAGGACAGATACACCTATACCTTACAGTGTTCACATTTGTGGGCTTGCAGATGAACTCTTCACAGCTTGCTGCCCACAGCCTTGATCCATCAAAGTGCTTGGAGATACTCAGACACRAAAGCAAGCAAATTATCCCGCTCAATCATAAGTTATTGCTATGTTTAAAGGCTTTACTGGTTTGARGCTATAAATAGCAGTCACACTACGAGTACTATCCATCCAGATTTCTGTCATTAAAACTGCYATGACTCTTTTCGAAACAGTGCCTGTCAGAGCTCATCAGCGTCCTGGCTAGCACTCCTCTAACTGCTCAGCAGCCTTGTATTGAAACAGTTACTTGCTGAAAATGTGTCTTTGCTGAAATCAAAAATAGCAGTAGATCTGATGCAGCGTGAGCTGCATTAATCAAGGTTTCTTGGCTCCTGGGATGAGTTTCTGGAGAAGAAGAATGGCAGAGAGAGCACACGTGCAAGTCCTGCCATAGAATGGCAGATAGGCTGACACACAGAAGTTCACTTCACCTGGAGCGGGAAATGTCTCCTGCCTTGAGTGATGAACTGCCCAGAGCAAAACTCATCCTTCTAGTCCAATGAACATTTAATTACTTATACMCTGTGAATCAATGGCAGCAGGAGAAAGAGTCCCTTGAATGAATTCCCAGTAGCAATCCTAGGGAGCAAGGATTCAAACCTGTCTCCAGTGCCCTGAAAGGGAGCCTTGCAGAGTGAGTGTAGGGACCAGAGATAGGTTTGCCTSCCATTTCTGGCTAAGGAAGGAAAAATAATGATATGAGTATTAAGATTAGTRTGTGAAGCCCCTTTGTTTCAGAATGATAGGGTAGGAGCATGAAAAAAATAAATAAAAAGGATCATATCTCTCTGTGTCTGACCTCTTCAAGAATGTGGAAGTAAAGGGGGGAATGGAGAAGRACTGCTTGCAAAGGAGAAGCAGATGTACTTCTGGGCAATGAAACTGTGAGTTTACAACCACACCATGAGACATGAGAGCATGTGCAATGCTATCTGAGCCTTGAGGGAAGAGCCTAGGGCATGAAACACCAGAGCTCCTACTCCAGAGAAATTGAATGCTTGCTCAAAACAAGTGGGGAAAGAAGAGTTAGGGGTATTTTTCCTTTTCCCTTCTGTTCCTTGGCTTGTTTTAGACTGAAGGAAGCAAACAAAAACCTGTGAAGGAGTCACGAGACACTTCTGTTCCTACTGGACACGGCTGACCTCAGAAAGCACAAGAAAAACATGGATCACCCAATCTGTGAGGTGCGAAGTTTATTGGAATGAGGGGCCAGGGTCAGCCTCCCAGGCGGTCACCATGCAGCATCAGTGCCTCCCTTACAGCCAGATCTACTATAATAAACCCCACAACCCCTGTCCCTTCGGAGGATGCTCTACATTTCTAAATCACTCAAGACTTCAGTCTAATGTGAAGAATGTTCAGTGAAGGCAAATAATAAGCTCCAAAAACATGTGAGCGCAAACATATGGTGAGCCAAGCTGCTTATGGAGAAAATAGCAAAACCTTAAATAACATTTAAAAGCAAACCTGAGTAAAACCTCATAGGGGTTTTTCTCTTCACAAAATGCAGACAGTAATGACCATTCGACCAAGAATTGACAGCATGAACTGTTGATTAAGGAAGGACAAAAGTGCAAAAACTGATTTGCATTGGTCTATGGAGCTGCCCAGCAGTACTGCCACCCACCCTGACGTAGCAGAGCTCTGCTGCTCTTCCRAACTGTGCGCCGAGGAGCATCCCATGGGCAAGGCTCCACCAGCTCAGGAATGCCAGCCCCCTGACGTGCTGTTTTCCCAGTTGTCAGCTCTGTTTATAAATTGCCCACTTATAGCAAATCCAGCACCTGCTTTGGACACCTCAAGCTGCCAAGTGCTTGAGTGTATCTCAAAACAAGCCATTCCATGCTTTAGTCCATTATGCTGAATTCTTTGATTAACGCRGGATTTCTGAGGGCAAGTTGTTGTGAGCAAAACTCTGGAATTGCTTTTGGGAAGACCTAAATATTTCCTCTMAGAACAAATAGCAGATCCAGTGGGCCTTGAACATACTACCCTCTATAAGCACAATATGTTTATCCTTTACAGCGCTTAAGGGTGAATTTAGACTGATAATTCAGAATTTAAAAAACCCAAAATAATAGTAACTTTAAAATTGAATCTTTGACTGTTTTGTTCAACTGGTTTGCAGTTTCTATTTTACTGAATATGGTAGTTATTCATTAATAACTCCCAGGTGGAAAATWTTAGATGCTTGGATTTGTTCAAACTTGATCACCACTTCCTGTAACCAATCTCCCTCATCCTGAAAGTGCTCAAACAACTAAAAGCAAACTCTTGGTTACACACAACAGAMAATGCAAAAGGCTTGTGCTGGACTCATTTCTGGGCTGCCCCAAGCTCAGCCCAAACCACAGCTGGGTCTGAAAACAGCCCAACTACTGCTGCGGAAGAAAAGCAGTCCCAAGGAAAATCTCACCTGCCAGTCTGTGGAGACAGAGATTCCAGAGTTGTTAATAACCAGCTAAAAGGAAAGGGGAAGGGCTGGAACTAAAAGGCTAAAAGGAAAGGGGAAGGGCTGGCACGGACACATCTTCAGCTGAAGGAGGACTTCTGTGAGTCTGCACAAAGCAAGGTCTCCTGTGTTTTGATACTTCTTCCTCCTCCCCTGTGGTCAGAAATAGCTCCAAATTTGTGACCTTCAGGCGTGGTAAAATCAGCCCATTTGTTAGTCTGGTCTTTTGGGGAGGCTTCTGGTGTAAGAGGGGTGATTAGACTCAGAGATTAATGAGTTTTGGGGGGTGGTTGTTTTTCAATGGCTTTAGTGATTTGTTTCTGCATTTCTTGTTTTTTTATTGGGTATAAATGGAATCACTTGAGGTTGTCATTGTGTGAAATGAGCTTTCCTCAGGTATCCAAGTCAGAATTCATATTGGATGAATATTAATTCATCCATATGAAGAGAGTGAATGAATGTGGTGAGTGAATGAAGAGAGGTGAGTGAATGTGGCCTTGAATGCCTTGAATGTATAGATTTCCAATTCTCCCTGGACTGTTCATCTCATTTGTGCCAGTACAAAATTGGCCCCGAATGCTATTGAGTAAAAACTCTTGAACAATAGCAGCCTTTTACCCAGGTCAGGCTGATTCCACCACTCACAGTGACCTTGGCCTACAAGCCCTGTGGTGCTGCCTTGCAGCTGGACCAYGCTCACTCAGGAAGGGTCTTTACAGCATGAACAAGGTGGTCCTGGTGATCTGTATTCAGGGAAGCTGACACCCAGTGATGCTGAAGACCAACAGTCTAGAAACACTTCATTAATCTGTGAAGCTCACTGCCCCAAGATAAAAGGAGGTCAAGTGCTCAAGAGGACTCCAAATGGATTAGCTTTTGTACTGCTTTTGCAAGCTTATAATTGTACTTGACATTCACAGATGACAGCAGAGAAACYACCACATTACAGGGCATTATCCAGTCTTTCCTGTAGTTAGAGAGAAAAAGACAAAAAAACATTGTCCAAACAATTTCTCAGGGGCATCTGACAAGGTCTAGTAAAAGAGGGGCAGCCTACCAGAGAGATACCACTGCTGTATGACCCCTCCCAAATGCCTCCTGAGTGCCTGCTGACTTGCCAAGGGCTAGAGGATGGCTTGGCTGGCTCAGGAGGTGATGGCTGTGCAAACTATCAGCAAAGCGTGGAAACAGAGGTTTAGTGGGACAAGAATTAATGCTGTGAAAATGTAATAGACTGGCATGCCCAGCCATGACAGCCATGGCCACTTGCACCTCGTGGGAGTGGTGACAGTGTCCTGGGCCAGTGACAAGGGAAGGCAGGGAGCCAGRAGCTGCCTCCTGACTCAGTGCGTGTCTCCTGTGACGCAACCCCTGGCTCAGGCATATTCTTCAGACGGAGCTTTGATTTTATTCCAAAAAACTGGTAAAATTGTTTTAAATGCATTGGAGAGGACTGTGTTATTACCAGCTTGTTTTCCCCCTCTAWAATCAAATGGAGCTGTGTGTATGATGGGGACAAAATGCATACAAAACAATGTTTACCAGGTTTTCTGAGYATTACTTAAGACACTGAAATAATATAATTTTAAGCATATGACCCAGAACTTAGCAGACAGTTTTGGAAGTATGTTTCTCTATTTATCATGAAAAGAAATTTGAAAATAAATTCAGATAYCTGAAATTCACTTTAGATCTTTGATGCTCTAAATTGTTGGATGTCTAATTTTGTTCCGGTCAATSTGAGAGAAAAAGCTTTACACTGAATGTTTTGTGTCCAGTTTTACWGTTACTCATTTTTGTGTTTCTATGTAAAAGTCTTTTTTAAATACCATATTAGTATAGACTTACTGGCAGCCAACTCTTTCATGCCACAAATCTGCTTTTCAGACTTCAAAAATAATTTCTAAGCACTTAAAGAAGTCTGACATTGCATTACTTTTTCTGAGCATGGATTGTCAGTAAAGAGATTATGCAGATCGAAATTCACCTTTTGCTACCAAATATAGAAAAGGGAACCTTTGAAGCCTAAGAACAGCTAAGAGTAATTGTCAGTAAAGAGATGGAGTTTCATGGATAGGAAGCGATTGTAGCTTTAGGCAACTGTCAGACTGAAACAGGAGGTCATAAACTTCCTATTAAACCTTTTACTTCATCAGCAGTTCTTAGGTTTACTGCTCTACTTACAGTACTATGCCAGTGGATCATTTCAGATCAACTTCCCTTCCCTTCCCTTCCCTTCCCTTCCCTTCCCTTCCCTTCCCTTCCCTTCCCTTCCCTTCCCTTCCCTCACAATAGTGATTAAAATTACTTTCTCCATGAAATCCTGAAATATTCAATATAAACCTATTAAATTCCAGGTGAATCCCAGTGAAATAGTTTGGAAAATGCTCACTGAGGTGTACTGGTACAAGTAAAAATCTTTACCAGAGAGGAGAAACCTGACTGTTRTGAATTGTGTCCAGCAGGCATCCAGTGAAGGGACAAATAAGTACCTCAGACATGCACATTTTAAAGATCAAACTCCTCCAGTGTGCTTAGATATTTGAGAGGACACAGTGTTACTTGTCACATTTTCCTGACATGAGAGATACCTGCACTCATGCCACATAGCTTGTGCAGGCATGCAGTCCTCCAAAGAAGCTGCAGCTTTTGGCTCCAGTCAACAGTACGTGCATCTTAACACATTACTTTTGTTTAGGATCTTGGCTCAGAGCCCAGCCTTTGGGTCACTGAGTGAATATTGCACACAGGATATTTTCCTGTATTTGGTAACTGCAGTTTTTCTCATAAACACATCAGTTGTGCTAAGTGCATATTTCATTTTGCATATTCCCTGTTTTCYGGTGTGCATCTCAGTGGATGGCATTATTCATATTATAGCAGATCACCTATGAATGCTGACTTGCAATGGCTTCACGGATCTCTACGTCCATGCCAGATGCAAGGAATTTGCTGATCAGTATCTGGCCCCTAGTATGCACCTCCACTAGTACAGAAGCGTCTGTGCCATTTTAGGGCTTTCTGTGTCATTAGGATAACCCTGCTTGAGCAGAGAGGTTGGATCAGATGGTCCCTTCCAGTCTTACCCATTCTGTGACTGTGAGATTGRTCACACTCTGCTGCTGAGTGTTTTTCAGACCATGCTTTGGAGCCCTGCTCCTCAACCCCGCCCTGGATTTGGTCTGACARTTTATCTGCAGTAGTTAATATACTTCAGCATTTTCCTACAACCCATTTCCATGCTGTGTGATATTCCCTCCTCCAGTGTATACAGGAATACAGTACCTAATAACATACTGATCTTCAACTATCCATGAAAGCAACAAGGGAAGAATCAGGCCTGAGTTGCTAATACAGAACAGATAGCCAAACCAWGAGTGAAACACAACACACTGCAAAGAGCTGCACTAGTTTCCCATGCAAATAAATGTTTCCTTTTTAAGAAATTATGAGAATTGTAATTGTAGTACATGTAAAGAAATCAGTCTTTAGCAGCTTCCCTTCAGCACGCTGCTCACCTTGAAGACTGAAAGATCACAAGAAAATTACCAGATTCATCTGTGTTCCCTCTGCCTGAGATCAGGACATATCATTTGAGATCAAGTGCTTTACTACAGGCTAAGTCCTGCTGTATTAATTCATCTTTTACGGAGTTTAGTCATGGCTGCAGCTCAAGAAACCTAAGTTTTCATCAAAGCTAACTTGCCCAGGAGTTGGCTGAGTCATCTCACACCCTTTACCACCCCAGACTTCAGTTTCACCACTACTGAAATAGAGCTAACAGTGTTTTCTTGTGGTGCTTTAAGATCAGCTGCTGAGTTAAGGAATTTTGCTATTATTTAGATGAAAACCTGTATAACTTTTTGAAATCTGTGCAACAATTAAGAGAAGATGAGTATCTTCCCTGAAGTGCTCATCACAGGACATGAACCTCTCCAATATGTAGGGAATGTATTGTCATTTTGCAGCAGGTGGGGAACTGACCAGAGGCTATCGCTGCTGYTTTCTATTCACAGCCACTTCACAGCACCTTCACACTGACACCATCCTAAACCTCTCTGGACAGCTGTCCTCCCACCAGCACCCTGCTCCACAGTCACATGGCTTCACAGCTGACCTTGATCCAGATCCACATCGTTATAACCACAGAATAAGCTGACAAGCACTGCCACTAGGCTTCCACTCCAAAGAAAGTTTGGCTACGCAAAATGATGAGTTGAGAGGGACTCATCAGTCATGGCCAGTGTGCCACGGGAGGACATGGAACATGGGAGGTCAGGTAATCCATCTGAATCAGCTAATGAGAGGAGAACTGAAATCTCCCATGTAAGCAGCCTACAGCCAGTGGTTATATTTTGGCAGTGGAGTGAAATTTGAAAAACCAAGAAAATCAAAGYGAAAGAAAGTGGCTAGTTTAGATGCCTTAAGGTCAGGATTTCAGGTGGAAGACATTGCATCCCAGCAGGCAACATATTACAGAAACAGTGCTCCTCAGCTCTTTCCCCCGCAGATTCACAAGTAGGCAGCATACTGACCTCCATAGGTTTCGTTTTGGGCAACTGGTTGTYCCTTGGGAAGAGCCTGGGGCCACTCTGGAGTGTAGTGAGTGCACTAAAATTATCCATACACTGAAAGCACTTCCTGCAATATCCAAGAGGTTCCCTCAGCTTGGGTACACTTGACCACGATCTTGTATAATACTTACACAGATTTCCTGGTGCACCTAAGCACCTCAGCTAAAGTCTGTGAATATGGRAGAGTTAATTAGAACTTTTCTTTGTCCTTTTTTTTTTTCCCTCTCTTTTCAGTTTTATGGCTATTCACAAGTGATCAGGAGGTCTTCTTTTAGAATTGAAGTATTACAGTTCAGTCTTCCACCAGAGAACTGAAAATGCTGTTGTTGTAATATTGTTTTTAGTGAGCTCTAGTTACTTACTTGTGGGAAAAGGAAAATAGTGTTTTGTCCCAAAGCATGGTAAGCAAAATGTATTTCATTTTAGAGTAGACTACTATAAAAGCAAATACTAAAAATTGCTATATGAAAACCTCAAGAAATTCAACAAAACATTTTCTTTCATTTTTTTTTTGATTAAAATTGTATTGTTTTTTTCTTCCCTTTATATATACAGAAGACACTTGTTTCCCAGGATGCCTTCCTGGGAGTAAGTCTTTGGGATGTGGATGGAATTTAAAATTAGACTCATTTATTTATTTATTTATTTATTCTGGCTAGATACGTGACTGGCACTTGGTTGCATTGTTCCCTCTTACAGTAAGTAATTTTTCTTTCTCATTTCATTCTTCATTTGGCAATAGCTCAAACATGTCAGTATTAGAATTGTAACCATATTCTGAAAAAACCCACTGATGTGCAATATACCTCCTACTCTGCTTTTAATTTCAATTAAAGGTTTAGTAGAAACTCTTCCAGAAGGAAATATAACCTCAAGCAAACTATTTTAATACCATAAGGACAAACACTCAGGCAAAGCTAAACACAGCTCACTGTAAATTACAGGGCAGTCTTTCCCAGAGTATGAAAGGATATAAGCAGCCTAAATTGACTTTCTTCACCTAAAAAATTACAAAAAAAAACCATGACAGAAAGAGAAGTCATTAGTCTGACRGTGACATGAAGACCCAAGGTGATGCTATTATAATTACAGTTGTGGATATCCTCAATAGTACTGTTCTGTTTCATGCCCATTCTTGCAGAYAGATTTCTGGTGTGCAAGAAGAGAGGATAGCAAGTGATATAGAGTGATCTGCTATAATAGACTAGAAGAAATGGAGGAGTGAGGAAAAGTCCACCTGCACGCTGTCTAACAGTAGGCAGGGTTGTGACAGACCTGTAGGTTTACTGAGGTCAAAAGGAGAGAAAGCAGACCCTGTAGGGCCATTACTCTGTGTTCTATGTAAACAGCTATTCCCATGTCCTGACCTCTGGGCCCAGGAAGATATTCCTGTTCAAGGTCACAAGGAAAACAGAAGATGTAAATAGAGCCTGGCAGTTTTTGAAGGAGAAAGGCCTTAATTACATGGAGACAGACAGACAGCCTGCCGTGGAAAGCCAGCTCTGCAAGCTAAGCTTAGTGTAAAGTGGCCACCCCCTGAAGAGCTTTCCCATTTAGCATCAACATGCAAGATAGCTAACCAAAGTGAATTCGCCTGTGTTTCATTAACAGACATTGTTACTAAAATGAAACTGATTTCCTGGATTCTTTTCAATAAAGCCACCAAAAATAGTTTCATGCTGCTGCCAAAATATCAACACAGTCCAAATTCCCATGGAGAGAATCAGTGTGTGCTTTTTACTTTTTATAATTAGTCACCAAATTAATTACATGTACTTTACTTGGAGTCCAGGAGCCACTACCACCACCAGTAAAAAGAAGGCTATGGAGTACACTATTCCTTGCTTCRTCTGTTGAAAGAGCTTTTAAAAATAAGGTATTTTAGTCAGCATAGTAATGTTAGGGTCATTAGATGGATTGAATGGAAAATGCACCATTATAAAAAAAAATTATTTGTCAATGTTTTTATATCAAGATTAAATAAGTTTAACAGAAGTATGTGTTCTGTTAAACAGAAGTATGTGTTCTGTTCTCCCAGAAGTCTGGGAGAGTCTTAGGGGCAAATCTCTTAAGATGTCTCATCTTGGTCAAAGAAATAAGCATTTTTTAGCCCATGTAACCAGCCCTGGTGACTTGAATAGAATAATAACTGAACAATTCACAATATCAGATTAAAAATACCGATCGTAATTATATTTAACACTTCACCAGAAAGAAAAAAAAAGAAAAAAAAATCATAGTTTCTTACATGTTCTTAAGTGATCTGGGCCTTCAGTCTCCAGTTATGGGACACTACTCTTACTGAGATCAGTTTTTTCCAGTTGAGTTTCAGTAAAAGTAATCTTTGGGGTGCTCTGGATGAACCCAGAATGGCCCTTAAGAACTGCTTTAAAAATGAGCACTTGTGGCTAAGTTTGTATGTTCTGCATCTCTGGCAGTTTGTTAGTGTGACAGGCTGAGCTAATARCGTTTAATTTCTTCATCTTTTATGAGTTTTGTGTGAGGCTCTGATCTGTGCTTGCCTTTGAAATAGAATCAATTCTCTTTCAACTGTGATTTGGTTCATTCAGTGTGCAAGATACACAAGAAACTCTGATCCTCAAATGTATTTCCCTGCAGCACAACACTGTCATTGTGACAGGGAACAGGAAACACTGTGAAAATTGAAGATGGCTGAAGTCAGAAGAATGTTAATTATATAGTGGGAAATTTGCTGAAGCAATGCTTTTTAACCTTGTTCTGTTTGGAAGGCCCCAAAAATCTGCAAGTGCATGCAAACCCCTCTTCAGAAAAAGAAACTTATTTGCTAACATATTTGCATTTGGGTTTTCTTTCACACTCTAGAAGAGTGGCTGCTAAGCTAAAACACTAGCATAAGGATTTCTTATTCAAAAACTGGGATATGTCACTGGTTCTTTATGATGTCCTGTGGTGAGAACCTCAGTTACTAGGATTTTATAAACAAAAAAGGTATTTCATTCAGCAACAGCACGCTCAAGTAGCGTCTCTGAGCCGTTGCAAAGAAAAGCCATACTAGTATCTTCTGACAATTGTTTGGATTTTTCTTTGCTAATTATAATACAGCTTTAATAATACTTAATTTGATACTTCCTGTCATCATAGATGACCTATTTCCAACACAATCATTCTTAATTCTCAGTATTAGCTAGCGTGGGATCTGATGTTGAATGGTTACATTATGACTTTGCTAAATAGTATTGTATAATTTGATCATACTGAAAAATTTATATCTTTGAATATTTGTTCATTTTTAAGTATAAGGGGAAATATTGTCAGTTTCTAYCTCCTTTCTTTCCTCATCTTTATTAAGTAAAGGTTATATTTACATTTCATCCCTCTGCATATCTGAAAACAAAGCTATCAATTCTCTCAGAAACATGCAATCAAAGTATCACCTATGCATAACCATTCCATAATCAAAGAGCTTTGATCTGTCTACATTTCTGCTTCTTTGTCTTCGGAGGAACAGACTTCCAGGATAATTTTCTCATATTTTGGAAGGATTTTAGATTCTGATATCATTTCTTATTCAAGTACAGGAAGCATTTACGTTGTAGGCATTCTTTCTTTCATAAATATTCAGTAAAGATTTATTTCTTGCATACAAATTCCCTGMTGCTCTGAGCTTTGGGAAATTCATTCCTAGGATGAATCATAAAAAATTCTTGCTAGATAGAATTTCAACAGCCTTCACCATAAGTTATCAACCTTCGTTACAAAGGTTAGTGAGAACTTTTGAATTTTCATGTCAATGTAACTTTTTTCATTTCATGTATCTCCATGTTCATACCATATTTCATTATTGGTTGTAACAACAAGGCTTAGAGAAACTGAAAGGAAACAAGTTGGAAACTTGTGTAAACTCACAGTTTACAGGCATTTTGCTGTATAAAAAATACTTACATGGATCATCAAAAAGTTTAAACACCTGGTGTGTATAAGAGACAAGTGAGTATTTCCTGATTGTCRAAAATCTGCATTTACTAAAGCAGTCGTTAGACACTGTTTGGAAATAAAACTTAATCGTTTAATGACATTTCCAGTAGAAAACACTATTTCCTATTTAACTTCTTACTAACATCCTTAAGCCTGTGATTGGATTCCTTTTGTGTGCAAGATATAGAAGAAACTCTCATCCTTAAAAGTATTTTCCTGCAACATATCACTGTTCATTGAAATTGGAGATTTATGTGAAGAAATGAGAAGAAAGGAAACAAGCTGGCATTGCATATTGGCAATTTTAAAACATGTATTACAACATAAAAGCATTTTTATACTCCATAACACATCCCTGGGTTTAAATGTGAGTTAAATTAAATAAACTATATGGATCATCCAGCTTTTTGCTGGAAACAGGCTATCACAAAAACTGTCCTGGAATTTCTCCCTATAGCTTGAACCTTCATCAGAGCTGCAGGAAGGGCTAACCAAGAACTATCTGCTTTTCACACAATGTAAGCAGGTGGCTTGATACCTTTAAATTAATTGCAGAAAGATGCATTGTCATTTGCAGTCAATATGGATTTTGGGTTTCTAACGAAATTTTAGTAGGATGAGCACTAAGGCAAAAGTGTCATAAGATAGACTTATTGTAGAATGTAGGATATATACTGAATGGATATGTACAAAGTGAGTAGTTACCTTTCTTCACACAGAAGCAACCTCTTTTAAAGAGGTGGCTCAGGAAAAATTAAGTTTAAATCTAAATTTCTCTGGAGGTGTAAGTACCCAACAAAACATAAATGTAATGAATCACCTAAGATTCAAGAAAATGGAAGTTAGGTAATTTCTTAGATGAAGAAAATAGAGAGAAATCACACATTTTAGGAGACAGACTATGTTCAGAAATTTGGTCAGTAGAGATCCTGATGTTAAGGGTGCTGAGSCCATATTTTTAGAAGTGTGAAAGAAGTTGTTGCTTAATTGACATATTTCTTGGGCCACTTAAYGTGCTACGAGAGTCAGTGCTGTTCACGTGCAGAGTGAGAGCAGTGAGCTGAAGCACTGGCTTGGTCGGACTCCCAGGAAGCACCCAGACCACAGGGCCCTGTTAATCCACTGCACAGCACAGGATGCCTGGGGACACTCTGCTCAATCACCCCTGGCACAGGGAGCCAAGAATTTGGCACAGACCACCTCAGCCCTGGTACCTTTGCAGTTTGAAATAGAAAGTGCTCTGGGGCAGGGATTGACTGTTTCTGGTATTCACGTCTCATGCAAATCYCTTGAGCACCACAACAGAGAAAATAATAACAGTCATCTCCCATAAAACTACTGAAATCCTGATTGTTTCAAAGAAGGCAGTAGAATTATTAGTTTCTTGCTGGGTAGCAAGTATAAACACTCATCACCTTCTTCACTTTCCATTTCTTTTCTTTGTTTTTTCAGCTAATGGTCTAATGCTTGACACCCCTTTCCATGGAGAAATTTTTCCTAACATTCAGTCTAAAGCTTCTCTGACACAACTTGWAGCCGTTTCCTCTTGTCAATTGCTTGGAGAAAGAGACCAACCCCCACCAGGCCACGGCCTCCYCTCRGKMAGTTCAGAGAGCCATGAGGTCACTCTGAGCCTCCTTTTCTCCAGGCTGAACACCCCCAGCTCCCTCAGCTGTTCCTCACAGGATTTCTGCTCCAGACCCTTCCCCAGCTCCGTTGCCTTCTCTGGACTCGCTGCAGCCCCTCAGTTCCTTCCTGCAGGGAGGGGCCCAGAACTGGACACAGCCCTCGAGGTGTGGCCTCAGCAGTGCCCAGGACAGGGGGACAATCCCTGCCCTGCTCCTGCTGGCCACAYCATTGCTGATCCAGGCCAGGATGCCATTGGCCTTCTTGGCCACCTGGGCACACCCTGGCTCATGTTCAGCTGCTGTCACAGCACCCCCAGGTCCTTTCCAGCCCCTCTGTCCCAGCCTGTGGCACTGCCTGGGGTTGTTGTGAGCCAAGGGCAGGACCCGGCCCTTGGCCTTGTKGAACCTCACCCCAYTGGCCTCAGCCCATGGATCCAGCCTGTCCAGAGCCCTCTGCAGAGCCTTCCTGCCCTSCAGCACATCAACACTCACACCCAGCTTGGTGTCACCTGCAAACTGACTGAGAATGGACTTGATTCCCTTGTCCAGATCATTGATAAAGATATTAAACAGAGCTGCCCCCAGTACTGAGCCCTGCTATGTTTGATAAAAACTTTATTTGATCCAGAGTAGTGTTAGAGGCTGAAATCTATCTAAAGATCGTCACAGACTTTCATGTTAATCATAATCCTTTCTAGCTCTCTAATAGTGGGAAAAACAGCTGAAAAATAACCTATGAAGGTTTTTGYAGCCGAATGATTTTAAAAAGCACATTTTTCTCCTATAAAATATGCATCTTAAGGGCTACTGACTGCGAACAATCAAAGATCAAGTTAATTAATTTCTAAACATTAGGTTACTTRTTTAATTGCTACATATGGATTTAGATGGTGAATGTAAACACATCTTTGAAAATCCTAAACCACACAACCTTTTCAGATATGAATCAAACTGTAGTCAGGCAATCACATGCTTCAATTATCTTCCAGAAAGGATGCAGAAGCCCATTTGACATGAAGAAAGKGCTCAAATGTTCCCATGCTTGCAAGAGGAGGGAGGAGAGGTGCTGCATAGGCCTTTGTGCCTTGCCTTGTAATCTCATTCCCTGGTCGGATACAGCTGCARAGCTGCTGTCAGCTCAATGCCTGGATGTGCTGGAAACCATCACTGTTTTGGCAGTCAAACACGTGGTTATGGCTGATAGAGGTTGGAAAATATGGCTGAAATTAATGGGGCTTGTGCCCCACTGAGCACGAGAGAGTTAATCTCAGACTCACCTATTTTTGCATGCAGTACAAAGTCGTTCAATCCTAATTTGTGTGCTTTGCAATCAATACCATGTATTTACAGAACCAGGCATCCCCCAAAAGAATTTTAAGGGCACTACAGGTTGTTATTTTCATCTAATTACCAGAAAGAGTCATAAAAAGTTATCACAACTTCTTCATTTACTGGACTTTCATCTGTTCAGCTGTTCTGATGCAAAATAAACTCCTCATTTCGATTTCAAGGTGTGGCCCTGKGTCATGTTTGCCAGCGACCCAATTGCTGCCTCGAGGACAGCGCTTCCTGTCAGTCCCAGGGGTGGCCCCCTAAGAGGCCCATCTTAATGTCCAATATCAGCTAAAATAAGAGATATTTGGGTTGGGTGTTGTGTTTTGAGGAAATTGGAGATTTGCACCTTTGCTTTCAGATCATCTCACATCCCTCAAAATACAGCAGGGAACGAGCACCCAGGTCTGAAATCAGAGAGTAGCAAAGTCAGTTTTTCTCAAATAATAAAGCCCAAAGAGAGAAATGGATGCCAGGCCTATGGTTTCCTCTTACTGACAAATTCCAATTGTCAGAGCATGTTTTAGCTGTTGTCTGACATTATGTCTTGCTAAACTAGTTTGAAACTTTCACTTTTTTAAATGCGTGGGGAATTGAAAATTGTATTTTGAAAGCCAAACAAATGTATTATTTTTAATGCTGTAAAGGCTGGAGTTTTGCTTTCCAGAGTGTAYAGAATAGTAACATATGGTGACATTTTAGCAACAAGTCCTTTCTATTACTGGTCACATTTCATTATTTTAACCCATTTAGTTTTAAGGTACTTGATCTAGGTAGTGACAGCCCAGGTTGTACTAGGTTTCATATTTCATAATACACAAATAATCTCAAACAAGAGAAACCCAAAGCTGACTCCAAATTTATATCAAGATGAAGCAGAATGAAGTGAGAAAACCTAAGTGTGTGGCTAATGTTTCAACAGCCCACCACTGAGATCAGAAGAAATTCATGTCCAAAAGACTATAAAATTTCTTTCTGTAAGAGCTAAGATCACTCCTGCCAGAGAAGTTGATTAGGTTAAAAGAGCAAACACATAATTCTTTCAGGTTTTGACATCTGCAGTAAATTATATTCTTTTTCATATAATAAAACATTTATAATTAATCAAAAAGGTTGTTCACTGTATGTTTTTGTAGTGCTTGTGGCTTTTACTGCTGGTGTTCATGTAACCAAAGTTTCTGATAGCACTTATATTTTTAGAAGGTTTTCTGCAAGTTTCTACCATGTTTAAAAATATTACATGATGATCAAACTTTCTACTAAATTCTGGAAGAGAAAATACTTAGGACTTTTCACTGTGCCCTCTGATTAAATGAAGGAAAGCAGTAAATAAGCAATCAAATGTGAATAAGACACTTTTTGATGTCTTCATTGCTTCAGCCTTTAACATTTTGATCCACAAAGTTTGGACAAACAACACCCTAAATTTTGTAAACRTATCTTTGCAGTTATAGCGCATGGGTTCAAACCATGCAGAAATAATATGGGTTCAGTCATAAAAGATAAGGCTCAGACTTTTGGTCTGCCTGCTCTCTGTATCCAATCATGTATTTTTGCTTTTGTGTTGTGGCATTTTATTGTCTCAAAGTGACCTTTATCCGTGCTGTGATTCCTCCTTTTCTTTCTCCCTTAAGTATTGACTTGGTTCTGGGCAGCTGAGGGCATTGGAGGCCCTGCAGTGACTTGTGGTCTGGGGACAGAATCAGACGAGCTGCAGAGCACAGCACAGGCACGCAATCCCACAGCTCAGCACAAGCTGCTGCTTTGGGGCTGTCCCAGTCCCATCTCATCTGTGATCAGTGCACAGCACCCCAGTAAATGTGCCCTGTGCCCTTGCTGCAGCCTTGCCTCTAGAGCAACACATGGATGTGTAGTCAAACATGTTTTGAATCAAATTTTTCAGTGTTCACCTCCACGAGCCTGCAAAAATACAATCCAAAGTGCAACTCTAATAGATATATTCAAATGGATTTCCAGATTTTTTTTCATTGAACATATTGAAATTCAAATGCTAGGATTCTACTTCAGCTGAAAGATCAATGATACTTAACCATGCATGTACCGCAGGTAAGTGGCTCTTTTGCTTTGAAAGTGACTGTGTCCCCTGGCTCACAGCAATGGTGCATCTGAAGTCCTCAGCACTGCYTTCAGCAGAGCAGGTTTAACCTGATAAGAGTAGTGAGTTTACAGAAAGGTAAAATAGTCTGTTGCACTAAAATTCCAATTAACCAGAAAGCCTTCAAACCATATGAAAGAAATGCATATATGACAAGTTCTTTAATCCTTCAGGACCTGATGGCCCATTAAGAGGTTCCTAGTCAAACCTAAAGACTGAACAGGGYCATGTGAGACTCTGCATGTGCTTAAGTAGTAAGCACTTTATAAGTAACTGCAATGTGATGAGTTTCATGGCCAGTTGAGTAACCTATGCAATGTTCCCTAAGCCATGGGACACGAAGAGGCATTCTASCACAGGTATCACCATGGTATCACCAGTGGATTTAGTTCTTTCCCTTACCATAATGCAGTGATAAAACTTTCCGCAAGCTGTATTTTGGAAAATACATCTTGGTCAAAAAGYAGATTTTGAACTTTATATTCTCTTTTTGAGTCTAGGTAAGTACATTTCACCTTGAAAGATCATATTAACAATAAAAAACCTTCTATTTACATCAGACACTACTGCCTTCTCCCATGTCTATGTGCATGTGTAACTTTATGTTTTCAAAAGGAAAATTAATCTTCCTCTGCCTTTAATGTAAGTGCCATAGGAATATGTTTCCCTATTCATTCCAATGCAAATTTTATTCCAAATTCCATAATGAATGCAGATATTCCCTAACCTGTCCCTCTGCCCCTGTTAAGCATCTTCATAGATGTAGGGGTGTATAACATAGAAGTGCAGAATCACAGTGAATAGGTCTAACAACTCAGCTCAGACAAGGCACCCATGCTGTGTCGCAGCAAGAACATTCTGATCTTTTATAAACTGTAAATTACGTTTCCTGGACATAAGGATTTCTTGTGTATCAAGCTACCTTAAAAAAAAACCCCAGTCATGAGATTTTGTGGGATGAAGGGAAGAGGGAAATTTTTCTTCAATTATTTCATTTTTTCTAGACAAGAAGATAATTATCTCTCTAATTTTTTGTTAGTGTAATTTGTTCAATGAGAAATAAATTGAGAATATATGCATTAAGCTTGAAATTTTCACTTTTATGCCATAAGGGTATACATGATTTTACAGAAAATAAAACACTTAATTTAGGCTTCAAATCACTTTTTGATAAAGCCATTTCAAGTTTCATAAAAGTATCATGTTATTGTGACTGAAGAAACTATGAGGCTCCCTCACCCAAGCAGTATACCACAGGTTAGATGTCATAATAACACTAATTTCATGCAGGAATCCTTCACTGTCCTCACAGCCTCTTGACCACCCGTTTAGAAAGATGATCTTCTCTCATGATCATTCCTGTCTCCAACTTTCAGCAGTACGAGATGAGAATACATAACTCTTAAGAAATGGATCAGTTTTGGAATTTAGAAATGACACAGTAGTGTTCTTTATTTACTTCCACAATCTACCCAAGAACTGAACTAGAAATTATTCTTACTGATCTAGTTATTCTAACCCAATCTATCCTGCAAAATGACCAATAGCTTTTATTTTGAGTCATCACTCACTTTTGTCTAACAGATTACCTAATTGGCTACCTCTGTATGAAGAAAGTTATTAATAGTTAAAATTCTTCCTTTTTCTTTCTAAAATTCTTTTTCTGTCCTTATTTTTCTTCTAATACAAGTGTTACAGGGCATATTTCCATGGACTTTCTGAATAGGTCATAAAAATTACAGAGCTTTAAATTATAAAAACAAGTATAATCAAAAGTAAACTTACTGCTCTAATGTCAAAACCATTCAATTTTCTTTTAGCGTAATATGATGCTATAGACATGTTTTGAACTAAATTTTTCTAAGCAGTCTTGAGTGATTCATGTGAGTAAAGGAAAAGATGTTAATACCCTTGATTATCTCTTTTCAGTGAAGAAAGTATCATATGTAGACAATTTTGTTCCCACGTGTTCTTAAAAGCATGTTTTCTCTTCATTTTACACTTTGATGAGTTTTTGTACAGGTCACATAGCTCTCAGCAGTCTTTAAAACTATTAATTTTACATAGTGTAGACTGAGGGCATGCATAATTTTTGAACAATTTTTTTACTTGTTGGAATCAATTCTGTTTGTTTAAGCACAAGATGATGCTTCTGTATATTACTTACAAGATAAAGATTGCTCTGAGGGCTGCTATAATGCTTATTTCCTTTTAGATCATTGAATTTGGATCTCCAAAATGGCTTTGGTAAAACTTTTCTTATGTTACAGGTTTTAAAACATGTGAATGTATTGCAATTGAAAGAATACTGAACTTTTGCATGGCTATTCTGCATTTACAAAATATACAATTTTCAGTGATATGTGCATGCAGCACTGGATCTGTATGATCATCAGTCATCTCCTCAGCTGCTAATTCCTTGCCAAGTTTCACTGCTGGATGCTTTGTTGTGTATAAAGATTTGAAATCAGTATGCAGTTGGCAATAATTTCAGAAGTAAGTTTAAAGAGCCCAGTGCATTATTTATTTTTAAAGTCCTGGGCAGTTTTCTTTCTCAAGTCAGCAGCATAAATCATCCCTTTTGGGTCTTGGGCTAGGCTTCTTTCTGTTGCTGTTTCACAACATCTGTTTCACAATGCTGAGGCAACAGACAAACTAGTCTGGCTTGGCAACAGGCCTTGCTATGCATTTATACTTCTTTTTAAATATCGTAAAATTAGGCAGGAGTGGTAGCTGCAAAACTACATTTTAATATGATTGCCTTTAAATTAGAGATGAGATTAATGCATGTCTCTGCTTAKAATTGCAAGAACTTGATATGAAGTGTAATTGATAAATCTTGAAGGCACTTTAAATGTCTCAGGCTTCTTCTCAGCAAGTACATTGTTTGTGGGAGGCAGATGGGATGGCTGAGATGACGACCCTGGGTTTAGGTGCGTGGGACCATGTCATTTACAGCCCTGGATTTAGGTGCCTGGGACCATGTCATTAAGTCAAAGCCCCAGTGAAGGGGAGGTGCTGCTGGAAAGCACATATTTTCTGGCTATTGTAACTGGCTTGCTAAGTTGCTACCTGTGTYTCTTGGCTTACCAGGGCAAAAAAAAATCATGTCATGCTTTGCTACTGTGCAGGTAGGCCTGCAGTGGGATGTATCTGTAACTTATCTTTGTATTTACAACAATGTAATATAAATAGGACCTGTCCATCCTCTTCAGCGAGCTGTTCTGCTCCTTAGAATCCTCCTGCTGCCATGGGTAGATGATTTGCTGTTACTCCAAAGCACATAGATATGATAATTTCTTTATCTGAAGACAATAAACTGGATCAACTTGTTAGGAAATATTAGAAATCACAAATACGAATGGGCTGACAGTCATCAGTATTTTCTTCAAGGTCTTTATGTTCCAGTCTCAGAGAAATGAATTCTTTTGTGCATTGTGTCTTGAAATCAGGAACATTTTGATCTACAATTAAATACACATGGTCATGGTCTTTCTTTATACAGTTCAGCTATTAGGGAATGGCACTTCTGATCATAAAGGTTGTACCACTGGACTTCTAAAATTCTGCAATATGGTCCTTACATAACTGCCTCATAAAATGCAAGCAATCTCTCTGTTTCTTGCCTTTATTAAGTGTTTATGGTGGTTGAGTAGGAGGAGGTTAGGAAGTGTTTGGTCAGAAATGATGGTCACGTCTCAGTGTTCCACTGTTGTAGGACAGAACGGGCTGTGTCCAGCTTTCTTTTCAGTCTGTGTTGGCTCATTTTTCTGCAGAGGGAAGAGACCTGTTTTATTAACATGCTCCATGCCAGCATATGCTGCGCTCAGTTGTTTTCAAAACCTGCTCATCAGAATTTCCCTACTGTGGCAGCTACAACCAGCTATGGATGACAGTCCCTTGCTAGAGATCACATCAGGGTGGGGTGAGTAAAAGTGTGCAGAGCTGTAGGAAAATCCCAGGTCCTCAAAGCCTCATCCCACCAGCTTTTGTACCGATCTMTGCTGGGACTCAGTCATGCCAG
Source organism: Malurus melanocephalus (assembly GCF_030028575.1). NCBI lineage: Eukaryota > Metazoa > Chordata > Aves > Passeriformes > Maluridae > Malurus > Malurus melanocephalus. The sequence continues at coordinate 3,612,758 of NW_026623250.1, read as the reverse complement.
GACCTCCACAGTTGCCATCCTTCACATATATCTGCTGTGGGGAGCAGTGAGGTTTGCTTTGGGAAGAGCAGAGGATGAAGATGGTTGTGGGCACTGAGAGTGCTCTGATGGGAGGTGACATTACCAGGAGGAGGCTAATGGGGCATCCTGAGATCAAGCTATTTGGCTCATAAATTTCATAATATTTTGAAGAAATCTGCTGTCAATAGTCATGTGTAATCCAGCTGTAATCCAGCATGGCCAAAGAGGCAACCCAGATCAGAGTGCAGGATTTGGGTGTGACACCACTTGTGATCCAGAAGACTATAAAAGGACAATATATGTATTCTCCAGCCCCAGTGTTTGGAGGTCTATGCTCCCAAAACTTTCTAGTTTTTATTTACTGCAAAAAAAACCCCAAAATCCTGTTTATAGAAAATCCCAAACTAAAGTAGAAAAAACTTATAGCAAACATGTTTATTTTATTTTAAATGAGTCAACGAAAGAGTTTTCTTCTTACACCAACACWCTAGGAAATGTTAAATGGGAACAGTTAGGAATCCATGGCCTATTCCTGCACAGTCTTATTTGCAGCAAGTTCATCCACATGTGTATCTTAATTTCCTGTAGTGTATTTTTCTTTAAATATAAATTGTCACCAAGTCTGCACACCATCTTATCCTTCCGAAAGTATTTTAAAATATGTAAATATCTTTCAGAATTTCCATCAAAAATAAGATTATTGAAATTGAAATTTCATTTAAYGCATTTCATATCATTTTTCTTGTCTTACAAATTTATGTCAGATGCATGAGCTGACAGTTTGACAGCTGTTCTTCATAGGATGGTACTGGGAGCAGTTATGTAAAAGGATAACATGATTTTTATGGCAACAAAAATCAGCAGGAGTCCTGACTTAGCATCTTAAAATATGCCTCAGAATATTTATCTGTTGCTCTGTATATAATTTTATTTTTCAGCACAAGTAATAAACTGGGGAAAAATTCCCCAGGACTTTAAATATGGCTTCTTATAATTTTGTTTCTTTTCTACATCTGCAGAGATGGTTTCTAGAGTTGTAAAATAACCACAATGAATCTGTGCTCAAGAACTCTGATGTACTCATGTTTATACAGTCTTCTTCTGATTTTGTCTCGATGAACACATATTTCTCATAGCAAGATATTACTCTGTGAATGAGCTTAACAGGAGACTGAATAAACACCATTAACTTCCACTCTAAGCAAAATAACTTTGATAGCTTTGATAAATGTCCATCCTATTTCTGCCTTAGTGTTACTTCAGCAATTATTCATCATCAACTGTTCTGGGAAAACTCAGCAGTAAGAAAGATTATTCACTGTTGTACAGCAATATATAGAGATGTTTGAAACCCAATGTATTTCAGATGTCCCCAGAGAAAGGCCTTGAACATAAGTACTTCATTATTTTAAAAATATRATACTTCTACCCAAAGGTTACCACTGTCGCCAGAGTGAAAACTCCCACTGATTTAAAGCAAGTCAAGAATTCACGTGTCTGTGAGAGCAAATATGACAAACCTGAGCAGAGGAATCCATTGACAGAACTGGCTCGTTTCAAAATCTGGCTTTCTTTTGAGCTAACACGCTGAGTGAAAAGTCTGAGAAAAAAAACATTAGAGCAGCTGAAATCAATGCAAATATTTTTTCTGATACAACATTTCATTTCAGATCGAACTACTATCTGATTGAACTATGTATTATAATATGAAATAAAAAACCTAAAATGCAGAGAAAAAAATAGCCAGAAAACAGAAGAACAGGACATTCAGACTTTATCAGAATCTTTAAAGGGCTTCTTTACCCAAACATGATTTAGCTCAATGACTATATGCCAAACACAGCTCAAGATGTGATTACACCTTTAGGTAACAAAAGGTTCCCTTAACTTCTTCTGCCTCGTTCAAATTAGTAGTCTAATTAGACTACGTAATAGATGAAAATGGTAGCTTCAGATTAGCTGTTCCCTACATAGCATATAACATGGATGTTTGTACTTTTGGCTTTCTCCCCGAACAAAAGATGTGACTGTCTTAGTTATAATTAGCCATTGATAACATGAAACCGTGGTACCTTTCCCATGATCACTTCTTGCAAGTTAGTAACCTTTAGAAGTACTGGTCCAAAAGGTTAGACAAAAAAAAAGGTTACAGATTACAATACCTATGCTGAGCTGCAATTTTCTCTCTTATTGCCAAGGGAAGTAAGAATACCAAGATCTAAAAAAAGGGCTAAGTATCATTTGTAACAGCCTCTGGAACTCAGTGTCTTATTCATCTGTAAAACTGGGTTAATGACTGTGACCAATTAATAAAATGCTTCTGCATACAAGACCTAGCTAATATAAAAACCTAATTAATTCCTCTTCTACTGTAACAGTCAGTGTACCATAGAAATTCAAGTGTTTCCATTTTTCTAAGATTAAGAACTTTCCCAATGCAGTAATTCTGCAAGACCTAATGCACTCTCATGGGTTGTTTTTTTTTTTCCCAGGTACTACAGGCCAATTTAATTGCAAGATCCATTGCATTCACATCAGGACTATTGAAGTGTTGTTTGGAAGGGCCCTCCTGCGAAGTTCAACCTCCTGCTCAAAGCAAGACTTTTGCCAGCACTAAATCAGGGGTCTGTTTAACTCAGCCTTGGAAACCTCCACGGATGGAAGCATGACTACATCCCTCAAGTCCAGTGATACAGGAAGAATATTTAATAGAAAAATATCCACCAGAGACTGGTACCTGAGCCCARTGTTAGGACAGCCTAACTGAGAATGCAAGCTCAGCTCATCTCCACATTCTAATGGCTGCATAGTAAATGAGCAGTGTTTCAATACTACATTTTCATTCCTTCTTGCTCCTTGTTAAAGCAGTTTATTGCTCACACTTTGGCTGATTTATATCCTGCTATAGCACTATATTTTGACTCTTAGATGGTTTACTTATATCTGACTATCACTTTGGAATGAATTTTCTGTTGCCTGACTTTGATGGAGGCAGAGAGGCTCTAGATATTTTACAGGTGCTTCCAGGATTTTTTTACATGGCGAACCCTAAAAGATAAGTTACTCTATTTTAAAAACAAATTAAACCCCATCACTTTACAGTACACCAATTAAGATGTATTATTTTATATTTTCATTAAGTCCAGTATGATTACCATGGTATCTTTGGTGTATCATTAATGTGTTAGCAAAACACATTGGATCCTCAAGAAATTGGATCCTCAAGGCACACTCATGTTAGCAGAAATTGGATCCTCAAGGCACATTCATGTCAGGAAAACTTGGAAAACCTGTGTAGTTTTGTGGCTGAAACACTGAATTGGGCAGACGCAGGTTTTTCTTCCCAGCTTTCTACTTCCCAGCACACATAGTAATTTTGTCTGTTCTTCATCTGCTAAACAGATCAAATGCCAGTAACCTACTTTATAAAGTGCTTTGAGATCTATTGGTGAAAAAACTAATTTAAAGATTYGCTGATACTAAATAAAAGGTCTTATCTCTGCAGATCACTCAAGGGGGCTTCAAATTTTCATACAAGAAGATTACACTGATTCAAACAAGTTCCTTAAGAAACTGATTCAGTTAAATCCTTGCAACTTCTGTGGTCCAGACAAGAYCAAAGAAAAAGCCTGAAGCAGTAAGTACAGGGGGAAAGGAATGTATTTTTAGGTCAAGCAATACAGAGCAAAATTTTCCAAAGTGCTTCAGTCTCAGTCAGTTCTCATTAGCTTTCACCTCTTCCTGTTTTAGCTTCAGATCACACTGTACTAATGAATGTAGCAAAAAACACCAAACAAGGTTCAGCCTTTTTACCTGCAGTTAAACCACAAATTATTGTGTGCTGCAATATAAACTATATTTGAAACTTTTMGTAGATTGTGCAGGCTTAGAAGACAATTAAAATGATCTAAGGAACAACCTGTGCCAGAATGAATTTCCTAATGTATTTTAAAGTAAAGATTATTCATTTTGGCAGCAGTTCAAACCCTGACAGTGGGTGGAGGGGGAGACTTAGCCTCAAGGATAGATGGTGTTGTCGCTGTCATCCTTCCTCATAGTTTTGTCTAGAACAGCTTAAGAGCCTTTTCAGCAAAGCATGCTGAATCAACTTATTCTTGGCCAGCTCAATTTGCTTTTTGCTGAGCCCAGTGCAGGCAAAGAGGAGGGTGTGACCGTCACAGCCTCTTTATTCTGCAAACTTCCGAGCCCCTTGTCATAGCTTCTGATACCTGGAACTAGCGAAAATCGAACAGTGTCCATTGCCCACGGTGTCTTGTGATAGCAGTTGTAGCATGTTCTTTAAGTGCAGAGGAGCTGTGTCATTCACTATAAAGCCACTACAACCCTCCATGTCTGACTCATATTAGCAAAAAAAAAAAAAAAATTTAGAGCTTAAAACTATTCATGTGGGGTTTTTTTCTGTAACTAGAAGACAGAATAAGTACTATGGAATGTAATAACCTCAATGAATTTATGCAATCCTCTATGACTTTCCATTAATTTGTGGGGGAACAGCAAAGAGAATTACACTTTCTGCTATATGTGAGTCAATAAACATTCCTGTAAGAGCATTTTGATGCTTGAATCTAAGAGAAACAGTATCTTAATTGCAGTCGATGATATTTAGACTAAGAAACACTGAACACTAGATCTCTCTCTTCAAATCTTTACTTGCTGAGTCAAAGAGAAAGGCTAAGATAGGAMATGGAAGCCCTCGCGAGGACATGGGCTTATGCCCGTGAGCAGATGGTTTCATCAGATTTTATTTCCAGCTTAGGCCATGATTTTTGTGAGTGATAGTAAGTTTTTTCACTTGTCTGAGCTTTAGAAGTTGTTGTTACATAAAGTACAGAGAATTACAGAGAATTACAGTGTTAAAAGTGTAGAGCAACCTAAATAGTTCACCTAAAAATTAATGCTTTGTTTAAGGAGATCTTAGCATCCTTATTAATACAATGTACCAGATACCTTTCAGCGATAATGACACACAGAATTCTGATTTATCAAAACTACCATTAATTTTTAAGAGGTTCTTCTGAAATTGAACTTCTCATAGCGACAACATCCAGAACCATGAAAGCTGAGCTTTGGGAAAGAGGACTCCACACATATTGCCTTCACTGGGCCTAGGCAGTARGAATAGCAGGGAGCAGGAATGATAGCAGCATCCTTCCTCATCCCTGGAGTTTAACCATCTGGGCCATAACTTGTGCTGTGCAAAAGCTTAGCTGAGATTGCAAGGAGGAGTGGACAGATTTTGTCTCTCTAATTCTTGAGCCTCCATATATTTTCTTCCAGACCAATGAATGCCAAAATACTCCCAAAATCATATGGTAAGCTTAGGCTTACTATCAACATTTTGATTCATACTTTCCCATCTTCTGCAACAAGACTAGAATGTGAGACATTAGTGGAATTCAGACCTCTGACCTTCTGAATATTCACAATGAACATGCCTTTGAAAGCATCATACACTTCAATCTCAGGACTGCTTTTGTTGTCTTTGGTGTGGTACAATTACTAAAATAAGATGGTTGGAATGCCTTTCCATGTACCAAAACAAACACCCTCACATGATTCTGCAACATACATCTGCCAAATATACTATGGTTGTGGTTTTTTAAACAAATTGTTTGACAGGTTTATAAAGCTAGTCTAAGTTTCAGATATGAATCATTAGTATTCCAAAATGTAACAAATTGTCTCATGCTTCATTGGGAGGAGGGGAAATGGAAACATTTTCTCTTTATAGCTATGTCTTTGGCTTTCTTGACATCATCAAAGTGCTTTAGAATTTAACTTCTCTACTTTCAGTACTTTAAAAAAAGAGGGAGGAAATGAAGAGTCAGGAGTTTATGATACATACCTCTGTAATATGCTGTTATTAGCGATAGTTTTAGAATGAAAAATAAGAAACAAAGGCAATACCAAGGAAAAAAGATTGCATACAAAGAATTTTTTTTGTATTGACTGATCAACATACATATTCATGAGTTAGATTYATTTTAGACATAAACATGTTGCTTTACAAATTCATATTAGGAGAAATTCTGCATTTAAAAAATAGGACTTTTCCCACTTTCTTCAGGCTTTCCAATTGGCCATATTCTTCTTTAATAATTTTCTCCAGTGATATTTCTCATCTACTCTTCAGCTTCCTCCAAACATTGGACTATTTAATATAGTAAAAAGATGAGTTGTGTTGTTCTTTGATACCTAGAGGGTCATGGAGTAGTGTATATACTACCCAAAATCCTTCAAAATCTGAACGAGAAGCTTCTGGTGGACATGCATAGTGTTCCACAGAGCTATATAKCTCATTGTGTTGAGACTGAAGATTCCCACAAATCAAACTTGAGTTTTAAAATCTGGGGGGATTTTTAGAAATACAGAAAATTAAGGCACTCCATTCCAGAAAAAAATTATAACTATTCACTACCTAAGGATGCAGAGAATGGATATCTACTTGATTAAAATTTTATTGGCCAGATAAGAGAATAAAAAGGATTGACCTGAACTAGGAGGTTATTATGAGAAAGGTACCTTTTCTGAAGGTTTAATGAGTTTAAACCTGGAGGTGAACAGACATGGAAAGCTAGGCTTTCCTCATACTTTAAATAAAATGTTGCTGAAATAATGTGCAAGGGCTTCTATTGAATTGAACCCAAATAAATCTGACATGTCTTTGAAAAAGAAGGAATATACCTTGTCTCAATTTACAGTAAATATGGGGAGTTAGAATATACAAAGGAATTTGATAAAAACACCAAAAGTTCTGGGTTTAGAAGCTTAAAAATAAGAAGGAGTATTAATTTCTTTATTTAGTATCATCAGTCTACATTTTATTTTTACATTTGGTTTCTCTCCATACTTCATATATGCATGAGCATATTTCACCAAAAGGTGAAATAAATTATTAGAAAGTGGATGCAATAGTTCTTACTGTAGACTTCAAGGTATATTACCAACCTGTGAAGGATCCTTTGTTCTGGTTAAACAGAGTAAACAAATAGTTATAATCTCCAGACTTCCATGACTAATATGTAAATGTGTTAATACTCATTCTTATCTTGATTATAAATTAAAAGGGAGACTGTTCTCCTCTACATAAAGCAGACAGTTCATCCAGCTTATAATTAAGACATTAGAAACCACCTGAAGAAATCAAGATAATCACATTGGGGACAATATCTGTAAAGAAAATCACCTACAAATCTTGTGTCTAGAGGAATGAAACTAAAAGCAGCAGCTCCGTACTGTTCCTTTGTTAATGCATTTGAAGAAAAAATTGTGACATTTGTTTTTCAGCTGATCTGACTTGCACTGTCAGTGTCACGCACAGAAAACTTGATTAAGGCACCATTCTTGAAAAGCAGTTACATAACTAACTGGAAGGGGTTTGCATGGATAATACCTTCAATGGTAAGTGGGCAGTTATGCTCTGGAGACTGGCAAACCTTTGTTCAAAATCTGAAAAGTTTTGGCTGAAACCACAAAGAACAAGGAAGTTGGGCAATCAGTCAAAACAAATTTGTGTATCCTACCTTAGCAAGCATTAGAGAAATGTCCTCTCCCAAACCCACACAGCATATTCTGTCAAGGTCATTCTTGCTTCTCAAATCCTTTCATAGTGCAAACACGTAGAGTGTTTGAAGTCAGCTCAGCTTTGTATTCTGATAATATTTTTAGGTTACACCAATGAGATAAAATGATTAAAATGAAAATTGCAAAACCACAAAATATAAACCGAATCTGTTAAAGAAGCAGCACATATATATGATACATATATTTGTWTTATTTGCACATATTTATATTACGTGCAAATTAACTTTGCAAATGTCAAAGACCCCCAACTAATAAAACAGCAATTTGCTGTGATTTCAGTACCTAACAAAAGGATGGTAAGCATGCAGAAGATAGAGAATTTTTCTATTTGTGATTTATTGATAGGATTATTATCCAGACATCATAAAAATTACAAATTAACTGAATGTAGCAAAGGAAGCTATGATGTAGAGCAGCTAGGGCTCTGAGTGATAAATCCCAGCAACAGAAATCAAATTCAACAGGTAGGTTTATAGTGTGGAATAGAGACAACGTTGTTTTAAATTTCGTATCAGTGAGGTAGAACTCAAGAAAGGTCATAAATATGTTTTACAGAAATTTATTTTACTTCTTTATATTTCTTTTTGCTTCTTTATATTTCTTTAGGAGCCAGCTTTWAATGAATCATAAAGGTAAGATGATTAATTTTAACACCAATCAAACACCAGAACCGAAATGTTACTTTCTTCAGAATTCTCCAGTGCAAGTTTGTTTTTCCAGAAACCACATGGGAAACTTTTTTATGACTCCTRGCCTCTTACTTATGTAGCACAGAAGACGGTGTTCAAAATATTTTGTCATTAGATAGGCAAATGCCTACTACATATGCCCAGATCATCTTGTTTTTAAGGATGTTTAGTTTATATGATTGCTTTGGACACTGTGATTAAATGGCTCTGGAAACACAATTCTCAGGGACTGTGACTGGCACACAAGCAATAAAGTGGTGTTGTGTCGACTAAAATTGCTGGACAGAATAACAGAGATTTAAGAGCTTAGGGAAAAAAACATGCAGCCTTTTCTAAAGAGGTGGAAATGACAAAGGTCTGGCTATTTGGACATAAAGGATCCCAGAACTATTTTTAAGATCTGTGGATTCCCTGCCATTGTTACAGCTAATAGCTGTTTGATTCCCTTCTGCCATGGTGCCAGAAAATTGGCATAAAGGGGTCACATGATGAACTAGGCATGGATGTTGACGCTGAGTTTTATTTCCTCTGACAGCTCTGAGGTCCTTGGCAGGTCTACCTGCTGGATTTACRAAGAGGAAGAGCTCTGCCACCACTGCTAGCCACGCTGAATGGGAGCATACAGACATTATGACTAAAGGGCCAGGGTGGGAGGAACAGAAATGAAAAGGAGGGAGACTGTGTCAGGCTGGGTGCCATAACTGAACCCAGAAATTATTATTCAGATATCCACTGGCTCTGGAGAAAGCAAGCAGGGTACTCCTGTGGAATGTGTTCCTGCCTGTTTGGCAATTATGCAGGAGGCAGTTATTCAGAGGTCTCTGTCAAATTGTGTCACTCGTGTCTGTTCTTTCACAGGATGCTCAAWAGGATTGTGTGGTATGTGCTGGATATATCAATCACACAAGACTGTTGTTTTACAGCCCACAGTCATGCTGAGACMTACCAACAAGGTTTCTAATGTTTGCTGTTGATCAAATTTTTATGCTGTTTTCAAGTTACTGTCTTCTAATAACTGCAGCTTGTTGTTGGCACTGTATGATTCTGCTGCTGGCAAATCAAGGGTGATGAGCAGCAGGCAGAGGAAAASAATAACTGCAGGGTCCTCTTCAGTGGAAGTGAGGAAGTTGTCCTTCTTCCATCCTATTGAGATAAAAATAAAAGTGAAATACTTGCATCTTGTTTCCCTGTAACTTGGAAATCTCCAGCCGCCAGTGGAAAAAATTTCCATAATTTATTAACAGCTGTGCTTCTATTTGTATTTTATCTCATAGAACTGAAGGAATAACAAACACCTAAGCTGAAAGAGGTGTAACAGACAGTGCTAGCAGCATGGTGAAGGAAAACTGAGCTACCACAATCCTTCTGAGTCTGAAATGGCAGAGTTGCTTTCCCCTAGAKGCAGAACAGACAGTGGTGCTTACAAGATGGAACTGCTGATTAATGAGAACAATGGTGTCAATTTACTAGTCTGGAAGAATATAAGAAAAAGAGCTGCTAACTGTAATAATTTTGGTATATCTTCATAAGTGGTGTGTGAGATGAGGTTTAACAGGTTTTGCTCACTACATTAATATAATTCCTTTGAGCATGGACTCATCTGGAAACCCAGTAATATCCCTCAGCCTTGCGTCATGCCTGAGGTAGGTAAATATATGTGTTACACAGTTACAGTTGGGAAAAACTGAACCATGAAAGGATTGTAACTTATTCAAGGCCAGAAAAGTCCACTGTAGCACAGTCAAGAAGAATTTCCAAGTTAGACGTCAAATTCTAAAGACTGAGGTCAAAAATGGAACTGATTTCGGTAGTTAATGCACGATGTACAAACTAGTGATAAAAAAATCAAGGCAGTAGATACACTGTACAAGGACTGTACTCTGCTTGCTGATTGTTCTGTTGCTTGTTTGTCTTTCATACTTGAATTGCAGACTCTTTGGAAACAGATTGCCTTTTTGCTTTGTATCATATGGTCRMGAGAGCAAAATGTTTGCCAGTTCATAAGTAGATTCTACAGMAAAAAAATTGGAATGTGACTAGACAATGCAGGAATAAGTAGCATCAGTATGACCAGTTTCTTCAAAAGAATCAGAGAACTGTTATTACATGATTTGGCAGAACAAGGAGRTTTAAGTACAGCTCTTGTCTTATATGTCTGACACCTAGGTCAAGACATCATCTTCAGTTTTATGTACTCAAAAATAATTTTTAAGCAAAGGTCAGTTCCTTGTGGACTGAAATGTGAGGAAAAAAATATTTGAACACATTTTCCATTGGCATAATAAAGAAAAGCGTAAATAAAACATTAAGAAAATAAAACCACAAAATATACAAGTATATATACGTAAGGGCAGAATAGACAATCCCAGTGTGTGAGAAAAGCTCCTACATCTCCAGTAACAGAATCCGGTTTTACATGACTTTCTCTCTCCTGAGAAGTGATATGSGATCCTGCTTTTCTGAAGACATTTTTTTCTGAAAGGTACACTGTTATGCTAGAAAGTAAGAATGCTGCATCAGCAAGAAGGCAAAGCACTACTGCAGAAAACAGAGACACCAGCAGATTTTCAGTAGGACCTAGGAAATAAGCATGATAAGGTCCTCAGATTGGTCCTCATTTAGTTGCTTGACTTTTCCATTATACAGAGGAGTAAACAGAAAAGGATTTTGGCTTAGGAGTGGGTTTGTTTTCCCATTCTCACAATGGAAAGAATTAATAAAATATCGAGGTGGGAAAAGTCTTTCTACTCAGACTAAAAAGACAGGGAGAATCCAGTTTGTACACAGTATTAAAGCACTTTTTGCATGTTTAGTCAAGACCAGAAACTATTGACTGTGTTATCTCTCATATTTATTCTATTTGTGCATGATGATGCCAGGTTATGTATTCAGGGGCACGGCAGATTCCTATCTCTTGCATGTTGAAAATTGTTGATTATTCATTACACTGTTACAAGTTTTGTGCAACAAGGAAACTCCTTGGCTTGCAAAATCTTAATGTGTTCCCAAACAGAAGTTTCTTTGTGTATAACAGTAGATGTTCCAAATATTGCACGATGCTAATTTGAGGCCAAAGGCCTATGTTTCATAACAAACCCTGGGTGCCGCTACTCGTGACTGAAAAGTGCTAAAAGTCTCATGTTACCTTCTGGAGCTGTGTTTTAGATAGACTCAGGAATAATCTGTGCAAAAGGTAACTGAGCCTCTTTCTGAGTTCTTCTGTAAGATTCATACTTTTTCAATCAGGTCAACTCACTTGTTTAAGTGCAAAAAAACTTTTAAGTGCAATTGAGAAGAAAACACGGATGTTAATCAGCACGTTCAATTTCTGATTTCAAAGTCTAGTACTGGTGGTAGGGCCTCTGTACTGTGCATAAATCCTTGTTGCGCACCAGCAATGCACTACTGAGTGTTCAGAAGGTGGGTTTTGTTTGCCACTGTGCTTCCTTCTCTGGTCAAGGCACTATGGAAAAACATACATTTGAAAAAATAAGGTGAATATAAGCATTATAGGCAGAATRTAATTTATTAGAATTGAAGTTAAGCCCTTATAAGGCTTGCCATGCATTATTTAATGACAGACATGCATTTTAATAGAATCCACTTTACATTTTATTCAAAAGTAACTCAAAACCTTGAAAGTGCTGGCCTTACTCAAAAGGCAAAGCAATGCCTAAACAGTGGTGGTGATAGCACTTGTTTGCTTTTAGTTATTTCTTGCATTAGAGATCTACACTACAGCTTCCARCTGTCCCTGCATTTTATGTTTTGCACTGTTCTTAGCTGCTTTCCAGAAAGTATTTCACCTCAATGCATATGCACATTCCTCAGTACCCCTCTACCACTCTGACATTTTGCCTTGACTCTGCCAAGGCAAAGTTTCTTTCTCCCTTGTCCGAGTCTTGGCACTCTTGGWGAGCTGTCCCCTAAAATTGGCTACACATTGTATGTACACTTACCTCCTAGGTTTACTTTTATTGAAGATTTGCTTTTTTTCYCTCTGCATTCTATTCTAATCAATTGCTATTCAAAGAAGTGTTCCTCTTCCATGTGCTGAGTATTTATAAAATACCTAAAGTTGCATTCTTCTTCTGTTAAGATGTCTTTAAAAGCATAAGGGTTTGTGTGGTTTTGTTTTCTTTTTCTGGTAATGTGATTTTATGGCAGAGAGGAATATTTGGGAAGGCATAATAATACACTAATTGGCATGCAACTCATTTCATGCCACGTCTACAGAGTGCATATTTTGTTATCTTATTATGAGTAATAGGTAACATGAGTAACATTCTCACTTTGTCAATGCACCTTGGTTTAGGAATCTTCCAGAAAATTGTCTCTAAATTCTAGCAGAGGTTTTAACCAAGTGCCAAAGAGTACTTTATGAAAGTCCAAATTAATTTACATCTCAGAATTGCAAGAGAACATTTAGGTGATCTGCTTATCCCAAAAAAAGCCGAGTGGCAAGATGCCAATGAACACAACTGACTTTTTATAGCATCCATCACTGAAAAACGTGCACAAGGATAGTTGTAGTATGGCATTCTTGACAGACCACCTAAGTAACTTGCTCAGTGTGACCTGGAGGCCTTACCGACTGATATTATTCCACAAGTCTGTAGACTACAAAGAGTGTCCTTAGGTTTTCGTCTAGAGGGAAAGAACTCTTCCAATCTGCTCATCACGTGCTCCAGCAAAGACCCTACATTAAAGACAGCATCGGATCACATATGTAAGTTAAGAAGGAACTGGCTTCTGTTAGAAGGTACTTCTCACTCAACTAGTGCTTCACATCAGATCAGTGATAGCAGCAAATTGACCCTACGAATAATCATTGTCGAGATGTTTAGTTAATGTTACACTTGGACACCTACCAAATTCCGAGAAATAAGCCCTGATACATTCAGCTTAAGTGCTTTGAACTGTGTGACTTCTGTTGTATCTAAAAATCACAAGAACCTGAAAACACAGCAATATTCACTCTTCCTTTTCTCATCTCAGATCAAAAGGCGAAGTGAATACGGTCAAGTGAAAAATCTAAACCAGGCGAAAATTTACTTGAACCTCCCCAAGGTTCTGATCATGTGATGTCTCCTGCCTTTCTTCCCTCTCCCAGTCTCTCGGGAAACAGCCGCAGCGGTAGGTGTGCGTGGCAGGGTATAATCTCATCTACATGTGCATTCCTGCGCACACACGGAGACGGGTGTGCTCCGACGAGACATTAACGCTTGTCCGTCGTTTGCAGACCTGGAGAAGTACCTGAGGACGGCGGAASCGGCCCCGGCCAACTGAGGGGAGCCCGGGAAACAACGCGCGAAGGCTACGAGCAAAGGGTGTGCGTTTAATGTCCTGCTAACTCCAGAAAGGGACGAGCAGGTGAGCTGGGGAGCACTGGAGCGACGATTTCCGACTGCAGCGCAGCGGAGCAYAGTGGGCGCTGCGCTCCTCCTGGCCCCTCGCGGGCTCCCAGGGAAGTGCTGGGGGTGCTGGGGAGAGGAGAGGCTCAGGTCACGGGGGCGAGAGCTAGGAGCGCTCCGGGAAAGGCTTCCCCGCGCCTCGCACGGCACGGCGCAGCCCAGCCCGCACCCTCGGCCGGCCGTACCCAGCCCGGGGCCGCCGGAGCCTCCGCCGCTCTCCCGCACGTGGGGAGGGCCGCGTGGGGGCGGGGCCACGCTCGGCGTCTGCACCGGCTCCCGGGCCCGGCTGGGCCAAC
>NW_026623250.1:3584424-3598464 GCF_030028575.1 Malurus melanocephalus | reverse complement strand
CGCACTTTGCGCAGGCGGCGCCGTTTGCGCAGCGCGCCGTCCGCCGGCCGCCCCCGGTGCTCGGGAGCCCGATGTGACCCGACAGAGAAAATGGCGGCGGCGGCGGGCGATCGCGCCTCGTCATCGGGATTATCCTCGGGCGGCGGCGCGGAGGCGGCCGCCGCCGCCGCCTGCGAGAGCCTGAAGGACGGCGCGGTGGCGGGGAGCGTCGCCGGGAGCGGCGGGGGGCTCCTGCGAGAGGCGGGCGGCGGCGGCTGCCGGGAACAGCGCTCTGACTGGAGACGGAAGCAGCTGCGCAAAGTGCGGAGCGTGGAGCTGGACCGGCTGCCGGAGGCGCCCCTCTTCCTCGCCGCCGCCCCGGCCGCCTCCTCCTCTTCCTCCTCCTCCTCGCCGGAGCCCCCCGAGACGCTGCTGYTCCACTACCTGCCCGGGCCGCCGCGCTCCAGCCCCGCCAGTCCGGCTGCCTCCCCCAGCCGCTGCGCCGAACTCCTGGAGCCGCTGCCGGCGGGGAGCCCGGCGGGGACGGACCCCGCCGCCGAGCGGAGGATGGAGCCGTCCCCCGCCGCGAGGTGAGGGGCGCCGGGGGTTAGATGTGTGGCGAGGGTCGGCCCCGGCCAGAGCCGGGTGACGGCGGCAGCGTCGGGGYTGTTCCCGCGGACGGGGCTCGGGGCGGGCTCCTGCGCCCCGTTGCCCCTGGCCGCGCCTGGCGGCGGGCCGGTAGCGGATGCGGGGGCGGCGGGAGCTGCAGCGGAGTGCAGCGCTGGGACGCCGCGGGCAGAGCTCGCCCGCCATCCGCTTTCCTCTGGGGCACCTGGTACGGGGCTGAGGGAGGGGCACGGCCCGGCCGGGCTGTCCCGCCGGCCGCAGCTGTCAGCGGTGCGGGGCTGCGCGGGAGCCGAGCTGCGGGAGCGGAGCCGCGGGGGGCGGCCCGTGAGGCTGCGGGGGTGCGTTTGTGTGTGACTTCTGCCGGAGTCCCGAAAGGCTTTGAAGTGTGAGCTCGGGGCGGTGGCGGGGCCGGGGCCGGATGTGTCAGCAGCCATTGGGTCTCGGGGCGAGCGGAGCGCGGTGCTGCCCGCGGGGCTGGGGCCGGGGTTCGGGTGGCGGCTGAGCGGCTGCCTTGGCTGCTTCCCGGGCGCTGCCCGCGCTGCCCGAGCACTTTTCTGCAAAACTAAGTAATATACTTCTTTCTTTAACCTCCCCTCCTCCCGACTTTCCGAAGTCAGATTCTACTTTGCAGCTTCGCGATAGTGCAGAACTGATTTCTTTTACTCAAAGGAGAAAGCCTTTGAAGCATAAATGTCCTGTTTTTTTCTGAGAGAAAATGATTTGTCGTGGTTTAGGCTAGGTGGTAAATTTCAGTGGTTAGATTCAGCGTCCTGGTCTTCGCAGCCCATGTTTGCCTTACATATATATTAATCGAGAAATCCATTTTCTTGTATTTCACCTATATAACATGTGTGCAAGTATTCAGGGTGAAAGTTAACTCATGTCCGTGGTGAAGCAGTTTAAGTACTTCAGAATACATTTCAGCTTTAAGATGTACTCGCTGGGTCTTATTGGTGGGAGTGTGTGTATGTGTGGGAAGTCACTGCAGTATGACCGTGTAATTTTGATGGGAAGATGATAATTTCACCTGGATCTCTTGTGAGGTTTTGTCTGATGTGGACTCTGTAGTTTRGGAACTTGGAATTAATGTCCAGGGACCTATTTTAATGATGCCTTACCRTATGGCTAATCATTTAAACCTCACAAAAATATAATTTCTGTTTGGTGTTCTGCCTTGTCTGTTCTTTTCAGTTGTGTCTTATGTCAGTCAAACCTCAAGAATATTTTTTAAATGTTGACTTATCAAGTTAGTACTGTAATAAGAACTGTTTTCTAGACCAGTGTCTCAGCAGTTCAGGTGGGTTTTGGCCTATTTCTAGGGCAGTGTAAAAGTACTTGTTATGAWGTGGTTGTGCAGATGAAATGGCTCTGTAGTTACAGAAGGATTAGCAGGAAATCCTAAATGTTTTAGGGAAGGGGAATGATGTATGARTTTTAGTGAGTGTCTTGTCCTTTTGTAACTCTTAGCACCATTTTTGTTTTTATCAAGTCATGAAATTATAATGTACTCTGTACATTATAATATACCTGTATATCTGATACAGATATATACCTATATCTGTAATATACCTCTATCCAGTTTCATGGCTTTCAAGGAAAATAAAGAATCTCTACCAGAATATGGTTTAAGCAGTCGACCCTCATTGTGATAGCAAGTGGGAGTTAGGCTTGACATTAGCGGTTCAGGAAGGTAAATATATATCTCATCAGTGCTGAAATGCATCCATCCTTGGTATTCGGTCCCACAGCAGCAATGACAGAGCAGCTGTGGAATTTTTTTCCTTTTCGCATGGACAATTTTTGCTTACTTCTAAGTAAGCAAATACCTGCATTTGGCAAATAGGTTATTGAGTGTGTATACAAGTTAAAACAGTTTTAAGTGCTCTCTGATGTTTGACTAGGAATGTTAACAAATCTTAAAAAATACTAAATGCCAAATYCTTTTCTCTTCAGTATTTTAGTGATATAGTTTGCTTTGAGTTTATTATAACCTCAGTTGCAAATACATGATGACTTTAAATAGTGGTTGTCCTTCAGAAATACACTATAAATACTCATCTGGAGTATCTCACTGATTCTCTGTGCTGTGTTACCAATAATACCAACAGATATTAGACCAAGTACTACTTTATCAGGCTGTATAAAGAATTTAATCTATCTGCACTCATTTTAATATTGACTTGTTTTAGCTGAAGGGAGAGAGCCCAATTTATATGTGAGCAACAGTATTACACATTAAATTTGTCAGTGCAGCTGTTGCCCAGATACTTACTAAGAGGCAGACTGAAAGGCATAATTTAAAATATAGATTATGTGGAGGTTTTATATTCTGTTTTAAATACAGGTACTTGCACTTTCCTGTAAGGAACTACTCTAGAAGATTCAGTGCTTGCTCCGAAGTCCCCCTATCAGTCTCTTTGGTATTACAGTTACTTCCTTTTAAATAGATTCTCTGATTCTGTTTGTGCGGGAAGACCTTCATGAGCCTCAAAATGAAGCTGAGAAGGGAAACTGACTGCTGTTAAATTATAGATGCAAATACTGCATTTTTTTTTCTTTAAGCTCTCAAGATTCTGCTTGTCAGGCAGTAGAGTAAATATCTTCACTGAAAGCAGTGAAGGGTGTAAGCTATCTTACATCACTGTAAGAGAAGAAGGGAGCTATTTTACTAGGAATTGCAGCTTCAACATAGTAAAGCACTTCAGATCTCTTACCCTATATGTTGTTTATTGTCACTGTATTGTTACTGTTTATAACAAGATCCAGATAGTGATTTCAGTGATAACTCTAGTGTGATTTCTTGCAGCCTGAGATAAATTCATGGAGTAAAAGTGCACGCCCTTCTCTGTGACCTTAACAATATGCTTTTAAAACATCCAGACCCTTTAAGTGATGTTTGTGTCTGAAATTGGTGTAGATACCTTATTATGTCCCCAAGTACAGGATTAGTTTATGTTGATGTAATTATGTTTTCATAAAAATGAAAAAAAATGGTGCAGTTGATCTCCTCTGTGTACAGTAACTACATACTGTGTGACTTCTGTGCAAATTAGGTGTTTGAAAAGGCATGTGCTAGCAATGTTCAGTTCAGTTGCAAAGCAACTCTTGTAGGTATTTATACTGTATTTTTCTGCAGTTGCTGTTTGACACATGCTGGGCACCCCAAAGTAACACTGTAAAAGTGAAGCTCTGTTTATATGTACCACTGTACTAGTACAAACTCATCTGTTTCAGCTATGTTTATCAATTTGTAGCACTTTTGATGATGTTCAAAGAAAGACATGAATGCTTTTAATGCTTTTAATGGGACACTGGGAGTTGCAGTGGGAACAGAGAGAGAACACCTAGTGACAGCACAGCATGGCCAAGATTCAACTTGYCTTGGTTTGGATTTTTTGTTAGTGAAATGCTATTGTTCTCTGTTTATGTCAGAATATAGCTAAGGTAAAACAAGTAGCTTATTATTGATCTTGGCTATTCTTAGCTGAGGTGAAATATAATTCTGTATTTTATCCAAGTCCCCTAAGGCGTGATGATTATAACCGTCCATATAAATAAGTCACCAAATTTTCTGCTTCCAGTTTGAGCTAGATACTGCGGTGAGGGAAGATTCCCTTTCTACCSCTTCTGTGCTCTGTGGCTTGAGAGCACTCTGTGGCTTGGGAGCACATTGGAAGAGGGTCACCCTCTACCATGTCTGATTTTTATCACTCTTAGTTATTGCAAGTGGTAGGGTTCTGCTTAAATGGTCTGATCTGGTATGGCAGTTTCTTTGTTCCTGTGCAAAGTAAATAGATTGTAACTAACTAATCTGGAGCTTTCTGTCTCATTGGATTTAGTGATACTAAAGGTTCAGTCTCTACTGTCACTCAGTGGAGTCTAAGTACTGCTCAGTGTAATACCTGTGTGTAGACATGTGCAGTCATACCTTACCCAAAGGTCAAGTATGTAGAATACAAGATTTAAAGACCAGCTTTTCCTTGTGTATGATGGATTTGAACTTCACAAGACCTTTTAGTGTACTAAAACATTTTAGAGTAATGGTGCAGCTGTGAAGAGATTTATATGTTGCAGGGGAGCATGAGGAAGAAGTAGAAACAAGCATCTGGGGGTGGAGTGACTGTGGGAATGCTTCTGTTGGTTTTCACAGGCTTCCAGTATTGGTGAAACTTGGCTTAAGCTTGTTTAAAATACAAATTATACGTTGCCATGTAGCTGTTCTTTAAACAAACTTGTAAAGCTAGTTTTCAGCAGCAGTGGTGATAAGAGGACGGATCTGGTTTGAGTTCTGAGTTTTTAAGGATAATCTGAGTGTTCTCAGAGGATGCTCTGCAGAGACTCGAGAGTCATCTTAATTTACTTTTTATCTGCTGTGTGCTAACTCAAAGCTGTAGAATTACGGTTCATTCTTTTGCTTAAGGTAGAGCAGACAGAAAACCTTTAAAAGGGCTTTGTTACTTGTCCCTGTGTGGCTAGGAGAACATGGTTAAGAGGAAAGTTGCCTTATGTTACTATCTTCCTTTTTCATCTTTACCCGGAGGCTGAGTGTATTGCCTGCAGGGTTGCATCCGCTTTCCAGTTTCACCACACTGTAGAACTGKAGAATTCTGGTTGGTGCTGAATTGTCTTGATTTTTTTTCCTGCATGTTTGGATTTTAAGGGTTTTTTTGGCTGGGTGTGGKTTTTTTGGCTTTTTGGGGTTTTGGTGTTTGTTTGGGTTGGGTTTTTTTGTTGTTTGTTTGTTGGGTTTTTTTGTTAGGTTTTGAATTTTTTGTTTTGAAGGAGTCTTTTGTTTGTTTTGATGTTTGGGGTTTTTTTGGTCTGTTTCTTGGCTTATATATTTTGGGGTTTTTTGTTTCAGTTGGGTTTTGGAGGTTTTGTTTGCCTTATTTTGTTGGGGTTGTTTGTTTGTTGATGTTGTGCTTTTAGAAGATCAGTTTTATTGGATCCTGGCTGAAAAATGTCCTGAAAAAACAGCAGTTCTATTTACTCACTACTTAAGAGTAATTTGAAATTGGGAGTTGTTTACCTTCTGTCTGAAAACTGATGAAATAGTTTTCAAATTGTCTTAATAAAAGTGGATAAAGACATCACTCCTCTATTTGGCTCATGAATGTCTAGGTTTTTTGGTAGTGTTCAGCATGTGATAACTAGGGACTTGAAGGTGTTTGCAAAAAGTGTTTTTTTTCTTTAAAATTAGAATGTCATGTAGTATTCCCGTTTCTGAGATTAACATGGAATTCAAGTCAGTCTACCTTTGTTTCACGCTGTCTCCACATATTTCATTTGTGTCCCTAGAGTGTAAACCATTCAAATCACTCATGGAAATGTAACATAATACTGTTCTCATCTCTCTTATCCTAGTATTCTAACTGCTAAATAGCTGCTAATATGTGAAATAACTGCTAATATGCTTATTATGCTGGACAACTTCAGCTCTTTCCTAGTATTTCCCATCAATAGATTTCACCCTGCTCTTTGTACTGCAGCTCCTTGTAACTTACCCAGGATCACTCTGGAAGGTGGGAATAAAGTGCTGGAAAGTCRCTTGCATCTGCTTGTTCTCACTAATGTCTGACCACATCTGACACCTTGTTTTCTGAGCTCTTTTCCATCCTCTTCTTGAACCTCCAGTCATCTTGCTCTTGAGCAAACTGAAACAAGTTCTTGCTTGGCTGGCAGCAGTGATGATCAGGTACTTTAKGGGGCTGGTTGTTCACCCTCAAAGGTGTGCATATATGTGTTTCATTTCACTAGCTATTTCTCTAAAATACTCTCTCACATCCTGATGRTTTTTGGTATGTATAACAATTGTGTTTGTATTTCCAGGGTTGTTCYTTTCAGATGCTGAAAATATTTTAAATGCTGTGTAAATATTTAAAATGCTGAAGGGGAAAAAAAAAACCCAGCCCTAATTTGTGGTGACAAGAAATTGAGAAACAGTTTGGGGTTTTTTTTTGCAGATTGTTTGTGTTACCTCCCATTCTACTGCAMATGAAATTTCTGCATAATATTATTTCAGTAGTTCATTGCATTCTTTAAAATGGAGGCTTCAAAGCTCAGTGGATGATAGTTTTGCCTTCAGACAATATTTAAGTGCTYTACATTTGGAGATGTATACAGAAATGTAAATATCTGTCAAAGGTGTGGTGAAACATGCAGTGACATCCAGTTTGCAATTCACATACTATTGATTGAGCTTGTTAGATTAATACTCTCTAGCAGGCTAGTGTTTGTGTACTGCCATGGTTAAGACAATATTCTAAATGCTTGAATTATGATGGTACTTCTAATTTCTGGTTGCTGAGTATTTAGTTTGAAAATTCTTGTGTAGTCAGTGACAGTTTCTTGGTTTATCAATATCTAACTTTTTTTTAACTTCTTCCATGATTTTATTCTGTGGAGTTACCAGGTTTGATACTAAGAATCCTTTCAAGTTTTTTTTTCTCTGGTTGCACGTTTTAATTTACCACTAAGTCTATGATCATTGTCTTAGATCTTTATTTATAGAAACATTTGAAGTGTTTGTTAATTTCACTAAAGTAAATGCCTCTACAGAAGTCTAGGCTACAGCTACAGATTGCTTAATGTCAGAAAATACTGTAGTTTTGATAACACAGAAGCTTAATGTGAGACGGTGTTCATGTATTCTTAAAAACTTGGAAAGGATCTTCCATATTAAGGATCTGTATTGCATATTAATTTTGTTAGATTGTTCATATAAATAAAATACAGTGTGTGGTAATTGTGTAGTTGTGTTTAGTTCTTTCACATTTCATACTTGAAATGGAAGTGTGCAGAGCTGTTTTTTTAATTATGTGGAGCTGGATGGAGTTTTTTATAAAACTCTACTAATATGCGTAAGTTGATTTTTTTAAAAGATAATTCAGTAATGCCTGCATATAGGATCAGAAAATTAGTTCTTCTGCAAAGATAGAATAAATATTCATTTTTTGGGAGTTTTAACTGTAAATTCTACATTGATTTGTAATGAACAGCTTATTACAGTAGGTCTCCTGATCTCTGCAGGCAAACTGGATGCCCTGGCCTGTAGAAAGTGCCAGGGCTTTGGGGTTTCTATTGGGTTTTCCGTGGTGTGTAAACTATTTCTATAATGCCCAGTAAATGCAGCCAAGCTCTTCACTATTTGCCTGGCCAGGGGTGGCTCCTAGTTTCTGGCAGGGTCACAGTAACCAGGATGACTCACCTTCTCTTTGAACCCCSAAGGTTAGGACAAGAGCCAGTGACCTGGTACGTTCTGCACCACACAACCTTGTTTACACACTTCTTCAAACATCTTCCTAAAATTAACTAAAGAGCTAGAATTTATTCCCTGGAGGAGAATTTACTCTGAGTTGCAACTGCATGTTTCTTATCCTTCCCAGAGGCTCTTGGGAGGAAGAGCARGGGTACATGGAAAAGAAATCTTAAAGACATGGAGGTTGTTCTGTATTTGCTTTAAGCCAGTATTACAGCCACAGGGAGAAAAAGCTCCCACTCCATCTCCCCCCTCAGCCTTGTGGACAAGGAAGCATGAAATGAGACACCTTAAGCCATGCAGAGCTCTGCCAGAGAGCTATGCAGGAGGCATTCAGGGCTGTGATTTCAGAAATGCCTTATGCCGATCCAGTACAGAAAAGTTGACCTGTTTGGTTTCTCTCACTTTGGTTAAGATTAACGTGTAGACTGAAACTAAGTGCCTTTTTTTTGTGGGAAGAAGACAAATAATAAAATAATAAATATTTTGGATTAAACTAAGATGTCTTTCATCTTTTCAAAGTTGTAAGGTGTTTCATGTAAGGAGGTGCTCAGTATTGTAAACCAGCATACTCTACTACTCTCAGCAAGCTGAGTGAGGAAAGATATGGGTTGGTGAAGTGTTTGACTTGGGAGATTCGTGTCTGACCATTGCATTTGGCTTATGCTGCAGGCATCTGTTTAAAATGATTACTATTGTCACTTGTTTCTGTTCTATTGCTGGTAGCAAAGGATTCAGTTCTGAAAAAGAAACTTGTATAGATGCTTCAAAGCCCAGTGGGTCCAAGWTGACTCTCTTAGGAATGGAAAACGTAGGCAAAAAGGGTTAGAAAGCACCAGAGTAGTAACATAAAAAATTGTGAAGTGTTCTGTTTACCTGGGATGCTGACTTTTTTAGCCAAAAATAATTTCTCAGTGTGAGGGGACTTTTTATTCCACAAAAGAAGAAAAGTCGGGGTTTGGAGACTCCTAGACTCGCGTACAGATTCTGTTTCTTTCCTACAGGGAAAGACAGACTTTCCTTTCTGAAGGATAAAACAAGTATCATTGGAAAGGTTTGATCTGAACGTTGCCCCGTGACAGTCTGCGAAAAAGGTCTTGACATCTCATTCAAATGTTTACTGTCTGTTCCAGATAAATCAGTGACAGTAACTTTCCTTGGCTGTTACTCTTTGGGATACACTTTACTAACAGTGTCACAAACTTTTGTGAAAACTCTGGCATTTCTCGGAAAGATAGCATGTTTAACCAAGCCTCAATACATGATAGTAAAGTAATGAAACTGCTTACTGTTTGTCTTTCATAACTCATTTGAAGCACAATTATACTTGGTCTTGAAATTGTTATTTATATTGAAAATTTTGAAGTATAGATTAGCTCTTTATAAAAAGCTAAGTGTATGTATGGTAAGCAGAACAGTGCTACTGTATTACTTTTAAGCATGTGGTTAAGTTCCAGTATGTTTAGGTGCAACGGTAAGCCATCTTGTCTGGTAAATGTGCTGAAGTATTTAATTCCCTCTGGTATCTCAGSAGTAAATTAGTATGCTGTACTGTTTGCTTGTTCTTACCTGCTCTGAGTTGCATATTTGTGGCAGCATTTTACAATTCTTCTACTACTAGTGAGGATGCCCAGCAAAGCCAAGTGGAGTATTGCTTTGACATTTTGAAATCAGCTGTGTATGAATTGCATTTCCTTATTTTAAAAATGTTTGCAAATGAGAATATAGGTCTAGTGCCAGGACAAGCCATTTGTAGACCCTGGGAATCAAGACTGAAGGGGAGAGCACAGCCAGAACTTTTAGATTTTTGGCTTCCTTTCAGCCTACAGGGTGGACTGTTGAGGAACTAGCAAGAGGAACTAGTAGGAAATCTGCCAGCTTCTGTCATGTAGACAGAGTTCCATAGGAGCTTCATCACAATAGGTCTTTCACTTTTTCTTACTGGACAAATAACTTTTGAAAGTATTTTTTCCCAGGAAGCAGCTTAGGTGTATGCATTAGTATTTTCACTGTATTTAATGTACTTGCATGTGCATAAGTAGTTTAAGTAGACCTAAATATCCATAAAAAGCTAGGACTTAAACAAAATGCAGGTTTTAATCTTGTGAGTGAGCCTCTAGCAAAATCTTTATCCAGTAGTAGAGCTTTATAGTCTTTATTCTTTGTGAGCAACTGTTCACTTTCTGTGTATCTATCATATTTGTGGTATTGGTACTTTAGCCTGATATAAAGCAAGGCTTTATTATTTAGTTTCACTAAGTAGGTGAAACTAGTCTGGGTTTTCTTCAAAATGTAAATGCCACTTCAGAGGAAAATCAGGACCCAGATTTGCCACTATGCTCAGCTGGAAGTTACATGTGACTGAGTGAGGTTTCTCTGCTCATCAGCTCGGTGCAACAGCTAGCAGCAGAATGATGCTACCATAAAACTTCATGGTGACTAGGTAAGTTTTCTGCCCCTTGTGGCCCTCAGCTACATAAAACTTCTTCCAGGACTTGTAGAGCTAGCAAGCTGGGCTGCCTCTGATGTTTCAGGCAACACGTACCTCTGTAGAACTTGGGGAWAATGAAGGGTGCGATATCTGGTAATGTAGTATGTGGTACAAATGGCAAGACCTCCTGGCTGTAACAGAATCTGTTCATAGAAATGTGTGTTTCGATTAGCATGCTTGCCTAGGCTATGCTGACAGTGTTTTGGTGCACTCTGATTTATTAAATGTCTAAAGCTTATGTGTTTGTCATGATTAAAACCCAGATTCAAAGGATATAAGGGTGAAAGTAGTCAAAAGTAAAAATGTAATGGTTTCTTTAATGTACTTAGGACCTTTAGCTATCAATAGCTATACTTGAGGAGTCATAAGATTTTGAAAAATACTAAGTTTGTTTAATCCAGCTTATTGGGAAATAATTTAGATCTGTTCTGTTAATGTTTKTAAGGGGAAGGACTACTGAACAAATTTGCCTTCTCTGGTTAACGTTGGTGCARAAGGTACATTAAATTTCTGTAATCATAGAGTCAGAAGTGCCAAGATCAGATTTGCTCAACTAGAAGTAGGCAAACTGGATTGGAACAAAGCCAAAACCAGATGGAAGGTGGATTTATACTATAGCAGCATTTTCAGAGATATGATATGTCATCTGTGCAAAAGAATTCTATTAGTTTTACTGGTTAAGACCTGCTACGTTCTGTCTCCCCTCTGTGGGTAGAACACTGTTGGTGTWACGGGAAATGGTACCTTAAGAAGGACAGGCTCTTTTTTTCTTTGGGTATTGCCAGTTAATCTCTGGTGAAGAAGAGACCATTGCCTCCAGATCTCAAAATATTTGTGCATCAGACATGATAACAAATAAATTTCTGACTTGGTGGAGGTACAAAATAGGCTTAYAGATTTTGTCCTATAGACATTTTTTAAACTACTGACTTCTGCTTGAAAAAACCACAAGTAATTAGTGTATAAGCTAAAATGCAGACAAAAGTTTTCAGTGTAGCTATTATTGGGCAAGGTTTTGGCATTTTTATTAACTGTCAGTCTATCCAATCTTTCCTCAGGTTTCTTTATGTTTGGGGGAGGAAGAAAAAGCTTTGTAGAACTTGCTCTTCCCCCCCTGTCCCCGAAGTTCATTTTAGAGAGCCAGCATTTCACTTTATCTCTTGAAGGCCCAGTGTATGCTTCATTGCATTTCTGAATCTCATTGTGACAAGACCTGCGTTTTGATACTTAAAAGGAAATAGGAAATGAGACAATATGGGTCTAGCACTGTTACTCCCTTTCCATGTTCAAATAAATGGCATGTTTTTATAACTGGGAGGGGATGAAGCTGGCTCTCACAAGGGAAGTGTTTAGTGTAGCTGGTTCTTACCATGGTGACTTTTGATAAGGATTTGTTGGGCTACTGTATGCTTATTTGCACTTGCAAAAATAATCTATAATTACACAGTTTAAAATGCTTAACCCTGTCTGTTTAACTGCATTACTACTTCAATAGTTGTGAGTGGGTAGTCAAGGAATAAGAACTGAGAAGTCTGCTATTCCATATTCATACAGCAGCTGATTTCTAACTTTGTGTAGGTGCATGACTGGCTGGCTAATGCTTAACCCAGACATACTAAGCAAGCAGATGGGAAGTCTGTGTTCTGAAAGTGGTGACCTTCCCTGTCGACACAGAGTGATACAGTTTGTGTTATGTATCTGAGTGTTCCTGAAGCTGACTATGCAAATACCTTTTGGTTTTTCAGGACAAAATTATGAGACAGTGGGTTCTTCGCTAGTGGTGGGCTAAAAATGAGCCTTGTTCCAGCATTTCAAAGGCACGTTTTCTTTCTGATTGGGCTCGGGACTCTGTCACCCTTTGCTTGTCACAGGTTGCCTGACATTTTAATGTAGCAGTTAATTCAATGGCTGACAGCAGTCTTCAGCTTCTAGTTCACAGTCAGGTCACTCCAGTACCTAGTAAAAGATTAACTTGTTGAGAAGAGTATTTCCATAAACAGTCCATTTGTAAGTCACAAGGTCATGACTCGTTGCACATGCAGACTTTCCCCCAGCTATAGTTACACCAGTGTGTCCTGGAAACTAGTTTTTATTTCTGGGCTGTTGTATATTATTGTGGTTTCATAATGATTTGAAAAACAATCACATACCTGTTTCAAGAAGTGCGACTGCTTTCCTAGTTACTGTCCTGTGTTTGAGAGGCTGCTASTGTCATGCAAGTTCTCATGGTAAGAAGTAAAATTAGTGTGACATCTTCAGTGATCAAATGTTTGCTTAATCTTTGGATATTTTATTAAAATGAAATATGTGTGTATTATAGAAAATGCTTTTTTCTAATTTTCTTAGGCATTTGTCTTGCAAAGGTCTTTCAGAATAATACTCTTGGCTGTAAAATGAGCATATTGCGAAAGTTTCAGTGATGGTGGTTAAACTTCTAAGACATCTGATCATGCATTAATATTATATAAGAGTCCTTTTGTAAGTTCTTAATATATGGAAATGCCATTAAACTGGAGCACCTTCTAGAGTTGCAAGAGGTACTGACATTTTTCCCCCGCTTTTTTCCCTTTTAAATGTGGTGTAGCAAAGCAGAGAAAATTAAATTGGGTTATGAAATTGTAGTAATCAGACAAATTCTGGGATAGTCCTTTTAAAGAAGTCATAGCATAGTGGGGTAGTCACAAGTGGAATTATTAACTTGTACAGCTACCACGATGCTCAGAATGCTTGATAATGACTTGTTTAATTTGTTGCTGCTTTACTATTTCATCTGTTGAATCAGTGCTGATGAGTTTCTTGGTAGCACCTCAGGAAATTCAGATTCAGTTGTTGTTACTGATTTCCTTTGAATGAAAGATAGCCTCCTCTATAACAAGCGGGATAATTTACCATTTCTTAAGTTTGTTCAGTGAAATCTTGGGCTTTTATTTCCCATATTTTTATGAGTTCCATTGCTATCGCTTCAAGTTGCAATCCTAGTTTGTGTTTCTTATCTTTAAAAGTGTTGCTTGGGCTATAGTGATTACTGTATGGATTTTGATTTTAATTYCTCAAATAGACTATGGAAGTGTGGACAACACACAACTTACTGTGATTTCACATATGATTGTGCAAAAAAGACCCATGAGACTTGAAGGAAAGCTTTATTAAGGCAGATGGGACAATCTGATTTCCATGTATATATGTGTGTGTATGTGCATACATATATACACATATATATACACATATATATATACGTACATACATATATATATATATATATATAAAAGAATTAATGTTCTTAAATACAATTAGCTCTCCATTTACCTTTCACTTAATTTGAATAAAGACAGTTATGGCTGCTGGCAAATAAATGAAGTATATGTAGATTGGTCCAATGAGTCTAATACAAAGAGCAAGGAATTTGCTTCAGAAGGAATTAAAAAATAAAGCACAAAGATAAATACTCTTTAGAGCTATGCAATTTAGATTTTGACTTTATGAAGATACTTTAACATAATTATGTATACAGAGAATTACAGAAATCAGTTCTGGATGAGTTGTGCTTCATCAAATCAAAAAAGGATTAAATGAGTTGGGCCTCACCTGTGCCTTAAGTACTTGCTGGTACTTGAATAGGCTCAGAAGCCATACCAAAACTTCAAACTAGCAAATTCTTCTTAGTGGTTTGGTTGTTTTTTTTTTT
>NW_026623250.1:3565271-3584344 GCF_030028575.1 Malurus melanocephalus | reverse complement strand
TTTTTTTTTTAATTTAATTGTTTTAAACAAAAATTTTAATAGTTCCGAATTTGTCTTTTTGGTATTTTTTTTTTATTTTTTTTTAAAAAATTTTTTAATTTAATTGTTTTAAACAAAAATTTTAATAGTTCCGAATTTGTCTTTTTGGTATTTGATTTATGTGGTTTTTGGAGATGAATGCTTCTTCTATTCTTTTTTCTTTACTGTGCCCYCTTTAACTAGAATAGCTTATGCAAAAAGTGAAGGTTGATTTTGAATAGAGTTGAAATACAGATCTTAAATGCAAAGCTTAAATTTGGTAGTGGCTTTGGGAGCCTTGACATTTTTTAGAAAATGGAATTGATTCTTAGATACTTTTCTTATGAATTGGGAAGCTATTTTAATGGGAAGGTAGGGAAGATAACAATACAGGAGAGCAGTCACTAGTAGTCCTGCACTTTTTGAGAAATGTGGTTCCTTCTTTTTTTCCAAAGCTGACAGTGGGAACAAAGTGGCAGAAGAGTGCATTTATCAGCCAGTTCTCTCCAAGTGATGTGGTTTATTCTGACTTGTTAAGGATTGAGTGCACAGTATTAAGATATTATTTGCATCATAACTTTGAAGTTGGAAGTAGTTAAGAATCTTCCAAGAATAATGCAGAAAATTTGCTTTTCTCTAAATACATATCTTGCTTGAGGTGCTTTTTGTTAAAAKTCTCTGATGAGACCTGGCTTTCTTCCACTAATTCGAACCAATATGTTTTGGTGGCTTGCATTTTTTTTAAAAGGTCATTTTAATGGACCAGAGTGTGTCGTTGYGTGAAGGAATTATAAGATGGTTTTTGAACAGAAATGGAAAATTCAGTCAATGTTAGTTTAACCTTCCCCTAGAACCCTGAAATAAAATGAAGTGGAAAAGCTCTGGAAACCAGATTAAGACACACTTGAAAGCACAGTATTCACTTAATGCCTTTCTAATTTTAGAGCATTGTGGTGCTCAAAACTACAGGACATTTCATGAGAAACTGGTAATACATTGAACAAAAAACGCACTGAAGGCATATATGCATTAGTTTCAGAAATTCCTGTTAAAATTGCAATGCAGAAAGAGTGTGTCAGTTGGTAAATTCAGTGCTGTGAAGTGACTTCATTTGGGACTTCTACGTTAGTTCCAAAGTGAAATGACAACACTTGAAAGCATTAATCCGTTGTAAGATTTTGTAAGACAAGATGGTGTCTTAGTCAGCCTTGAAACTTGTAGTATGTTGGTAAGGATTTGTGTCTGTCAGTGGTATATGGAGAGGAAAAGAGTCGGGGCTTGCCTTTACGGAAACTCTGGACCTCATCAACATTGTCATTTATGGCCTGTTCTTCTGTATTTGTCTTTGTTGGTGTTTCATTTATTTTCCATTTGTTGTTCTTCACTGCATTAAACAGTAGAGAGAAAATTAAGGACAAAATATTTCTCTAGTTAGTTTCTGTGCTAGATTTTGGGAGGTAGACTTAGGATTCTGGCTTCTTACCTGAAAGCTCAGACACCCATGCAATGSTAGTTTAAATAAAGTTGTTCTTTTAGGTGCAAAATTGTAAAGATTAGTTGCAAACATAAGATTTAAAATTAGGTGCACATTCTTTCCTTATTTACACCTATGTTTCAGTCTAATACTTAATTAAATTTATCAAATTCTCTTTAATAGTGGCCATTACCTAGGTGGTCCTGACAAGTACATAAGTACTTAGATCCCAACATTAATAGCATAGCTCTTACATATTTTGACCTTATGACAACTTAACTTTGTATGTTACCCTAGAAACTGTGCTTTTAGTGATGGAATGAACATGTGAAGTAGTGAAGGTGTATGCAGTGGAATGTCATAATTTGCTTACAATTTTACTAACTGGTGAGTATATGAAATGAGAAAAAGATTCAGACAAAGATWACATTTGCTTCCCCACACCACTGCCTTACCCTCCCAGACACTTTTGTGCTTTTGTATTTTAAATAGATGTAGAAATTTTTGCTTATCTTTCTCATACATGTATATTTTTGCTGCCCTTCTTAAGGGAGAAAAACAATGGCTGTGATGAATAAAATTAAATTTAAAAGTTTAGATAACTTGTTTCCCATGTTGATCATAATTTTTGTTGGCAACACTTCCATTCATGGACTAGATTTCATGATCTTTTTTTCTTCTAAGTAAGAACATTGCTTTTTAATTAATGCTGTTTCATAAGCATGAACACTTCTCTTTGGGTCCTGGACTGAGAAGAGAGTATGATATGCTGTCTTACAGATGAGRCACATCCACAGGATAAAATTACTGCTATAAAAGTCTTCTGAGATAAATTACAGGTAAAAAGTACCTTGCACTTTTTTTTTAGCTTAGCTCAGCATACCTTCAGATGCAGCTCAATCTTTAGCAGATGGTGAGCTTGCTGTGGACTTGATGCAAAGTCAAGAGATAACACAGAGAGCAGTTCAAGTGAGCTTGTTCTGCAGTGCAAGAAAACAAAAGTCCTCATCTCCAGAGAAACACTTCCTGTTGTGTTCGTCAGAACTCTGTTGTAGTAAATTATTACTTAAACAAGCCATCTAAGGAGAAGCTGAATTGTGACAGATGATTATATGGTGTAGTAAAATTCAGTTCTGTGCTGGTCATATCTATTTTTTTTTAACTGAGATGTACTCCAAGTCAACTGGTGTACTATGCTATTTGGAACAATTCAGTCCAAAAGTCATGTAAGACTTATTCACACACACATTTCCCTCTTATAATTGTTGAAACAAACTGCTGCTGTATTTTTACTTTGACCATTTTAAGTTTTCTAATGTAATAATCTGTCAARTTGCTTTGTAAAACATGCGCAGATATTTTAATGGCACTTCAAAGTAATTTCTTTTTTTTCAGATTTCTGCCTCTCATGAACTGAATTTCACAGAAATTTTTGTGAGCTGCAACCAAAGAAAAGAGAAGGGCTTTTTCTTAGTCAAATAAGAGAAACCTGAAGGCTTGCAGCTGACTTTAGCAAAATGCTTTTTCATTCCCTGGCTCTGCTAGAGAAGGAGCTCTTATGAAGCTTTCTTTAGCTTTCATCACTAATTTTTTTTTGTCTTRATGCAGTCTCTGTTATGACAAATACTGCTTTAATGTGTGTATTGAATTTTCTGTTTCAGATAGGGCATGAGAATGCATCTTTCTTGACCAGTGTCTGGTCATGTTCTGACTAGACTTTGGGATGAGTCTGYCTTTTTGCTGTATATGCCCTCAGAAATCTGAGGTGRKTTTTTTTTGGTTTTGTTTATCTTAAATTCTGCTGCCAGTTTCCCTTCGTAGCTGAGGTTCCATTTCCAGTGTGATAATGAAACACTAGCACCATCTGGGTACAGTAATCTGTTCCTGTCTGCCTGTTAAATGCTGAAAAAGTGACAGTCATTCTGATAGTTTTGCAAAGCAGGAAATTACAGATTTTTTACACTTTGTCAGAAACTTCAATGCCTGCAGCAGGAAGAGCTACTGATATCCCAAAGAATATGTTCCARGACTCAAAGTGATTTTGTTCTAAGTTTACTGTTTGTAAGGAAGCTAACTGAACATTGTTTTGTGGGAGGTTTTTTGTGTTTGTGTTTTTGTTTGGGTTTTTTTTTGTTGTTGTGGGGGAGTTTGTTTTGGTTTTTGCGGTGTTTTTGTTTGTTTTTTGTTGTTGTTTTGGTTTATAGTTTTTAATAATTATTATCATTTTCTGATTCCTTTTTGTGTAACCTAGAAATCATTTTTAACCAGCTATGGTGCAAACAGACCTTTTTTTTAAGATTTTACCGCAATAATAATTGCCCAAGGGGGAAAGCCTTTGTGAAGTGGAACKTGCCTTTCTTTTCCTCTTCTGGGTTGTATATACGTGATAACACTGACAGATGTGTTTGTTGAATGTCTGCTGGCGCAGTCAGCTTTCTTTAGAGTTTTGACATAAACCATAGTTGTACAGTTCTTCCTTCTGGCCTCAGAAGGTCAAGGAGGTCATTTGGTTTTGCTGTCTGACAGTTTGATTTGAGTGAAACTTACTCATTGAAAAATTCATTGCCTAATTCTTAATGTAGTTTAAATTCAGTTGTATATAATGTCATTTCTGGTGCAACATTTTCTGAACATTGAAATGGTAGAATTTCTTGTGTCATTCTTGTGTTATAATGCTAATAGTGTGGCGTGAAGTCAAGGACACKCAATGTCTTCTGTCTAGAGAAGTTAAGGACCTTTTCAAGATAAAGTTAGCCAAAGCAAAAACAAGGAAAGCAAAGCCTCTAGTTGTGGATCATTCTGTTTTCTCAATACCTCAGGAGCATTCTCCTCTCCTTYGACTTGCCTGCAGGAGCAGATTTGATGATTACAACTCCTTTATACTTGTGTCAGGGTTTTAGAAGAAAGGGGAGCTCAAGGTGTGTGTCTTTATGGTAGTTTTTTWAAGTTACTGTATTCCCCAGCCTACKGTTTCTCTGATTTATAACAGTGGGGGTTTGTTTTCTGGCTTATATTTGTATGCAGAGGTGGCATGTATATATGTATATGCAAATAAACAATGGGCATTTACCTCTAACATGTATCTTAACAATTTTCTGTACTGCAGTTATTTTTAATATAATGGGTTTTTTTGGTATTGTGGTGTGCTAAGTGAATACAATTTTTACGTTTTCTTTCCCTAAGGTCAGCTCAGCTTTTAAACCTCTTGAGTCATTTGACATGACATGCCTTCAGTTTGTAAAGTGCAGTCTGCATACAAAACAACAGATGAAAGATACAGCAGATAAAAAATAAATTGGAGAAATTAATGTGGAGGTATCCTCCTGTCATTCATTGCTGTTGCCACACATTGGCTGGTGAAAGTGGGGAAGAATCTAGTGGGAGGAGTTGCTCAGAGATTGTTCTGTGGTTTTACCTCAGCACTCACAGATAACTGTAGTTTGACATACGATGCTGGACTGGGTGGACTTGTGGCTTGGACTTACAAGGATGCTTCTATGGGGAGGTCCTGTGGAGTGACAGACTCTGCAGCTGGGAGCCTTGTAAATGCGCAGGGTCTGCAGTTCTCTCTCTGTAAGCTCTATTCTTAGGCTTAGTCATACTGGCATGTTTCCTTTCTGTCCCGGAAATGTAGCATTTTCTTCCTATAATAAATGAGAAACGAAGAAAGTTGTTACTTTTGGGGAGTAACCGCTTGAACAGAAAACAGAAAAAAAAGGTAATATTCATTTGTTTCAGTGTTAAGCTTTCTAATGCATTTAATTTTGTGGCTGCATGTCATAATCCCTCCTAACTTGCTGGGTTGAAGAAGAAAAAAACTTTTTGGGGATTGTAGTTTTTGCTGTGTCAGCTTCATTTTAATATTGAAGCTTTCTTCATCCTACAAAACTGTAGTCTTTAGTGTGCTAAATCCCATTGCTGCATGTGGGGGATCTTCTCTGCCGCAATAAATCTATTACAGGGCATGTGTACTGTGAAAGAAGCTTGTTTGTCAAAAATGTCATCCTGTTTTGTTTTCCTGGGGAATTGCTAGAGCATGAATTAGATTGGAGATTAGATCCAGATCAACAGCTTTCCATTTTCTGCTCTCCAATTTAAGGTTTCAAAATGTGTGGTGGTGTTTTTGGGGTTTTGTCCTCAAGTTGGATCAACATCAGTAGGGATATCAGTAGGGATAAATAGAAATGTATAATCGAGGTAGGTAATACGAGCTCCTTAAACTGACTTTGTGTCTGCAAAGACAGGATATGGAACTGCTTCAGCAGTTTACTTACTCAAGACAGGATAGCTTCTGGCCCCTTCTTCCTTTGGATTGGCATAAGCAGGTATTTTTCAGAGCCTAGGTATTCAAATTACCTAATGTGTTTCTAGGCTTGTTAGCACTTCAAGTTCTAATGTACTTGATCTAAGAGTATTCTAGGAGCAAATTCAAGATTTTACTTGCATATAAATATTTTAGGTTCTCTTTGCTTTGTATTATTTTTTAAATACTCAGTAGGTTCTTTAATGCTTAGAGGTATCTTAATCTATAAATCTGAAATGTTTATGTCTGAAGTTGAGATCCATTACCAAACTGACAAAGTACCCACAGCAGCCTGGCTTTTCTTTGATTGATATGAAATGGCAGAAAGGGAAGTAAAAATAAATGAAATTTGGATGTATGCCTTAAGTAGGTTTGCTTTCAGATAAATACTCTGAAAAAAACATTTTAACTTTTTTGCTTTTCATCCCTCGGATTTTTGAAAGCTGCTTGATAATAAAAAAGTCTGCAGTTTTTAGTTTTTCAGTGTTGCCACCTAGAATAAACTTTCAGCAACCTCACTGAGTGTCCATGTATACATGTTCCATGTGACATTCAGTTTGGTAACAGTTCCAGAGTCTCATAACAGCTTTTTTTTAAAGGCTATATCATAAAAATACCTTAATATCTCTGTCATATACTGCTATATAGGAAAGTATATAGGAAAGTATATAGTATTTAGGAAGGTTTTAAGAACTTCATTGCAGCCTGCTGGAAGCTGCTTTACGTTGCAGAAAGACTTAGTATTTTGGATTTTTCTGTTTTATGGTCTAGTTCAATTCTGCCCTATAGCATAGACTCTGTTGTATGAGTACATGATTAAGTTGGATTATTCAGAATAAAATAGTCAGCTTTACTTGGTTTTTTTTTTGAGACAGCATTCAGCATTCCTACTTAGTTGATTTTGTGTTTTCAAATGAGCTGACTAGGGAAAACACTGCATCTTGTTCTTATGCATGACAGATTTTAGAAGATTGATTACACAGATCTTTGTCTTAATAGCCTAATAATATTTCATAATATATTGACTTTTAGGAAGTTGAATTTTAGAAATTGACATTGGGAAGTAGTAATTTTTAAGTGAATTGCATAGAAAACAAAGCTTTTAATTGTAGTTTCAGAYTGAAGTCTTGCGCTGGCTTTATATGTTATGTTTAAGTGTGCTCTGCCCTGAGAAGAGGAGCACAACACTGTGGTGAGTCTAATGCACATCTTAGTGATGTAACTACATTTTCTCACRACCATCTGTACTGTGTTTTAAGTGTGGCTCTCAGCAGTAGCATGGACTCCAGTCCAGCTGCAGTTTGTGCATTCCACCCAGTGTTGAATTTTGTATTATGCTAACACTGACTGTGTTAGGTGGTAAATGAAAGACAAGTCTGCTCTAGATGAGGGCTGCCATTTAATCCCTCTGGTGCAGGTAGATGTGTCCTAAACAACACCACATTTTCTTGTGTTTTTTCATTCAAGTGTTAGTTGTAAATKAATTGTGTGGAAACGATCTGAAGTCCAGCATTGCTGGGAGGCAGCAGCATTAAAACTTAACACATAGGCAGATACAGGTAATGGGTAAAATATAACTGTGTATTAAAAGCAGTACTCATGTTAAAGTTTCCTTGTAGAAGGGATATACATGACATGCTTCCAGCAGCATCCAAAATTCTTCTGTCTTGCTTGTGAAATTTAACAGAACCGTAAAAATGCTGTCCTGTACATAGAGCTTTGTGTAGCAAGCTTTCTGCTTAACATGTGGAATTTTAAAATGCTTAATGGATTGGTAGCAACAAAATGGAGTATGAAATAAATTTATTTCATGATCTTTTTCTACCAGGAATTGACAAAGAAAACATGCTTTTGCTGTATAACTTATAACTTGTCCTGCAAGTTATTTTCTGAATTAACAAACCCCTCCCTGCCAAAAAGAAACCCATAAAACCCCAAAAATATTCCAAGTACAGTACATGTGAAATTGAAAAGCAAAATTCTGGTCCTTCTTTACTTTACAAAAACAAAAACACGCTGGGACAATCTGAAGACATCTGCTGTGCAGGACTGAAGTTTCTTTTGAGCTATTTTAAGTAAAATACAGAAATGTTTTCATTTCCACTGCTACCTGAATCATACTCTCTAATTCATAATAATGATTGTTAATCAGTTGGTAGAATAAAAAACGAAAATACTTGTAATTTGACTTTTCCTTATTTCACATTGCTTATTTCAAATGAATTRTACTCCTGGCAAGTTGGTTTTTAGGGAGGCATGCTGAGAACTGTGGAAAAATCATAGTTGGGGTAGGGAAGTAGTTTCAGTTGAGGATGTTTTTGAGAGTTTGACTTCTAAACTAAAGGTATCAGGGCCAAATATAAATGCATAAAATACAGGCACCTTAATTACACTGTTAGTCACCAAATCTGCCAAGTGAGGGAAGACATCTTGAAAAAAAAAGGTGGATGTTGACATTTGACTTTTAGTTAATGTAGACCAGATACGTCTAGCCATGAACCTGCATATTTCTCTGGGATTAATAGTTTAGTTAACAAAATGAGCAGAAAGTAAGAAAGGTAGGGCTTYTCTGTACAAAGGTATAATTTTGAAATAAATCTGCAAATAAAGACATTTGAAAACCATGCTGTAAATTTATTTTGGAAGGCTTTCTTAACAAGCCCAAATTCTTATTTCAATAYGGCCTTATTTTCTGCATTTAATAGTAAAATGTCATCTTCCAGACAGATACTTGTTTATACAAGTTTGTCAATACGTTTCATGAGAAGTTTGAGAAGACACTGAAACATTTTTGCTTGCATGTGAGTCTAAGTGATGTTTCAGTCTGTCAAAAAATTTGTAATAATTTTATTTTTGGCACATTGAATAAAGTCTACTTTTATTCATACCTTATTTTTTATTAATAGACTTGCTGTTACAAAAACTTCAGTGTGTTCAGCTTTTCTGGTTTCATGGAAGCATTCCACTGCTTTCATGTCACTGTAAAGCTCAGGTAAGCAGCACTGTTTCATTGGAACCTGACTACATGTTTTATATCAAGTTTTAAAATTAGTTCCTTTGGGTGGGGAGGCAGCAATGAGGCAAGGAAGTGTCATTACAGTGCATGAGCATTTAGGCATTGTGAACCTTATGTGCGAGCATTCTTCATTATGYTAGGAATATTCATGAAACAGTTTTGTTATTAACTATTTTAGTTTTCTAAATGGAAGATTAATAATGATGTATAAATTTCAGAGAACTGCTCCATTGAATTTCAGAATTAAGTTGTAGAGTTCAAACACAACTGTGGACAGAAGATGGGTGTTTGAGGATTGCATTGATGAGCTTACATGAGTAGTCCACAAAAGCCTAGTGTATAGTATTGCATACAAACACAATGTTTGTCTTTTGGGCTATGTGGGAGAGCAGTTTAAAAATCTGAAAGTACACTTGTGTGTTAATGGTTGTTTTTTTTTCTTTGAAGCCGTGGACTTCACTGAGTGCTGCTATCTCAGCTGAAGCAGTACTTGAGGGTACTGCACAAATGGTTAGTAATTGCTTGCTATCTACACCTTTCAGGTCCTTTAGTATGGATGAATTTCATGGTAATTCTCAATCAAGCTTTTCTTGGTTGCTGGTTCATGACTTGAAGTCTACTCTTGAAGTCTTTTCAAAAAGTTTGGATGGGCCCAGAATTGTTGCCGGCTCCCTGAAAGTCGGTCTAAGTAGTTGTTGGTTTTAAGTGAATAAAGAAAAATTCATCTTAAGTGGTAACTGATACTTTAACTGGTCAATAGGATAAAGAAAATCATAACATATGAATTGAATGCTGACAGTCAATTTCTGATGAAGCGAGAAGTTTAATGGGCAGATACTTACAAAGAAGGATCTGTCATCAAGCACTTTTTGAAGTACTAATTGCTACATTTATGGTGACTATGTATTAAATATTTAAATCAAATTCCAGATAAAGCTAAAYGTAAATTTAAGTGAATCATATTAATTCTGCTTCCTAAGTTCCCTTTTTAAGGGTATCTAAATGAGAGAAAGATCTTTATAATTGAAAACATGTTTTCTCTGCCTGAAGTGTGCATGTATCTGTATATTCTTGTGCTCCAGATAATTGTCTTGTCATGAAACCCACTGAAAGTRCCTTTGGTGCTTGTCTTATAAACAATGCAGTAGTCTTCTCAATGAGAAAGTAAATGAGSTCTTTTGTAATCGTACTTATTTTGTAGCTTCAGTAATGTGAGGCTCCTTCTTCAAAGACAAGGGTTATTTCTTCTTTTGTGCTTGTGGGTTAGGATAAATGGAGAACCTTTTTTTTATAAGTCACTTCACTATAATACCTATCCATGGTAATAAAGAAAGCAGAGAGTGCTGCCATTAATATTTGAAATTTTTGAAATAAGTGTTCTTGAGATTTTTCAGTTTCAATTCTTTAACTTTTTGTAGTTGTTTGAACTCCTTGTATGGTCACAAGACTTGTGTTCCATGATTACCTATGCTTATTTCTGTTTATATTTCATATTCTTCATAACTTTTTTTCCTCTTTCCCTGATTCTTTTGGATTAATTAAAAAAATGGTGAATTTGGCTACTCTGATTTTATTTAAAAATAATGTATGAAAATTATTATTGTAACTTCTTCCCAGCCAAACCCTATGCAGTTAYCTTGGGGAGGATATCTCAGAATGTAGTAATGAACAATAATTACTCTTACTTGGTTGTGCTGCTTTTTAAAGAGGACAGTGAAATAGTAACTCCAGTTATGGAAAACCTTGCACCATTCTTCTTCAAAAGGGTTTTTRACAGCAGTAGGAAATTGTTCACCATTCTGCCAACCTTACATGCTGCTAGCATCCATTACTTGTTTTAAAATGTTACTATTTATGTTCAATGTATTTTGTGATCTCAAAGGCCTGTATGAAGTTAGGGACAGATTTATTCCAACTACCTTGTAAGTACATATAACCAGAATGTTTGAATAATGTAGTAGTGGCAGATGAGTAAATGCCAGTGTAAATTTGGGGTTGTTTGACATTGTGGTTTATTTTGTCCAGTAAGTCATATCTTTTTATCTTTTTGTACTGCCTTATGTATAGAGTTGCTTTCAGTGTGCAAAGTGGTAGTGTAATAAGTACAGGGGTGCTATTTTAAGAATTTTTGCTAAACAATCAATCCTGGAGGAAATCACACAGTCCTGGAGGAAAGATAGTATTTCTTACAGCTATCAAGCATGGGAATACTAAAAAGTGCTTGAATCAAAAATTGCCAAAATAAAGGTAAAAAAATTGCAAGTAGCCAAAGCATTTTCTGTTGGACTGCCGAAAGGCAAAAGTGAAGGCACCACCCACGGCTTCCCCCACAGCATTTTGAATTCATGTTAGGTAAATCTATCTGACAACTTTCAAGTTCAATTTGCCTCCTTCCAGCCCTCCTCCCCACTGCTTTTTCTGTAGTAATTACTGAAGCCATGGTTTAGACAACTCGATAGTCAAAGTGGGATGCAGGGCATCGGTGTGTGGAACTGTACCTTCTGAGCGCTGGTTTAATAAGCAGAGCGATGACAGAGTTCTTGGTGGCCCACAAAACCTACAGCAGGTTGGGAACAGTCTGCTGGCAGTGTGTTGACTGAAATCTGAACATAATAGAGGCATCTTTATTCATCACCAGGGTCTCTTTAAGATTTACTTTAGGTCAAATATTTCTACTCTTTCATAAACCTGGACCACATACATGTCACTARATAAATATTAATTAATTTTGCTAGTTTCGTTTTTTAAGACTATTTCACAGATAGGACAAATGATACCAGCTGACCTAATAGCTCTTACTCTTACATCATCCTTCAGGTACTGTAAAATGCTTCATACTTCTTCTAATTTCTCTTGTATGGTATATCTTAAAATCATACCATGTACTAGCATGTTTAGCATAAGTGCTGTAACTACTTACATAATTTCCTTCTGATGCATCTTTCTAGATCTGTGTAACGTTATTTTTCTCTTTTTAGGGAGGGGTGCCTGTGTTTTATGATACTGTTATTTGCAGTCACTTATGCACAGTAGCATATGTTTTGCCTGGGAGCCTAGGGTGAAATGGTTAATCCAAAAACTTGAATGCAAAGGCTTTCCGATTAAATTTGGTTCATGTGGAACATTGTCCTTCCTCAAATCACTGGTGACAAGCTGGAGCTCTCAYGAAGTAATGCTTCTCTTGTGTTATGCTTTCACACTGCTGTGTGAATGTGTCTGCGATTCATAAGTAAATTTTTAAGCAAATGCTGCAGATACCCATTTTCCTTTATCCAGACCCATATCATACGGAAATGAGCTCACTGCATTTTTACTCTTGACAGTATAAAATTTGTAMTTAGTATCAAGAATTACATTTCTAAAGAAGTATGCATTACTATAAATTAAAAACTTGAGTACATTGTTGTAAGTGAGATGTRAAAGCAGCAAAGTTTTAAAATAAAATCTCAGGAATGTACTGAAGGTTAAAAGATAAATGGTATCTTTTAAAGGGTCATACTTGCTGTCCTGTATTGGCTTTCTTGTTTTGTTATCACAGACCTATTTTTTTATCATGAAAAGATGTTTTTAATGCTTACTAGCTGCACAGATTTTTATTTTTGAAGTTTTTTTAAAAACTGCCTCACTAAACACTTCTCATCGTGTAAGATTCATGCACTTATTTTCTCTTTATTCTATTGATTTTTAAGACAAAGTAGGAATTACTGGGACTGTATCCTTTTTAGCCATATGCTTGCAGAAGTTTTGAATGCCTTTTCCTGTAATTTTTCTTGTCATGGTAGCTTGTTGTTGTCTTAGAAAAGTAAACATTTGCAATAGTAGCTGCCATTGTTAAARTGGGCGTAGTTACTGTATGGTTGGCCTGTGGTTAGATTAGCTGACAGATACCACTGAAAGGTCTCTGTGTTTCGATGGGAGACTGCCCTGTTCAGCACAGGGCACGCTGTACCTGCAGGGGCACTGCATGTGTGAGCATTAAGGGACTGCAGAACCTGAGTCTGGTTCTTCATGGTGAGAGCCAGTTCACCTGAGGCTTTCTGCTGAAAGAGGATAACACTGTTCTATAACGATCTACCGCAAGTGGGTGAAGGGTTGCTAGAGTTGTATTTTTTCACACAGCAGCTACTCAGAACAAGCTTGCAAGAAATTTTTTATGTTATTTGTGCACTGTAGGAAAGCTTTTTATGACAGTCAAATACCTGTTTGGAAACATTTAGCCCACTTTGGCCTTTGTSCAAAATTCATCAGAACACAAGCACACTTTGAATGAGTCTCTGACTGTCAGTGAACAAGACTTGTAWCTCTTTATCAAGTTTAGTGCCTGTTTGGTATAGCTTTCTATATCATGACATCACATTAATGATATTCATTCCCAGTGTAACTTGGATTGATAAATATATAAACAGGAAATATGGAAAGASATGAAAAACAAAACATAAACTGAGTATCAAATAAAACATAAAAAACCCAAATTGGATTGCTTAGAGTACTAGGGGCATGCTTCGTGACTCCTAATTGCTGCTTCAGTACAACTAATGCGTAACCATAATAATTGGTTGTAACTGTCAGCAGTGTACACTAAGAAACAAATATAACCCTGGTGAGAAATAATTATTATCATGCAAACATGTCAGCCCATTCTTCAGAAAAGAGCAGGAGGAGACTTGTTAAATATCTTTCTGCATCTCTGGTCTTCTATAATGCCAGACTAACYAGTCGTTAAGACTGAAAATTTGTCATGTATATTATGTTTCTTTTCTAGAAATAACATATTTATAAGCCCTTAATTTTTTTTAATTTGTTTTCTTTCATTGTTTATTTTTATGGTCATAAGTGGCTGAGAGAACTTTTCAGCAGTAGTCTTGGGACATTTGGTATCTGTTGGTAATTCTGCCATTTTGGAACAGAACATTCTAAATTCTCTTTCTTGTTTATAACTGTTACAGAAAAAGTGTAGTAGATTGTAGCTTTTAAATTCTGTGTATCGTATCCTGTCTAAGATAGTTGTTTGTATGCTATCTGATTTCCACCATTCTAATTGGAGGTGGAGAATGTAGTATGCAGGCTTGTCTGTTTAACCCTATTATCTTAAGATGATTCAAAGCATGGTGGTTTTGTTTTGGKTTTTTTTTTATGAAATAGCTGATGTTCTCTACTGGTGACAGGGGAGTAAAATTGGCTAAGAAACTCTTCATACCATGCATTATGTGTGAAGATGTTCTGTTCTTCTCTGACAGTCATCTAATTTACAATAAGCAATTTTATCTTTAAAAGTAGGATAGACACTTGAAACAGTAGGATATTATCTGATATATGGACATGTGAAAATAATCTCAAATTAGAATTTTATTTTAGGACTTGTATTTTGGGTTTTATCCCACTTTTATCTCTCATCTTTCTATTAATGGATTCAGACTTTACATCAGCAAAGACCTGCTCTGGTCTGATCCTTTCCACCTCTTGGCCAATCACATTTCAGGTATTACTCCTAATGTGAGCTAGGACAGCCTTGAAGAATCTGAAGTGAAAGATCAGTTTGACCCCTGAGAGATTAAACTTCATACTAGAAATGAAGAATTTGATTCTGTTAAAAAGGGAGTTTACTTACGTGGTATGTAACAAGTTAAAACTTTTTCTTGTACTTCAGTAAGAGCTAGAGGAGGGGTCTGGTGGGATAAGTTGAGAGAAAGAATCCCTTTCTAAAACCTATGCTTGAGTTCCTATATCCTGGCGCAGATGAACTGACCACAAAGCTGACTGTCAGTGGGCACTCCTGTTCCAKTCTTTTTAATGATATTCCTGCTGCTTTTGGAGCAAGGCCCAGTGATATGTTGCACCTCAATGAGAGCAGGACCTGCCTATTCTCTTCAGCTGATGTGACGTGAACTGGGCAYACTAGGCTCCCATTCAGCTGGGATGCTGAAGTTGTCATACAGTAATAAGTTTTATATAAGTTTCATTATTATAAGTTTCATATATTTCATTTTGGAGATATTAATACAAACCTATAAAATTACTACARTTATTAAACTGCACAAGTATTCGTAGCTTTGGGTCCCTTGTATCAATATAAATTATCTGCCTCCTGTAAGTTCTAGAAATTCTGCTCAATAATGACATAAGCTTTGGGGATTATGGACATAAATACCAAATTCTCTCCGTAAAGCATTTATTATGAAAGTAAAGAGACTGAGTGATCATGTAATGTCACTGCTATTTTTCTCATCTGGGAAACTSTTATTTATACATGCTGATCCATCTGAACTGTGACTGGGCAACTAAATAATGATAGAAAAAAATTAGAGAGCTCTAGGAACTTTTTGTAAAACTTCTGTGAGAGATCTGATMACTTTTTTAGGAAACACACAAGAGCCAGTTTCCTTAGCTTTGTAGCAAGCATCTGTTGCAAACGGAGGCTGTTGTTTCTTGTTTTGCAGGAGGCCTCATTTTCAGTGGTTACTGAGTAATGTATCTCAAAGGACTAGCTAGGTGGCTTTGGAACAAGAAATAAAACCAGTGTTTTACATAGGTGAATTTGACTTCATAGGTGCTGGAAAATCCATACAGGAAATTTACCTTGGTATCTTTTGACATCCATCTTTGGAGGTTCAAGCCTTCATTACRGAGGAAGGATGAACCTTCTTAACCATGGCCTGTGAGGTTCCACTAMAGGGGATGCCTCGGTCTGCGGAGTTAGAGCTTGGTTGTGAATACTGTCCTGTTAGCACTGAAATACTGTCTTCAACAATTGTTACCTTTTGMCATACCAGTCTTCAAGGGAGTATTCTTAACAGAATAATACAACTAAATTTCACATCCCTTTTACATTCAGCTAATGTCTCTATTTTAGGAAAAAGCTAAAGTAACTATTTTAGGAAGCCAGGTACCTTTTTCTCTAGAAAGTAGTGCATTCAGTTCTGTTGTTAAGTGGCAGTTGCTGCCATTTATTACCAGATTGAGAAAGTTCCCTGTTTAGTTTCTCATTTTAATAATATGTGCCATTCCTGATCTTTTGCTTTGTTATAATGGACATAAATGGCTAGAGGATAGATGCCAGCAGTAGWAAATCAGCAGAAGGAATGGGAGACTTGATGGGAGGACAGACCATGCCTTGTCCATCTTGATCTGAATTTTTATTTACTGATCTTGATTTCATTAGAAGTACTTAATGACAGAAGACAAGCTGTGAGCACTACTGGAACTGTTAGTGGCAAGAAGTTACCTAAAATACTAATAGCTGACCTCTCCAGTTTAGGGAATGGGTAACTCTTTTGTCCCTGCTCCTCACATTGAGCACTGCTGCTAGCATGCCCCTTGGCTGGCCAGCTAGCCTGGTGTTCTTGGGACTGGTTGAGGCTTGGGTTGCRTTTAGTTGGGTGGCCATATTCATAGCTCTTGCTTAAGATCCTCAAAGTGATCCTCATCTTTAAAGCCCATCTGAGGTCACTTCCAGTATTGGTTTTTGCAATAGATGGCATTTATGTTGAACAGATTGTATAATTTCTTCTG
Organism: Malurus melanocephalus; assembly: GCF_030028575.1. Taxonomy (NCBI): domain Eukaryota; kingdom Metazoa; phylum Chordata; class Aves; order Passeriformes; family Maluridae; genus Malurus; species Malurus melanocephalus. The sequence goes on along the minus strand of NW_026623250.1, from coordinate 3,568,024 downwards.
TATTTGTTCTTTGTCTTCCATTTGTTTTCTTCATCATCATCCAGTGTTCTTCCATGAAATTTGTTGTTAACTGCATTGATTGTTCTGATGTAGCTGCTTTGTGACCACATTTGTTCATAAATGTTTCTCGTGGTTGCCCATGGTTTGACCACTGCTGATAGGCAAGTTACTTTTRCTAAATTGATTCAGACAAATGCTTAAAAAACAAACAAACCAACACAAAAAACCCAACCAGAAAAAAAATATACACACAAAAAAATCCTCCCCCACCCAAAAAAATCCCAAAAATCCCCAAAAAAACCCAACAACAACAAAAAAAAGCAAACCAAACCACACCAAACCAACAACTCAGCAGCTATTAAATTTTCTCCTTATTGTGACTGGCTATTCATAGATATGGGGAAAAGAACTGTAGAATCTCCCTTTCTTGGTGAATTGACTCCTATTTCAGAAYTTGCTGTTTTTCCTGCTGCTTATAAAATGTGGCCCTGCCTGGCTATTGTATAAAGCTTTTTTACCCACATAAGAYAGCAAAGAAGCCAAGACATCTGCCTGTTGAGAAGCACAGGCAAATGAATTGGAGCTACAGTTGAGCTTTCATATACCATTATACTTGGAGAGAATTAGTACTGAATTCACTAAGCTATTAGAAGTAGTTTGTTTGCATACTTCACCACASTTTACTAAAATTGCATACTTCATTCTAATACACTAAGACACTGATCCATCAAAAGCAAGTTGTTAATAAYCTAGCTACTCAATAACTGTTTACAAGTTGTCAAAATGAGGACACAGAAATTAAGGACATTCTGCCTTCTCTGTTGCATAAGATGTTGCAGTCGACTGTTTCCATGCAGTACATTAGTCTTACTGTATTGAGTGTTGTAGTTCATGAAGCACATAATCCAGTGTGAATAATGCAATAATTAAGGTGCATGTGAGTGCTCTTATGCATTAAACCCTAGCATTCATCACACTATTGACGTTGCTTAGTGCTCTAGAACTCAATTTAGACCCATTTTTTGGAACTTCATGGTTAATCATAGACACTCAGTGTCTGTTGGCTTGAAAATACCAATATGAAGAATTCAGAAGATACCTGGTGTTGCCTTCAGGGGAAGGGAGGCTAARTTTAAAAGTCAAAATTTATCTGAAAAAAAATCTTTTTTTGTGTTTGATTCATGAGAATCTGAAACATTTTAGAGCAATATCCTTGCTTCCTGATGAAGCAAAGGAGTGGGCTCTTGAGAAATGTAAGGCACCCCTGGTCCAAGCATATACTGAGGTTTGTTTTTTACTTTGCTCATTAGCTTTGCACTGTGATACAAATAAAACACCACCTGGGAGTCAATTAAGCACATGGCTATGATGAATAGGTGCTGCTGTATGAAGATCAGAATACTCTGTACACTGCAAGGTGAAATCCTTAGTAGAATATGTTCTGGATTTCTTGTTTTTATTTTATGCTGAGGTACTGTGATAAGATTGGCAATCTAGTCACTGCTGTGTAGAAAAACGTCAAATTGTCTGGAATGGATGAGGGAGTTTGCTTAAAATTTAAGGAACAAAGAAACCAAACTCCAGACTCTGCAGGTTCAGGGTCACAAAGTGAGGGTATCTAACAGTATGTAGGAATTTTTTTGCAGTCACAGTGAAAATATTTTTTCCACAGACCCTACAGATAAGAATGCTTAGTGAATGTTTTAGCCAAAGCTTGAGTTAGTATGAAGTCGTTTAGCTCACTTCAGTTGAATTTATAAATAAAAAGAAGTATATATAGATACAYGTACAGCTTAAATTCTGCATAAGATAACTGTGATTTACTAAGCAAAAGCTTTCAGATTCAGTTGGTCTTTCCCACCTGCGTGTAGAGAAAGCACAAGAGTTCTTTGTGCAGGCAAGAGTAGATCGGTTTAGCTGTCACATGAGAGGAAGATAGCTGCTTCTGCTTTTTAGAGAACAAGCAGAGATTGTGAAGCCTCTACTGTTGTATTACATTGTTCATGAATTCATGTCCAAGAGGCTCTAAAAGACTTTTTTTATATCAGTTGGGAAGTTAATCATGGCTATATGAACAAATGAATTACTGTGTCATTCTTTCACTATTAGGATGGTGTTTTCTGTCTAGGATATCAAGTATTCATGCAACTGAGATGGTTCATGCCGTGAAATAATACGAAAAATAAAGCAATGATATTTTAAGTTGCACCTGTTACTTTAGAGCTGTTCTTATCAAATATTTTTTTGTCTTTAAACAGATTTTTTAACAGAACAAAAGAATTAAAATAACTCTTTACACAATGGTTTCTTCCACATTTGAAACTTTTAGGCTCATTCTTTATTTGAACTCCATCTACTGCTATATCTTTGATTTTCATTAATTATCACTGGTTTTTGTCTCTGTTTCTAGAAGGCAATAGTATGGAATTCAATGCTGGGACAAAAATCTTTCTTAYAACACTTGCATTAGTTTTAGAATTAGACAAGCTTTGATGCTTAACCTCCCAAAAAACATTAATTCTTAGGTGGATTGTGTTTCTACTTACAAACATTTTGTAGTCCTTAATCACTAGAATCACACMGTTCCGCATTTCTAAAATCAGTTATTAACAGTAGGTTTAGAAGGTAGTTGAAAGAAAATATATTTTGTTTACAGTGTCCATCTGCTTATTACATTTTAGCACTGAACAGGAAGAATTATTTCCTGTCTCAGAATCCTTTGTTTCCTTTGTCTCTACAGTGCGGGAGGGGCG
>NW_026623250.1:3505659-3565266 GCF_030028575.1 Malurus melanocephalus | reverse complement strand
GGGGGGGGTGGTGGAATACAAGCTGTACTGTCCTTCTGGCCAGCAAAAACTTTTCATTTTCTTTAAAGTACAGGTTTGAAATAAATTACCTTAGTAATACAATGCTGCTGAAGATGGGAATTGTAATTTTAACATCATTTGATTACAATGAATATTGCAGTGAATATGGTTTTAGCTCATATGGTACATAAATGCAGTTGTGACTGCATGGCTGTATGTTTTAAAAGCTGAGACTGTGTGGAAGAAAGCAGTGGTTTTACCTAAATTATTRTATAGTCTTTCACTTTAAGTTGTGATTTTATTTTTGGAATGAAGTCTCATTCTAACAGTTGGCTTAATTAAGCTTACTTATTTTCAAAGAACTCTGGCTTCGAGAAGATGGGTGGGGATCATGTGCTGCTGCTTAAGAATGTGGTTTTCTTGGTGATTTAGCAGATAGCTCAACAGAATCAGGAAATCTTCCAGAATGTTCGTATTTGTTTTTCAGTGTCTGACAGTATTTTCTGCTTTTTTGTTGTTGCCAGCAATCACAAGGAACTACTTTGCTGTAGGTCAAAAAAGYACAAGCTCAGATGGATTACATTTTCATTTTACAGATATGAACTTGCTGTGAATTTTGCTCTCGTTATAGCTGACTTCAGGAGCTCTTGAGTCATTAGTCTTTTGGAAAGATCTCTCAAGCCACTAGCCCTAATTACGTGACTTCTGTGTCTAGTTTAAATATGCTTTAGGCCAGTTTGGGTGGGGTGTTCAGTTTTGCTGCCCACGGTGGGAGCAGTGGAGCTAGATCTTTAAGGGCCCTTCCAATCCAGGCCACTCTAGCATTCTCTGATACTTATTGTGTATTAGTTTGCAAGTTCTCCTTTTTGAGAAGAGTTAATATATTAAGAGGCACTAGGTACATAGTTGCATGGCTGTGAGTACTATGATTATGGAAAATTTTCACCTTTAATTTATATTAATTTTGTAAATTATTTTAAAATAGGGATTGAAAGCTTTCTGTTGCCAAAGAAYGTATGAACCATTTTAACACTTGTGAAACCTTTGATGAATGGCATGACATAAAGGGTAATTTTTGCATTGGCTTTATATTTGCCAAGATCTTTGTTTTTACTGTGTGTTCAATGTTYGGCAGTACACACATTTTTAAAAATACCCCTCTGAACAGGTATTGTGCTTCAAATAGCAGAATAACAGATTAGTTGTAGCTCTTAAAAGGCTTCTTGCAATCTGGTGGCAATAATGTTTTAGCTGCATTGTAAGGAGAGGGAGAATAGGGTAGCACAAARTTTTAAGAATGCTGTGGCATTATACTTTAGCTGAAATTAGTTGTGTTTATGACTTTTTTTTCTTTGCTGTAGTCGTGACATGGAGAATAAAGAAACCCTCAGGGGGTTGCAGAAGATGGATGACCGCCCAGAAGAGCGCATGATCAGGGAGAAACTCAAGGCAACGTGTATGCCAGCCTGGAAACATGAATGGCTGGAAAGAAGAAGCAGGAGAGGCCCTGTGGTAAGTGGCATTGGTGGAAAAACAGTATCTATAACAGTATTACWAATTAAAATCACTTAAATTTCGTTCAGTAAGAAGTCTCTTTTTCTCAGCAATTTGCCTTATCTTAATTGTGTTGCTCCTGTCCGTTTGCTACGCGGTGTTTAACTTGACGGCGTGGCTGACTTTATGAAATGTACTGCATTCGTTACTGTTTATTTTTAAGCAAAGGCGTTATCGCGGCKCTGCGCTGTTAGCGGTCACGTACGGCTGCGGCACTGCTGCCCTCCAGCGACAACAACCGAAGTAGCGCCCGCTCATCTCGTGAAAACCTGCTAAAACCAGAAACAAACCGAAACTCAGCTGTTCCTTCAGCCAGGACTCAGCTTCTAAAGTTTGAGTGGCAGAGTGTTGTGTTAGCCTTTGGGTACCACTTTGGCATAAATGCCTTGCAAGTGCTTTTAAGAAATGCAGGTAGATCAAAGCTGAAACGTTTTAAGAGTAGTTACAATTCTATCCAGCATAATATTGATTAATTAGTACCTGTTACTTATCTATAAATGTAGTTGCATTGGTTGATTGMTTCCTTCCAGCTTTGAGTCAACCTTCTGAGACATTGAGAAATGTAGAACTAAAGCAGAATCTGCCCAGTGTGACTGTTTTTAATTCAATTTCCAGGGACATTACTCTTTGGAGTCATGTGGGTAGGATGGCAGAAAGCTGAAGGTTGTCTTGAAATATTTCAGTCCTCAGTGTCAAAATTAAGTGCTCATGCAACAAAGCACTGTATTGGATGTGTATGTATTCCCTTTGCTTGAGCACCTGTGTCTGTCCACGTTGTGCAGTGTGGTTAGCTCAGATGCTAGATGTGGTGTAGCTATTCGTATGGCAGACAGAAAATGTGGGTGTGGTTTTTGCAAGGAGCAGCACGCTTAATTTTGCTAGATTACCTCCATGTTTGAAGTGTTTATTTTGCAGAAGTATTGTGCTATAGAAAGAGTAGTCCTAGTATTTTTCATCTGGTACAGTGTGGAATGGATGAATCCAATATTACAGCTCATAATAAGCAGACAGTACCTTTAGAGAAAAAAAATATTTTGTCTTTTGGGGTCCAGATGGGGWAACTGTTATTCTTATGTTATGAATGATAATTACAGAATTACTTTGAGAATCAAATCAGTTGCTGCCACAACTAACATACACAGCACAAATAGGGCAAAAGGTTCTTGCTCTTCTGTTGCATGTAGATCAGTAACCCCTTTTAGATGTTAGTGGTAAGGCCTTAGGAATATTTGGCTATCTGTACAATGGCTTAATTGTAGAATAAAAAAAGTTTTATTAATTTAATTTGCTTTAATGTAAAATTGCCAATTAATAATTTTAAAATGTGTTTTAATTCTTGAAAGGTGGTGAAACCTATGCCCGGAAAAGTAGATGGATCAGAAATGAACAAACTATGTCTAGATCCTCAAGCTGAAGGACAAAACACTGCTTCTTCACCTACACAGAAAGGAAGACGTAGTCCTTCTCCTAGCAGCTCCTCTTCATCATCTACTAGAACAGTTAAATCTGAGTCACCAGGTGTTAGAAGAAAAAGGGTATCTCCAGTGCCTGTAAGTTGCAATCTGTGGTGTAGTTTTCAATTTGGCTATATTCTACAGTGTTTTGCTTAGCACTTAAGTGACATACATATCTCACGTGATATTTTTCATGTATGTTTTCTTTCTCCTTCAGTCCTACTTTCATTTACTGGTGGGTAATAAATGAAGAAATGTAGAGACTCAGTCATGAATACATGTATATTCTCTTAGCTTGATTAGCATGAAGAACTGCTGGTAGGTTTTGGGTTTTTTTTTTTTACTACTGTAGTCAGTTTCTGCTGTCTATCAGTTGTCTGGGCAGGTAATATTCAATTAAGAATTGGATTCTGGGCAAGATTAAGATCCTTGTAGAAAAGTGTTACCAGTATGCTCTTTGTGATCCTCTATTTCAGAACTGATCTTTATGTACAAATTAGGGAAGGCTTACTTATGTACCTTGGTAGAAGTCTAAAATCACTATCACTGCATTTGAGAAGGTCTAGAATAGAACCTATTTTTTGATCAAGAGTAGTTGGCTTAATTATAAAAGGTCAAGAGTGTATTTTGAGTAATAATATCTAATACACCAGCTTGATTTAAAAAGGCTCATCAATAGTTAAATTCACAGTGCAATTCATAATACAGTTAGAGTAAAAATAATATATAATTGGTTTTATTGTCCCATTGTTCTAAACAAGTTTTTCCAGTATTAGTTTAAATATATACTGCCATTCTTCTGGACTAGAGACAAGCATCACAAGTTAAAGGACTGCAACACTGGTCATTTCCTCTTGACAGGAGAAACTGGAATGTTAAAAAAAGAAAACAGCTTATCAAAATATTTAATTTTGTCATTGATCCGTATTTATTTGGTTGGGTTTTTTTGTTTTGTATTAACTTTTCACATTAAAAGCATTAAAACTCCAGATTAATTTTTCTTATGTGATGGACAGTGAATTCATTATTACTGTCATCCTAACACGAAATCTAATATATATAAATAAAATCAGAAGATCTGAAATGGGGTGGAACCATTAATGCATCTCATAATGTTAGAAATGTGAAGAATTTAAATACAGACAGTCTTCCTAAACGATTTGGGCCATTGAATTTTTGATTATGGGGAAGCAATATTAAAAAAACCCAAAAGCATCCTCAGGTAAAAGTTGCTTTCATGGTGCAAAAGAGAGAAAAACCGTATCTTTTTACCTTTTATTGAATTTTCTTTAACTTTTGATCTTTGTTGAATTTGTATTCTGTTTTGTAACATGTAGTCATAGCATTTCTTCATTTATGAAATGTATTACATTAGAATCTTGTATAATGATGTCCTGTATTGAGTAATAAGTCTTTGATTATCTTTGGATTGAGTTACCTTTGATAATTCAGGGGTAATACGGTAAGGAAAMAAGTGATGACATGAAAATAGAAGCAATTTAAGACTCCTTTTGTGTCATGATGTCAGACAAGTTTCAGCTACAGAATTTCAGTTTTCTTCTGCCCTTGAGTTGTGGGCATGGGAGAAAAGTAATACTTTTGAATCATACAGTCTAAGTAGACCGTAGTAGTTCCAGATTTTGGGGACTCTTATTCTGAAAATAAATAAATAAACCATACCTATTTAAACATTCTTCTGTCCTTTGAATGCTCATGACGGAGCCACTTCTGTAGTTTCAGAGCGGACGGATAACTCCACCTCGGCGAGCCCCATCTCCAGATGGCTTCTCTCCATACAGCCCTGAGGAGACAAATCGCCGTGTCAACAAAGTGATGCGAGCCAGGCTGTACTTACTGCAGCAGATAGGACCCAACTCTTTCTTAATTGGAGGCGACAGCCCTGATAATAAATACAGAGTGTTTATTGGGCCTCAGGTAGGGAATATTTTTGTCTTTTTTATAGCTTTTACCAGTTCATAGTTAATATCAGAAAACGGTTCAAAGCCAGATTAGATTAATCGATGATCGATGTTCTATAAAATAATGTTTAAAAGTTGTTATCTGTACTCATGTAATATCAAAATTGGCTTGTAATTTGTAAATTATATATGTCTACAGTTTATTAAAAAAAAAAATTACTTATTCCTAGAAGTGGCTGTGGATTAGATGTCTTACGTATTTATGGTTGAAATTTGGCCACTTAATTCCTCTATCCATGGGATATATGTAAGTTGTAAGGACATKACATAATTCCCTTAATAGTGTGATAATTTCTTTAATACTCATAATGGGGTCCTTTTCCTAGACTTTCTTGGTACTGTGATGCAGTATTGGGTCACATCCAGGCTGGTAAATAGAAGCATCTAATTTAAGTTTGATTGTTGTCGTGTTGTGGATTTGTGATTGTACTTATAAAGTTCTTCTAGTATGAAGCATAAAAATAGCTTCAGTTGCTTTTAAAAAAACAAGGGGAACAGGAGATAATAAATTGAACACTGGTGTCGTAATTTTATGCTTTCTCTCATGTGTATTTCTGAATAATGTTTTAGGAATGATCTTTTTTGTAATACATGCAAGAGGATGTGTTTGCCTATATATGAAATGTTCTTCTCTTTTTTTTTTTTTTTTGGGTGGGGTGGGTAGTTTTATGTTCTATGATACACCTAAATATGAAAAAAAATTCCATATTTAAATAAAAGTCAATGGAGCCTTTGCGCATACTTTTATTTGCAGACTTGTAGCTGTGGCCGTGGGACGTTTTGTATTCATCTTCTGTTTGTTATGCTGCGGGTCTTCCAGCTTGAACCCTCAGACCCAATGCTCTGGAGAAAGACACTGAAGAATTTTGAGGTAATGAATTTCTAATAGATCTAATGACAATCSAAAATACACTCCATAATGTCTTTAGGTCATTATCCTAAAAGTGCTGAAAACTGTTAAATTTCAAAGCAACAAGAATATATGTTTATGATTATGTTTTTAATTCAATTTCAGGAGTTCTGTAAGTGGAAAAATTGTTTGCCAATATATGSCATAATTACATAAACAGTAGAGAGCTGTAGTTTAGTGAGTGACTCAAATCTTGGGATTTTCTACTGGAATTTATAGATCTGACTCATTGGTTTGCTAAAAGTAAAAAAGAATGTGGGTCTTCTAAAGTGAGTTTTTCATGTATACTTAGAGCTGTTATTTATTTTTAATAAGCAGACACGTTTTTGTGTTTCTTATGGTCATTTTAGTAGTAAGACTTCTGAAATTTTTGCTGCTACTGCTAATGCATTATTGTGAAGGTGAATAGATTTTTTTTCTTTTAGCAGTAGTTTATGCTTTGGTAATATTAGTTGTAATAACAATCTATCCGTAGGATAAATACGACTGTTGCTATCTTTTTCTGATGTTAGGTTGAGAGTTTGTTCCAGAAATATCACAGTAGGCGTAGCTCGAGGATCAAAGCTCCATCTCGTAACACCATCCAGAAGTTTGTCTCACGCATGTCAAATTCTCATACATTGTCATCATCTAGTACTTCTACATCTAGTTCAGAAAACAGGTTAGTATTTTTTTAAGGAATTACAAGCTTTATTCTGTAGTTTTAGAATCACCTACATGCTTTTTGTTCAAAGCTGCTTTCATTTCAAGCCACGTTGAATCTCCACATTTGCAAGTAATCAAGTTAAGCATACATTAGTCACTGTGGTACTAAGTGGGCATATTTATTTTGTAACTTTGTTTGGAAAATGTTAAGTAGAGTATGAAAAGAAGTTTTTGACCCTATATGAATTTGCAAAACAAGCTTTTGAAATCTAAGTGCAAGATTGAAGCATATGTTGACCTTGGAAGCCTGTTTGTGTGCATTTGTTCAAATACAGCACTTCTGCAAATGTTAACAAAAGAATAAACATGATTTTTCATTGTCTCCTGTCTTGCTTTGGAGAAAAGCTTGTGCCTCTGACAATGCCCTGAAAAATGTTTAGGTAAATGCACTCTATGTAAACATATAWGCAAATATAAAACCAGAAGTGTATGTTTTTAAAGCTACTTCATTAAAAATGAGTAATTAAATTTTAAGAGAGTTATTAATGTATTCGTTTTATAGTTTGTACAATACTAAATGATGCCTTGCCTATGAATTCTGTAGTGAGGACTTATTCCTGGATATTTTTTTTTTTTCTGACTACTTCTACTTAAATGCTTTTGTACAGTCTTTTTCATGTTTTAAAAATACACTGATTCATTTTTTAAACAAATAATTTGTGCTTGCATTATATAGTAGGTAAAATGTACATAGTTTAGAGAGGTCAAACTAAAGAAGATAACCCTATTTAAAACTTTGTTTTGTGTAAAGTGAAATCTGACTTAAGGAGTACCTTGATATTTTCCTTTGTGATAATGAGCTATAGTAACATGAACATATTCAGACAGGTTTATAATTCTGTTATATGGACGGTGACCTTAATTTCACTTCATCTTTTACTTGTTTTTCCATATTGTGTCACTGTAAGCAAGTTGCATAAATATCATTACTCTGGAACTACTTATCTAGGAAGCCAGTTCCTTTTATGTAAATACTTTGTGTAGGATTTTTTTTCCCCAAAGGATTGCGAGCTTTGCTGCATTAGCTATCACCAGTACACCTGGTGATATGATTCACCTTGCAGTACTGATTCAATAAGCCGTTTTGGGCAAGTCTGAATTTATATGRCATAAGTATTGAAGAATACTGTGCATCAGATTCATTTGRGATAAAAGTTTACTCAGTTCTGATAATTCCTGTGACTTGCAGTTATGTTTTGCTTACTGCTAAGTTTTGTATTTATATGTATATATATACAYTTGTATGTATGTGTGTGTATTTGTGTGTAAAATGAGTTTTCATTATACCCTTACTTTTGTGGATTTTTTTCAACGAAATAATAGCTAAAACCATTTGCAAAGAAATAGAAGTGAATACACGTGTATAGAAATAATGCATGCACAAGTTAATTTCATTTTTAAAACATATTGTTGGTGAAAAAATTCTGGGTGCCTGTGAAGTTTTAGAACTGAACTTAACGCCAACTGACCTTAAATTTTTTGCTATGAGTAATAAGAGTTTTGCACATTTACACAATACTGCAGAGGATTAAAGATCTGTGGTTTTCTCTGCATGTTGTTTAAGTTTGTAAGTATTKTTGGGTAAATCTCTGGTTATATCCATTTAAAAATTAAGGTGGGGGAAAATAAAACAGAAACAACATATAAAATAGGGAAAATAGGGAGTTTTTTAAACATCTATGTGTGACATGTATGTTAGTGTTCATGTGAATTTATTCCTTCACTTTGTTAGTGGCAGAAAATTCTTGAGGAGATGTCAATTTTTTAGGTTTTGCTGTATTCATCAAATAGTATTTATAGTTTCCTGTAAAGGGCTAAAGACTGCCTCCATACTCTGAAAGGAATGTGATGGAAAAGAATGTGGGTAGCTTTCAAAATATGAAAATTCCTTCGTTTTTCAAAACCAAATGATAAATTAAAAAGTGAAGGTTGATTTGTTTAAAGAAGCCTTAGGGAAAAAAAGTTAAGTGCCCAAAGCTGGGCCTTTCAATCTCTAATTGGTATCTGACCTAGTTTGGAAAGATGTCATGCGTTTTGTGACTTTCCCTTTCATTTCAACAAAGTGTTGTCTGTACTCAGTGCTTCTAAAAATCTGGTTGCTTACTTATTCAGACCAAGGTTTAGGAGAATGATTAATGAATAGCCTGTAGAAATGACTGTTCCAAACTGGAAGTTAATCTTTTTTTCATGTTAAAGCCTGTTCTGAATTCTGATATGCCACTTTTACAATCACAAATGTCTCTTTTTATAGTATGAAGGATGAAGAAGAGCAGATGTGCCCCATTTGTTTGTTAGGCATGCTGGATGAAGAGAGTCTAACTGTGTGTGAAGATGGCTGCAGGAACAAATTGCACCACCATTGCATGTCAATATGTATGTTACCTTTGTTTTGTAAAGTTCTGGTGACTCAAAATCTGCAAGTGTATTACAGCTTAATATGGGTTTGGGTTGTTTATTTTGCTTTTAGTAAAAGCACCAGAAACCTGCTCTTCAGGGATGGCTAGTAACTCTGAGAATCTGGCATCATTCAGGCACTATTGATAAGCCATATTTCATCACTTACAYGCAAATCGAGTTTGTAATTTGATGCTCTGCTAGAGAAGTTAACTGCAGGGCTAGACATTAAAGCCTCTCTTACCTAAGTGAAAAGATTATGTCCACTTAGAACAAGGTTAGGAATAGGCTCTCGACCCCCTGTAACTTGTCATTAGAATGCGTGAAAGTTATATACTGTCAGCTAAGATTATATAATGAATTATGAATTATGTTTGCATTGTATATTACATTAAATAAAATACATAAACATTTACAGTTTGCTTTAACAAATAAAATCTTCCTATATTTGGGGTACAAAAGGACCTGAATTTCACTTCATAACTTGAAATACTAGTTGTGTACTGACTGAAGTGAAGCATTTCTCCATGCAGAAAGAAATGTTTAAGCACTCATTTAAATGTCCAGGCAGTTGAAAGTGGCTGAGTTCAGAAGTGTTTGTTATGAAACTAATGTTCTTCAGTAAAACTTAGAAACAGTAATGTCATTTTCTGGCTTTGTACGTTATAAAACTAAAGTTCATATTATCGTGTTGCTGTATTCTAGGGGCAGAAGAATGCAGAAGAAACAGAGAGCCTCTTATCTGTCCACTTTGTAGATCTAAATGGAGATCTCATGATTTTTATAGGTGAGGATTGAGTTGGTGTATAACAGTCTAAGTCTTTACTTGGTATTTCTGAATATGCTGGAGTATTTACCTCAAATGTTTAATTTGTTAATCTGTGTTAATTGTATGTTGGTCTGTAGTCATGAATTGCCAAGCCCTGTGGATTCTTCCGTTCTCCGTGTGGTTCAGCAACAATCTCAGCAGCAGTCTACAACTGGATCACAGAGAAGAACCCAAGATAGCAATTTTAACCTTACTCATTATGGAGTCCAGCAGATCCCTTCTACATATAAAGATTCAGCTGAGCCATGGATTCAGGTAATTTTATTTTGTGAAAGACCTAATAGCCTTTAGAGTGTAGAGGAGGATGAGAGAATATGTATTTCCTATATTTCTGCCACTACTTTTGTCTGGTGTAGCCAGACCTTGATATAAGAACTGTTAATATCAATGTCTGGAAACCAACTTCATRGTTAATAATTAAAATTCGAAGTTAATTAAACCATCCATACAGCCATACTGCCACTTCTCTCAACAGTTTTTACAGAACAAGTAGCTTAAAATTTATGATGGTTTTTTTTCTGTCACAGAATCTGTTTTTTAAGACGCTGTACCTTCAGACATATTTTTGCTGTCAGCCTTGATGATTTTTAAGTAGAAATATCTTTCCTTTTTCTTGATTGCTTTTAAGTACCTAAGTTGCAGCATTATTCATTTTGACTCCTGTAATGTTGCTTTCTTCCTTGGCAGGTATTTGGGATGGAGCTAGTTGGCTGCTTGTTTTCTCGAAACTGGAATATACGAGAGATGGCACTTAGACGTCTTTCCCATGATGTTAGTGGTGCTCTGTTGCTGGCGAATGGTGAAAGCACTGGAAACTCTGGAAGCAGCAATGGAAACAACACAAGTGCTGGAGCTCTGGGAGCAGCTAGTGGGTCGTCTCAGACCAGTATCTCAGGAGATGTAGTGGTAGAATCCTGCTGCAGTGTGCTGTCCATGGTCTGTGCTGATCCTGTCTACAAAGTCTATGTTGCTGCTTTAGTAAGTAGTTGTTTACCTGTTGTATTCTTGTAATTTCATACTTACTTCATTTTTGAAGGGGGGAATGGGAGAAAATATATGAAGTCAGGAATCCCAGTAATTGTTCTTGAGCACTGATGACTTTTAATTATCATTTGAAAGTGGGATGATCAAAATGCTAATCATAAGTGATGACATGATTTTATTAATGACATGGTGTGCACTTGCCACAGTGCTGAATATTGACAGTTTGTATGTCTTTTCACTGTCAAAGAGGTATCTAATTCTTAAAAGTTAGTATGTAGTAAGCATTTATCCTTAGAGTATTTCACTGACATTTTGAACACAATTTATGTAAAATTTAATTTATAACTCTTTCTTGCTTATTTATGTCTCTTCAAAAAAAACCCTGTGTAGCTAGTTGGATTTCATATGTATTGTTTTTTCCTTTCCCTTAGAAAACTCTAAGAGCCATGCTGGTGTACACACCCTGTCATACTTTGGCAGAGAGGACTAAACTACAACGACTTCTCAAGCCAGTTGTAGAGACGATATTAGTTAAATGTGCAGATGCTAACAGGTATGGTGTCTCACAAACATAATTTTACATTGTTATTGAAAWGTCTTAAATCTTAATTTGTTGTTATTCATGTGGATGTGATTGATGTAAGAATGTGTGGATCGTAAATAGGTATCATTGTTTTTTCTGTCTTAACTGCTGCCAGCAAACTTCTGGCTTGAAAGATGTAGGTTTTAAAGGCAAGGGACTGTATACCTTGTTTTCGTAAGGCATTTTCCCCTGCCCTTAAAATAAAAGAAGGTGTTAGGTGCACTCTTCAACCCATCCCTTCCATCTCCATTGTTCTTGCTTTTCATCTACTATTCTTGACCCTCCTTAAAGCTATTAGCAAGTRCTCCTCAGCATTTTTCGTACTTCAGCAAAAGTTATTACACATCTTGGCCGTGAAGTAGTTGCAGTAACATAACACTCACAATTTGTAATTCAGAGTGTAATGATAGAAGATGGCTATTCAGAGTGAATGCCTTTGGCTCAAGTCTTCTTGTCCTAGGCTACTCTAGGACATTGTTCTGCCAGGCCAACCATTTCTTCTCCTGTACTGTAAACTAAATGCAGAAGTCCAGCAGCTTGAGTTCATTTCTCCAGGTTTGGTTTCTAAGCAGCATTTCTTCTGAAAATGCAGCTAGAGATCCCCCAGCAAGAATCTAGCAAGAGAATATCTAAAGTTAGAGTAGGGAGTGACACACAACTGGTTTTGTGGATTTGGATACATTTTGCAAGAGAATGAGAAGATTTGAGGTTTTCTTTGTATATTGGTGATAGGCATTACATTTCTGGAAGTATCCCTGTAAAAATGTTGCAACCGTTGTTAGCTTACAGATAGGATTATAGAAATGTAGTGAAATAAAGTGATGTGAWATCATTTTATGCACACTTCCTAGATGATGATTTTTTTTTAGTATAATGAACAGAATGTTTTTTTTCTTAAAAGCATTTGCTAAATGAGTTCTTCATTTGGTTTTAATTTTTTACAGTCGAACAAGTCAACTTTCAGTCTCAACGCTATTGGAGATGTGTAAAGGTCAAGCAGGCGAGCTGGCAGTTGGGAGAGAAATACTTAAATCTGGTAATAATAAATCATCATATATAATTGAATTATAATTGCCAGCGAATAGTACTGGAATTTATCAAGTATAAGCATGGCAAAGAGAACAGAATTCCTCTCAACARTTTGGAAGGGGGTCAATTTGGGCAAACAATGAGTAATTCTGTATGATAYAGTTCTGACCTTTATTTAGACTCAGAACCTAATACCTAATCTTCATTTTATCAACTTTTTTGTAGGATCCATTGGTATTGGAGGTGTTGATTATGTCTTGAATTGTATTCTTGGAATTGAAACTGAATCTACCAACTGGCAAGCACTGCTGGGGCGACTTTGTCTGATAGACAGACTTCTGCTGGAATTTCCTGGTGAATTTTATCCCCACATTGTCTGTGGGGATGTCTTGCAGGCTGATACTGTAGCTGACAGGTACTTGCTTGTATTGTGTGAATGTTACCTTTGTAGTTGAATTTTTTGGTGATGATTTCTTAGAAAAAAGTAGGTGTTTTAATGCTGTAAACAAACATACTTTTTTTTTTTTTGCTAAGTGTGCTTGCTTTATGGAGTAAATAGGTGTCTTTTTAAAAGCTTCTGACTTTTGAAGCAACAATTCAGCCATAAATCTCCTTCCTGCTTCAGAGCTGATAGCAAAATACATTTCCTTGAAATGGCTTTTTTGGTGCTAGTTAATTAGCATTTCAGTTTATAAAAGACCTCTCTTCTTTTTCTAGGTATAAGAAACTTCTCTCCCTCTTAACTTTCGCCTTGCAGTCAATTGACAATTCCCACTCAATGGTTGGCAAACTGTCGAGGAGAGTATTTTTGAGTGCAGCAAGAATGGTTGCAAGAGTACCCCATGTTTTTGTAAAGCTGTTAGATATGCTGAGTGTGACAAGCTCAACTCATTATGCAAGGATGCGTCGACGTCTGATGGCAATAGCAGATGAAATGGAAATTGCAGAAGCCATTCAGCTAGGCATGGAAGAAATGCACTCTGGGGAATGCCAACATGAAGACTTTTTACAGCTACCTGTGCCAGATAACTCTCCAGAAACTACAGAAAACAATACCCCTAACAATACTGTCCAGTTATCAGGGAAAAGTGGGAAAGGTTTAAGTGATCGAAAACTAAGTGGCAGTCCAGATGAMATTTCTGACATGCTAGCTGGCCTTGCTGTGGGACTTCCTGTTTCATCAGTAACCACTGARCAACCAAAACCAGCCATTCAGACAAAAGGCAAACCCCACAGTCAGTGTTTGAACTCTTCTCCCTCATCTAGTCATTCTCAGTCGCTTTTCCCAGCACTTCTGTCTCCATCAAATCCATCTGTACCAGCTGGCACTGTAACAGATGTCTCTAAACTCAGACCTCAGGGATTTGTTCCCTGCAAAATCCCCTCGCCTTCTCCTCAAACACAGCGGAAGCTTTCTCTTCAATTTCAGAGAAACTGTTCTGAAAATAAAGAATCTGAGAAACTTTCTCCGGTTTTTACCCAAGCCAGGCCACTGCCATCCAGTCATGTACACAGGCCAAAGCCATCACGACCCACCCCAAGTGATGTGAACAAGCAAGGAGAAACCTTAAAAAGCAGTATGACCCTTGACCTGAATGATATTTCACAGTGTGATGGCAGTAACAATGCAGTTATACCAAGTGAAGAGACAGTGTTCACACCAGTAGATGAAAAGTGCCGTCTGGATGTTAATGCAGAGCTCAATTCCAGTATTGAGGATCTACTTGAGGCCTCCATGCCAACGAGTGATGGAACAGTTACATTCAAATCTGAAGTTGCAGTTCTTTCTCCTGAGCGGGCAGAAAATGATGATACTTACAAAGATGATGTAAATCATAATCAAAAATGTAAGGAAAAGATGGAAGCTGAAGAGGAGGAAGCTTTAGCTATTGCCATGGCAATGTCAGCATCCCAAGATGCCTTGCCAATAATTCCCCAACTACAAGTTGAAAATGGTGAAGATATAATAATCATTCAGCAGGATGTAAGTATACCAATGAGAATTCAGCTTAAGTCTCAGCTGAGAGTTACTGAAATTTTAAAGCACTGCTTTGGAATTGTGTTATTGTAATTGTTGTATTTCAAAAGCTGATGGAAAATACAAAGGTGCTCAATACACTTTCCCGGGAGATGGAATATAAAAAGTCTGCCACTTAAGGGTGGTAACAGAATCCTTCCTTGTTATTAACAAATTCATAATGTTTGGAAGAGAAACACCATGTACCAGCATTTAAAAAAAAGAAGTGTAGAGCTGGGTAAACCAGGAGATGAAACCAGAATTTTTAAGCAAAACTGTACTGAGTCCTGATGCTGATTTACTTTGAAGGCAATTGTACAAAACCAAACTAGTTTCTGATAGAAAGAGTGGGAAGAGATCCTGTTGTCAAGCATATCTTGAGAGAAGATGAGAGATTCTTTAGTAGTGAGAAAAAAACTTACATATTGCAAAGAGACAAAAAACACAGGAAATAAGAACACAAAAASGGATATTTTATTTGTGATCCTTTGAGGTAACAGCATGTAAAGCACAGAATGGGAGGGATAAATTGAGTAGATTTTGGTTGTTTACTGCAGAGACAATCTAAAGCTTTAACTAGATGTGAGACTTGGAGGAGAAAAAAAAAAGCCTTGCTGCTACTTGTGTCCTCTAACCTTGCCTTTCATCTTTGCCTTGCTGCTACTTGTGTCCTCTAACCTTGCCTTTCACCTTCACCTAGTAACACAGAAGAAGCTCTATTCCTGCATAAGGTAGGAGTATATGGGTTACAGAATACTCTGGTGCTCTCAGCTGAGACATTTATAACAAACAGTACAAAGAAGTGTAAAGGGGAGGAGAGGCATATAAGTTTGAACATTTTCTAACACTTCAAAATGTCTGTGTTTTAGATGCATTTTAGTAAACTTGGAATTGGTTTTGAATTTAATTTACAGACTCCGGAAACCCTGCCTGGACATACCAAAGCAAAACACCATTATAGAGAAGATGCAGAATGGCTTAAAGGTCAGCAAATTGGTCTTGGAGCTTTCTCTTCCTGTTACCAAGCTCAAGATGTGGGAACRGGGACATTAATGGCTGTAAAACAGGTAAATACTTCATGTACTTCACTTTGTTGTGCTTGAAGTTCAGTGCTTTTTTCTCTCACAGACCTCTTGTGTTCCTTGCAGCTTCTGCTCCCTGCCATGCATTCTGACATAATACATAATTAGAAAACCTTTATGTGCRTGGTAATAACCTAATACATGCAAGTTTTTTCAGTTTTTCTCAAAGTGAAAAGAAAAGGTCTTCTTTTTCTATGCCCATTTTCTTCATAGTTCTTCAAGTGTGTTTTTACTTCTACAAGTTCATAAATTGGTGACTGAGTTAGGAAAGGAGCCCAGATATTGTGATTCCAACTTAATGCCCTATTTGCAAGATTGTTATTTAAAATAGTATCCCCTCACTTGTCAGTAAAATTTTTCCTAAAATTTTAAACGGAGGAAATATAGCTTAATGTTTATTTCCTCTGATTCAACTTTGCTAATTACTAAAGGCAACTTGGAGGCAAGTATTGGTACTATATAAATTGATAYAGAAGTGTGGCTGAGAAGACGACCAAATGCACATGCTTCAGTCAAGATTTTTGAAGGTTTTAGGTGTGAGTAAATTGTTTACACTAGAGCTGCCCTAGGTCTGAATCAATGATAACAAAAAGGAGAGAATTTTAGTCCCAACACTATCTTGCCAATTCTGCAATGAACTTACACCTATGGAATTGATTAAATGTTCTGAAATTGTTCAAGGAAAGAATATCTGCCACCAGCTGTTCCTCCTTTGAAACTCTTTTATTTGTGGGAAGTGGGACTGTCCATGTGGTTGTGGAGAGATTATGATGATTGTGATGCCTGAAGGAAATTCCCTGAACCATAACATTATTTCATAGTTAGTATGGATCAGAGCTGTGGTTGGCTTCAGTGCCATCACTTCTGATCTGTCATGTTCTCCCCTCAGTCAAATTTCTGTAAGAGCTTTAGTTACGAAGCATTTATCATTTAACCTGCAGAATTTTATAAATAACACTCAGGATCCTATTTCAGGCCTTACCCTTCTTTCTTTTCCTCTGTATCTGGAAATCAAGGGTTTTTCCTAGTTTAAAGAGAGGGCAGTTGAGGGGTTTTCCCAGTCTTTTTTTGTAGAGGTTTTTGCATGTTCCCTAGAAGATCACTCTTCATTTTCTTTGACTGTCTCACACAGAGATATTCTCTGCTGAAGGGGTTGGAGGTAAAAAAGCAGTTCCAGATGGTGAAAACCATCCATTCTTGCTATATAGAAAGGCTGGTACATAAATTAGTAAGTCTGAATACCATATTTCAAAACAGGTGACATATGTCAGGAACACGTCATCTGAGCAAGAAGAGGTAGTTGAAGCACTGAGAGAAGAAATACGAATGATGAGTCATCTGAACCATCCTAACATCATTCGAATGTTGGGYGCTACATGTGAGAAGAGCAACTATAACCTCTTTATTGAATGGATGGCAGGTAAACAGCTAGGGAAAATACTCTTTGAGTCTTGAAATATGTAAWTTCATCCTGGATTTTGCATCACTTGAGGTTGTGAATTTTTATTTTCATTGCTTTGTTGGTAACCAGTATAAAGTTCTACTTACAGTACAGCTGAACTGGTCATAGCACTATTCTTAATGGTGCATCTTTTTGTGATTTGGAATTTTCCGTACCTAATCTCTCATACAGTTAAAGGAGGTGGAAACTCTGAAGAAAGATTCTGTTATTTCCATTTCTGACATCAAATTAGAAGTTAGGAATTTTGATTTATTTCTGACTGAAGTGACTGTCTCTGAAACTGTTGCATTTTCAGTGTATCTGTGTAGCTTTAAGTTATTATTAGAAATAACTTAGCTAGAAAGTTTGGAATACAAAAAATGAGTCACTTGATTTTGTCCCAAGCTTTTTCCTGAAAATCATGTCAGGTGACATGCAGAGGCATTTAAGAAAAGTAAGCTTCAAATAATAAGTCATAAGCAGTGCTTTGGAAAAAATAAATTCAAATCTTAAATCTCTTAACTGGTAATTTAGTAAAAAATTTTGATTTTTTTTTTTTTTTGCAATAGTATAGATGGGACAAGAAAATCTGTCCTTTTTTTGACAAGTTGTTTTATTAATTTTATGAAAGTGATTATATGTTGCTGTCATCAAGTTACCAAGACTAGATTTGSTGGTTTACATGCCCTTATTCCCTGTAAAAGAAAGCATTGCACCTTAACTTCCGGTCACTGGCAGAAACCACTTAGCAATATGAGATTGCTAACTAGCAAAGCCCAAGCATGTGTAATTACAAGAAGTAGTGCAAGAAATATTTTCTCAAAATTAAGAGTGTTAAATTTTTAAAGTGTAGTGTTTCTCTGAAATACTATTATTTAGATAGTGAAATGTCAGGAATTGTTTACCTCATTCGAGTCCTGGTTGTATTAGAATACTTTGAGGGAAACATTGGAAATCTAAAACCTTGAGAATCTATGACCAGTTTTGGAAAACCAAGGAACATACTGCTTTTCTTTTCTTGTCTGTGTAGTTCTGTGCATTGGATGATAACAAACATAAATTAAGGTATTAAGAGGGAATACTTGCTGGAAGTTGCACTTGTCCATTGCCCCAAAGAAAGCTAATGTTCTGCTGTTTACACATTAATGTGAAGTGTGGATAAAGTGTYGTTTTTATCAAAAAAACTACCTTGTACACTAGTACACTAGGAATTTATACATTCTTTTAAGGAATTATAAAATTATTAGAAAGCATGAAGACTTGTGTCTTTAGTGTGTACAATTCCATGTAGAAAGTAATTKAGGAATTAACTATGTCACTTTTTGCCTATGGTATTATTTTAACTTTTTGGCCGTAGGTGAAGGAGAAATCTAGCTATAAATTAGAAATACTAATACCAAGTTCCATTCTAGTAGTATTGCATTCTACTAATAGAAAGTGTAAGTGTTGATAGAATGTACTGTTCTGTCTTGTAGGGGGTTCAGTTGCTCATTTGYTGAGTAAATATGGAGCCTTCAAAGAATCGGTTATTATTAATTACACAGAACAACTGTTGCGTGGCCTTTCTTACCTCCATGAGAATCAAATAATCCACAGAGATGTTAAAGGTGAGAATTACTGATAATTTCTTCTAAGGAGGAGTATTTTGTTTTGGCCTGAGACCTGTTGGTTTTCTCAGATACCATCTTGGGAGCAGTGTTTCTACTGGCTTTGATCATTCGTGATTGATCTTAAGAAACTATTGATGAAATTTACTGAGATGCTACTGATACTAATAAGAATGTTCATAGCAATGTTGGGGATACTTGGTACCTCTGCCAGCAGTTTAGAAAAATCGTCTTTGTCAGTGGTTAAAATAAGATACGAAGTTGCCATAGAGTTTTAAAACTATTGCTATTTAAATTAATGTAAATGTTTACGCTGATAGTAATATCTCTGAACAAACAAAAATAAAGAGGTCAGATTTCTAATGCATGAAAATACTGTGATGAATTTTCTTCCTTCATCCTWATTGAATATAAATACAGTTGTACTCTGAGTAAAATGTAAACTTCACTGGGAAATACCAGTCTTAGTGGACTTTTCCTTTAATATGACTATAGCTGTCCATGAACTGGAGATATATTCATAAAAGTAGCAACATATGAATAGCAAATATTTGACTTCACTAATTATTTTTAATATAGTAGAACTTAAAATTGGTCTGTAATTCTCATTAAAGCAACACAAGATTGTATGATAATGAAATAAATTTAAATTTCATGAGGAGCCACAGGCAATGAGAGTATCCAGGGCTTTAGGTCTTCATTTTCTTTCATTATACCATTCCAGGCATTGTTCCAGAATTCTGTGTGTTTGCCCTACTTGGAGAATTTGCTTCTCAAAATCTTTTGAACAGCTTCAAGCTGTGTGCAGTATCATTCAGGCATAACAGAAAAGTGAGATTACTAGACCATATCCTTGATTTTTAGATTTCCTTGATACTGGGGTGGGTAATGTCAAACTATTTTATAATTTTGAAGTGGAGGGAGGAAAAATGTCAAGTGTCTGTTCATCCTTTTGCCTTTAATAGAGCGCCAACCAGCAGTATTTTTATTGTGCTGTTGACAGGTGCCAATTTGCTAATTGACAGCACAGGTCATAGATTAAGAATTGCTGATTTTGGAGCTGCAGCCAGGTTGGCATCAAAAGGAACTGGTGCTGGGGAGTTTCAGGGACAGTTGTTGGGAACTATTGCATTTATGGCACCAGAGGTAAGAAACCAATTTTTAAAGTTATTTAAAAAAATTTGTTTGAACTCCTTAAGCTAGTTCATGTAGACAAATATGAGAAATTTGCTATATAGCCTTTAAATATGTTTTAAATATCTTTGTTCTAATGATTAGGAATGATTTCAACATGGTGATCATGACATTTCTTTCTTGCTGTCAAACTTGTGTTAAGCAGTTTGCTACAACATACACAAGTATTGTTATTCAAGCCGAAATGACCGTTTGCCCTAAAGCTAGCAAGGTACTTTGCTTGCCGCTTGGTCAGGAATGTTATTTGCTAGATCTCTAGACCTGTATAAATCTTGTGGCATTTATATCACTGATCACTCTTTTAGCCTGAAATGTTAATCAGAATACACTTGTTTGATGAGATTTTGGGGTTTACTTCTACATTTACTTGAGCTAAGAGACTTGGAATCATGTAATCTGATCTTTGGTGTCTGTCCATTCAGGTCCTGAGAGGTCAGCAATATGGAAGGAGCTGTGATGTGTGGAGCGTTGGCTGTGTTGTCATAGAAATGGCTTGTGCTAAACCTCCCTGGAACGCAGAGAAACACTCCAATCATCTTGCTCTGATATTTAAGGTGAGGTATTTTGTTACTACCAATATCCTACAAAAGATGCCAAGTAATCTTCTGTACAGAAATGTGAATTTTAGGAAAGTGTACATGTAGCAGGGATTGTTGCAATAGGGGTTTTTTAATGTTGAAGCTGTTAGTGCAGAAGCAATATTGGTACCACATAGCCATGCTTACTTCTTTAAAAAAAAAMCAAACAAACTGGTACCAAAAACTGATACTAATACAGTGATATTCAAAATCATGGAATTGTAAAAAAGGTTTGTGTTGAAAGAGACCTTGAATATCATCTAGTTCTACCTTCCCTGCCATGTGCAGAGGCATATTGCATGAGACCAGGTTGCTCAGAAAGGTTTGT
The DNA here is from genome assembly GCF_030028575.1 of Malurus melanocephalus. NCBI lineage: Eukaryota > Metazoa > Chordata > Aves > Passeriformes > Maluridae > Malurus > Malurus melanocephalus. Next base: position 3,544,598 of record NW_026623250.1, on the reverse strand, counting down.
TCTAAGATATAAAAATATAGTGTGACCAGTCAAAAAAAAAATTTAGGAATAGAGTTGATCTTTACACTAGGCAGAAGATTGTAATTTGAACTTTTTCTTACAATCCCGTAAAATACAGAAGCTTGTTTTGCCATAAACGATTTGTGTGTGTATTCATATTTCAGTAGGAAATGTAATTTGATAAAACCTAATGTTCCATGATCAGATTTTTTGCTGAAAGATGTTTTCCATTATGCCATGCTATATATGACTTTTCCCCTTCCTTTTCTGGATCATCCATCTTGGCATTCATTTTTCTTACTAAAATCAATTAGTTACATTKAATTCTCAAAGTCCAGTTTCTTCATTCAGACATGAATGAAGAAAACGTTACTGCAAGTAAAGAAAGTGTCTGCAGAAGACTGACATTGCATGGCAGTACTGATTTGTTCTATGTGAAATTACTTTTGATAAGAGATGTAATTTTCTTRGTTCTATGTCTTTGTGAATCTGGTGGTGCAACTCCACTGTTTTTAGTCATCCTGCTTTAATTGGATCCAGAAAAAAWTTAAATCAATTTGGTTGGGAGACATCTGTGTCTTTCTGAGAAATACTGGCCTTTGGATTGTAGCAGAAATACTGTAAACATAATGTAAGAAAGCATAGCTAGTTCAACGTGTTGTAGTGTGACATTGTTCAGCTTAATTTCTCTCCAGTTAACAGTGAAGGCAGCTAACAGACTAAAGAATGCCCATATGTGTGCTGTAAGAGCATTTCCTATGGCCTACTCAGAAATGATCACTGCAGGATCTTGCTGTAAAAAAGAAATTCAGAGAAAAGTATAAGGAGAGAGTCAAACTGAAAAGAAATAGGCATAAGGACAACAAACTGAAAGTAGTAATGTAATCTTTAAACTGCAATAGGGAACATGCTGAATGGAGAAAAGATCATAAATCCAACTCACCAACTGTAATTAAGAGTTTGTGGAATGTTTTTGGGGTGGAAGAGGGGGCTTAATCACTGACTTCTAAAATATTATTTCCTCTTGTTCAGATTGCTAGTGCAACTACTGCTCCATCAATCCCTACACATCTGTCTCCAGGCTTGAAAGATGTGACTCTTCGGTGTTTAGAACTTCAACCTCAGGACAGACCCCCTTCAAGGGAACTGCTGAAACACCCAGTCTTCCGTACTACATGGTAGCTACTTATGTGTAAGACTGAAATACTGAAGAAAATGCTACTGAATATACAGTAACTGTCTTGCAGTGCAGTTAAGTGCAGCAAATTACATTATTCTGCTGGCCTTAATAATAGATAGATCAAGAACATAAGGCCAGTGGAGGACGCTACCTAAGTATGTGATTGACAAATCAAGATCTTTACCTAAGCTGAGTATGCAACATTTGACAATTCATGCAGAGATTTGTAACTGTGCCTTTTCAAACATCTGGCTCTATGTGAACACAAAAACATTTTTCTTTAAATCTGCATGATTATTTAGCAGGTAAGTGATTTTTATTTTATTTAGAGCACATTTTTCAGCAGYATTAGAAGCTGAGAGGCTCAAGATCTATTTTAATATAGCAATCACTGTTCAATTTCACATCATGTAGATGCTCTGCAATTAGTAAGTTTTCAGTACTGGTTAAAAGGAYATTATGTATCTGTCCTTTTTAATTACATGATGTTCTCTGAGTAACAAATCCAAATATTGATGGAAACTTAAAAAAAAGCATTTTGCCTTCCTATAAAGTAAGAGCAGGCACTCATGGTTCACTGTGCATTTACTGCTGGCCATGTAATTTCTTTTGAAATCAAAGTTTGTTTTCTTTGTATTTTTAACTTTCATGAAAAGGGGATATTTTAGTCTTTAGAAAAAAAAAAAAGATGCAAGCTGTGTCATGGAATATTTTCCTGACACAAGAGTTTTAAACCCAGATTTGCTGGAAATCTGGGATAAAATGCCACCTTCAACAAGAATACGTTGAAGGCTCTGATAGTATAGGTTATTTAATAAACAAGATTGTTCTGTATAAAGCAGCTTAGTCTGAATCATGCTAGAAGTTGTTGAGCCTTTTTTTTCATATAGCAGTTTCTTCTGGCAAATCATGTAGAGAAGTTTCATGTCAAAGGCCCCCCAAACCGAGCTCCCATTAAAGTTTTTATGGGAGACTTTGRCATGTACTTCAGTGTGAGCAGGTGCCAAATGAGCAAATCTCATTCTTTGTGTAAAGAAACTGAGGTTACATTCTCTACTGTTAACGAGTTTTACCTGCTGTTTTCCTTCTGCCGTACATCATCTATTTACTGTAGCCATTAGTGATAATTTAATTTGAAAATGTTAAAAATACTACCATGAGAAAGGTATTTATTTTGACAAGAAACAAATGCGGACTTGAAGATCAAGATAAAATGTGAAGTAAAGCTTCACCTGGAGTGCAAAACTTGTTACTTTTTAGGAGCTGTGGGGGTTTTTTTAAACAGGTTTTTAAAATTATTTTAAAGGCAGGTTTTTAGATTCCGATGCATGTAATTCTGAAGGAAAATGGCAGCTTTTTCTTTTGCTTTTTTAAAAATGGGGATCTTTTTTAATCTAATACTGATTGTGTTTAATCCATTTTGAAAAAAAGATACTGTTTATGTTATAACTCTTCAGAAGCCAGTTGGATTGTTGGACTCAAATAGAAATTGGTTATTTTCAAAGACTCAGGACAAACTAAATAAGCTATAGTACCTTAAAAATGTATAATACAAATTGGAAGTAAAACATCTTAAAGATAAGTTTACATGAATGATAGTGATCATACTAATAAAAAGAAAAACAACCCGTGTCATTAGTTGTGAATGTGTTTCTTTTGGAAATTTTACATTCCTTTGTTTTTGAAGATTGGCAGACTTTGAAGAGTTAAAAAGATAATACTGAAATGTGAAGTTTGGTAGCTCTGTTTTGTACTTGACTTTTTTTGACCACTTTAAAATTTCTCATTCTAGTAAGATTGTTTCCAAGTCTTTCTTAAGTGCAAGCTTTAAAGGATGCACTCTTGCCAATTCATGTACTGGAAGATCAGTTGTCAGATTAATACTGTTTCTGGCAGAAATGTAAACTGTATAAACTGATGAACCTCAGCTAATCAGTATTACTTTGTAGATCACCATGCCTACCACATTTCAAACTCAAACTGCCTCTTAGGTGTCCAAATGCATTTGTTTGAGTTTGCATTTCCCTTGGCTTGCTGGTAATTGTGGTGTTTTTAAAATGGAGATGTGATGTAATATTCTTCTTTTCTTTGGATCAAAGCTGGACTGAAAATTGTGTAATTATTTTTTGTGTTCTTAATGTTATTTGGTACTTAAGTTGTAAATAACGTCTACTGCTGTTTATTCCAGTTTCTACTACCTCAGGTGTCCTATAGAGTTTCTTCTACCAAAGTTCACTTTCACAATGAAATTATATTTGCTATGTGACTGATTCCTAAGACTTCCAGGGCTTAAGGGCTAACTCTATTAGCACCTTACTGTGCAAGCAAATTTTACAGAAATCTCTGGGTTAAGAAATTTGGCTTCGTTGTATCCTTTGTTATTTTAAATATATCAAGATATTTTAATTAAAAGTTTTTACCCCATTGAACCAATTTTATATAGTATAATTTGTACGTATTTTGGTGTTTTTTGTCTTTATAGTAAATAAAAGTTTTTGAACAAACTTTGTCCTTTGTTTCCTGTAAGGTCAACACATTCATTTTACTGATGGAAATAAAATATTTCTGGTACACTTCACTGTTTATACGCAATATCATACACCACATTTGATATATCAAGACTTAGTTTCTAATATTAAATGACACAAKCGAATGAGTGCTGGCCTGTGTGTATGAATATCTWTATATCTATCTATATCTCTGTCRTATGTATCTRTATATGTCTTGCGTGAATTAATAATGCTTAGATAAAGGGCAGCAACAAAGAGGKTTTTTTTTAAATTAATGATAAAGATAGGAACTTCTCTTATGACAACACTTTTATCTATGAATCTCACTTTATTATACCTTTAGGTCAAGAATTAAATATCTAAATTTTACCTTACTGCAATGTAGCAATTACCTGTTCAGGTGAGCTGATTTAGTTAGGTCTGTTCTGGAGCCATTGAAATGTATGTTGGAAGTTAATCTGCTGTTTTATGTTTTCGGTGAAATGATTCCGTTGCTTGAGATTTTGATAGCAGACATAAGCCTTTCCTTATGCAGGCAGTCCATGTGTTGCAAAGCTAATGCTTATTTCAGTTCTTGTCCTTCTCCAGACACTTTTGAAATTTTAAAAATTTTAAATTTGAATTTTAAGTTTTAAAAACTAATCTTTTTTTAATGAAAAATTTTCAAGAATGGACTCTTTTGTGACTATAAATTCTGAAGTATTGTATAAATTTTGAACTATTACACTTATTTCCATTAGTTATGGGACTTTCTGCAGATAGAGACGGGTGTATCAATTCACCAGCAAAAACTAGCAGCAGAAATGTTCACATAAACTCTAGTATCTGCTTTCTAAAATCAGAAAAATGTACTGCCTGAAATATTAGAAAGGAACATACATGGCAAGGATTAAGTAGGAGATAGATTATAATCAGTCTTCCTTTATCTGATCTATTATAGAAGTTCTGAATCCTGCAGTACTGTGTCGTACTTGCAAGCCTCCTTTTTAGGAGCAAGGGATGGCAGAGATGACCGGTGCCCGGCAGATGGCAGTGCATTCCAAAGACACCTACTTAGGGAGCCAAGTATCTTCTTGGGCACAGGGCATCTTCAGTCTTCCACAGGTAAATGGTAATAAGCTCTGTGCCTGTTGTGATTTCTCCAGTAGGAATAACATCACATTTCTGCATGACAGTCATAGGCTGAAGTCTAATGCTGTTTCATSTTTCCAAGTTCTCACTTTAAGCTATATACCACCTCCAGAATATGTTGGAGTGTCACAAGGGTCATGTATATCCTTTCATCCCGTGCAAGTTGTGTGCAAGGCTGTTGTGACMTGACAGCCCACCTACCAAAGCACTCTATTTACCTTACTAACTTTGCAGTCATTGCTTAGTCTTCCTTAATGACCTGAATTACGCTGTAACTGTCTTGCTTTTAAGAGCAACAATATGCATGTGTTGTGATGAACACACGTGTTGTTTTCTGGTTATGGCACAGCTGCTGAAACGCAGTTACAAATACTGAAGTGAGCCTTTCTTGCCTGTAATTACCGAGGAAGGTCAGGAGATGGCAGGGAAGCACTTTGGTGGCAGCCMCTCTAGTCTTTTTCGACATTTTCCCTCAATTACTTCAGTTTGCACTAGCCCATCGCTCAGCTCCTGTTCTCGGAAAAGATGTGGCAGACCAACAGTAGAAATGAAGTGATTATGGAATAAATCAAGACACAATTTACAAATATTTGAAAAGCTCTGAGACAGGAAGTTAATTCTGAGTTACACTGCTTTGGTGGGCCTGTCTCAAATTCCCAAACTTGTGAAAATTTCACGTCCAAGGGAAAGAGTGTATGTAACCTTTGAGAGTGTATTGAGGTTGATTTCTCTGTTTACCACAAGACCAAATCTCAAACACTAGCTCCACCTTTTTTTAAGTTCTTTCCRAAAAAGGTAAAATACATGTGTACTTGTATTTATTTTCCCAATTCATTGGCAGTCATAAACTAAAACTGCAAATAAGAAGCAGCATCCAAAGAGAAAAGTTTTGTGAAAGTAGGTACCTAAACAGTCAAGGGACAATAGTGGCCAAAGATGATGACAGTGCCCTTATGTTTACAGCTCTAGAGGTTTGTAGAGAATGATTTTGGGCCTATTGCTGATTTGTGAGGATCAGTTGCTGAGAAATTGTTTTCTTCACGGGATTTTTTTTTTTTTTTTAATTACGTTAGGGATAAGTGATAGTACAATGTGGCACAAAGCCTATGCTGCTGTTTGTAAATACTCAKGATTTGCAGTATATTCCTTCAATCTGACTCCTTAGATGCTGTTGCTTCCTGTACATCAGTCAGTGGGATGCACCTTTAAATCTACAATAATTTTTGCTGCTACAAATCACAACTCCTGACACCTTGTTATCACAGCCAAATACTACCCAAATTGTGGACAGAAGTGTAACAGGCCTCAGRTCTGAAACTGAGTCATTCTTTTTATGACATGGATCACAAGTCTGGAGGTCAGATCTTGTGAGGAGCGGCTGAGGGAGCTGTGGGGGGCTCAACCTTTAGGAAAAGAAGTTGAGACGTGTCCTGCCTGCAAGGAGGTTGGAGCCTGGGTCGGGGTTGGCCTCTCCCAGACAGCAGGACCAGAGGACAGCAGAGGTGCTGCTGCATGGGAGGGTCAGATTGGGCATTAGGATGAATTTCTTCACAAGAAAGGCGATTAAACATTGGAATAGACTGGTCAAAGCGGTGATGGAGTCATGGAGCCTGGAGATGTTTAAGGGAAGATKTGACATGGCACTTAGTGCCACAGTGGTGTTTGGTCTGATGATCTGAGACATCTTTTGCCAGCTAATTTGTTGTGAYCAGTTGAGGCACTAGCGGCCCTCGGCATCGGTAGAAGCAGGCACTGGGTGATTTTGGAGAGGTGTTCTGACAATTCTAAGTAATTGTTAAACCACCTTTTACTCCTATCTTGTATTTTCGGATTGTTTACTACAACACAGAAGCTACAATGTAACTTTGGTCAGAGAGAGGTGCATGTATTTACGTCTGTAAGTGTGCACGCAGGATCCACAGGTTTCCTTTCGCGGCGCCTGCAGCTCTCCCGGTTCTGAGTATTACCAGAACGCTGTTCCCCGCAGCGGCCGCGACCCGAGCCCGTCCTTCGGCCCTCGGGGGCTCCCCCTCRCGGCCCGGCCGCGCTCGGCGCCCTGCCTGCCGCTGGCAGCCAATGGCAGCTGAGAACACAAACCCGCCCGTGTGTGTCCGGAGCGCGGATTGGCTGTCCCGGATCGCGCGGGCGCGGCTCGGCGGGAGGGCGGTGCGCGGGGCCGTGAGGGAGCGGCCGCCATGCTGCGGGAGCTGCGGCGGCGGTGGCGCTCCTACAAGTATCGTTTCGTGCCTTGGCTCGCCCTCAACCTCCGCCGCCAGCGCAGGTGAGGCACGGGGGAAGGTCTCAGAGACCAGTTCAGACCCCGCTGCCCGTCCTGCAGTCTGGGCCACCGCAGGAGTTCGCTCGGGTTTGCCACTCGGAAGTGCTTCAGCATTGGTTGTCCCTTGTCTGGCATGAAATTCTTAGGCAGATGCTTTAAAATGGTGTTTAACGTTGAAGGTATATAGATAGATACATAGATAATTTCTCTTCGGTGAGATATGTATTCCCTGTTTTAATCGTGACAGTGTTTGGATTTAAATGATTATGACATGGGTTATAAGTAACACAATTTAAATAAAAAATTAAAACCTCCCTCGCTAACATAGTATTTATGTCACCTCATTTGAAGTGTAATGAGCTATTTTTATTTTTTTAATAAACATGATAATCATGTTTCATTTTTGGTGTGTTTGTCACTGAGAGCTCAGTAGAGTTCAACCTACTTGATTTATGGTAAATACTMAGAGATTATGGTTTTGTAGTAGAAGAGGTACTTATTTTAACTAACAGTCTTTTTTAGTGTTTTTCGTGTTAAAAACAATGGTTTTAGATAGGACAAGCATGAAGAACGTTTGGAGCTTTCTAAAACAACAATGCATCTAAGTTACTGCTGCTGCAAAATGTCTCTTCTCTATTTAAGAAAAAAAACTTAATATATTTTTAATTTTAAAATATTTTATTTTCTTTACAGAACCCTCCGATATGTTCCTGAAAGCTCTCAAGACAAAGTTATTGCTGATGAAGAAGTCTTTGAAACACTACTGAAAACGTTTAAAGCTCTGTTCATAAATGACTTAAGTAGACAAGCAGATATTCTGGCCTTACTTCCAGAAGTGAAGTGTCAATATATGGAATTACTGACTGTGGAGCAGAAGCAGTCAAAAGCCAGTTCTTGTAACTATCAGGGTCAGCACGTGTTTAGTCCCGAGGAAGTTTTGTTTAACACGCTGGGGTTCGCTGTTAGCAGAGATCGGAGTTCATTGGTGTCTGCTGGAACTGGAGTCTTTGTTACCAAAGGTTTTGTACCGAAAGGGACGGTTGTGTCTATGTATCCTGGTAATGGAATGTTCCTTTTTTTTTTTTTTTTTTTTTTTTTTTTAGATGGAACTTCTGACCATCTGGTCATGGAATGCCAAAGGCCTACACTGATTTTTATTTTATGGGTTTTATTTCTGCTTTTCTTTAACAAAATCATCAGTTATAAAATCATCAATTTATAAATTGACAATTTATAAATTGTTTAGGGTTCTTTTGGAAATAAGAGAAACAATATTGGGAAGGACAATTTTGTTTGTAAAAAACAATTTTAGCACTTAAAGTGCTAAAGCACTACTCCTCTCTGTTTCTCCTCCTCATTTCTTGGAACTGTACCTGCATACATTTCTTTGTAAAGTTTATAATTCTGTCAGTATGGCCAAGGAAGAAACTCTGCTGAGTTGCTTTGGGTTTGTTTGTGTTTGACAACAAAATCATCCCCTGTGGTCTCTGGCTTGTGCCAGCAGCTTGAGGGAGCAGCCCAAGCATTCACTGGTCGGTGGAACACACTTTTCTGTTTACGAGTGCCTGGCCATTACCACTGATTACTTGTGAACTGACTAATTGACAAGTGATAGTAAGTGAGCCTGCCTGTTTTGCAGCTCGCTTCAGATTTCAGGCACATACTAAATGTGAACGTAGGCTCATTCAGACTCTTCTCTAACAGCTCTATTAGCAAAACAGGGATGGGCTGTTGAAATGCCTTCTCAGAGTAATGAAGGAACCTACAGGGTGCCGGGTTGGGGATGGGACCCTGTGGACAGGGACCACAGCCTGCCTGTAGCTTTTGCCTAGCTCCTTATTATTTCAGTGCAGGATTTCTGCAGAGGGGTGCTGAAGAGGTAGTGGGTGTGAGGAATGCAGGACAAGGATTTAATGAAGAATGGCAAGCCAGTCAGCTGTTGCTTTTCTGTGCTTGGAAATCATGGCAGGTTAAATCCTCTCCTCGGATTTGGGAAACAGTCTGCTGAAATAATTTGGTCTTGTTTATCATTTTCCATCTCCTGGACCAAACAAAATCCCTGGGATAGTGGAGGGAGGAGTTTCAGATTCTTTGCTGAATCTGTGCGGTTTTCAGAGTCCTGACACAGAAGTAACAAAACAGTATCTTCAGTTGTGTTTTCATAGGCAAATACCACCTGATGTTTTCACCTCTGAAGCAGGCCAGTTGGCTGTGAGGCTTTATCTGCCTCTCCCAAGGATACTCAATTCAGACATATGGTTTCCTGTGAGGTTCTCTCTTTGGAACATAACAGCTCATTGTGAGGGGATTTTTTTATATCCCAGAAAGTTGTGTCTAAAAGCTTGTAGGTTTACTAATGTCAATGCCATTAAGTAAGAGGGGATGTCTGTCTGCTCTCTATGCTTTTGAGTTTCTGTGTGGAGGGGACCGAAAGCCCAGTTTTCTTATTTTCTTCTGAAATAATATCTGTCTTGCAACAGGTACAGTATACAGAAAGCATGAGCCCATCTTTTTCCAGTCCCTTGGCAATCCCTTTATTTTTAGGTGCATTGATGGTGTCCTTATTGATGGGAATGATAAAGGACTGTCAAGATCAGTGTACAGGTAAGCAAAAGAAGTAGCGGATTACCACTCATCTGATTTAAAATAGTGAAACTCCCAGTGTCGGTTCATTGTTTCTTAGTCCACCTATGCGTGACTCAAATGCAAACAGCACAAGGCTGGGAGGTGCTGCATGTGATCCATATGTACTTGTGCCTTCATCTGTAGCATCAGTGAGATGCATTTTGATGTACGGAGACTTTACTGTGCAGAAAATATTTTTAGTAGAGCAAGATGTAGCATAAAAGTACTGAAATGTTTCTGAGCTTTATTCAAACCTGCTTTGTTTGGTACATGAAGTGCAACTCCCGGCTTCTTGAGGGACTACCTAAAACTGAACCATATGACTGAGAGCGTCATGTAGACACTCCTTGATCTGTGGCAGACTTGGTGCTGTGACCACGCCCCAGAGGAGCCCAGTGACTGGTTACTTTCTCAGTGAACGATCTTTTCATAATGTCCAGCTTGAGCTTCCCCTGGTACACCTAAACTGGACTGGTTAGGCTTACCTTAAAATATAATTTGTTGCAATTTGTGCTTAAATATGACATGAAAAGAACTAGCAAAATTATCTGAAATAATAGCTAGTTTTAATATTAATACCTAATATTATATTTTAATTCCTGGAATGAGTTTGAAGCTAATACTGTAATGAGTCTTTGTATTTTTGTCAGTGAGTGAGATGTGTTGACAGTTCTGTAATAGTAATGTTTGATGTTATTTTCTGGAAGACTGTGTGGTAGTTTTGTGCAGGCTCTTCCACTAGAGTCTCCACACAGTAGTGAAAGTGTTGATCTTTGCGCTGGGCAGCTGTAACTTTATGCAGTGCCTGTGGCATTTCTGTAGACGAAGTGAGGTAACCTGTCAGGCGAAGGAGACATGATCCACGCTAACACTGTCACATTTCAGGTCTTGCAGCAGGAGAGATCAGCTTGGCCCCTTTCAGATGAGTGATGAGAGCTGGCTCACAGCTGCCCCCCAAAACCCACTGGCAGTGGGACAGTATGTCAACAATTGCTCACATGGTAAGTTACCAGGTAAATTTTCCAAGTATGAGTTTGGCTTTATGGATATCAATTATTTTGAAGGTGACACAGAGAATAGGATATTGATTTTGCAGGGCATCAGTACTGTTTAAAGCTAGCACTTAGGGGGTAAAAGGGTTCTGTGACAGCTAAGTGTTGGAGTTTTTCAGTGAAGTAAGACTTCAGATACACTTTTTCTTTTCTCACTGACCTGCCAGTTTCCCTCCTGGTATGTAGAATGAAAGGCACACACCCCAAAATGTGAGACGGTGGGAAAGGATATCTGGCCAAGGATCACAGATTGAAACAGTAARGTATTGCAAACTTAAGTTCTCCTGTATGGTTCCAGATGCTTCATGAGAAAACTGTACACTCAGTGCCATGTAGAGTAGGATTCTATCACTGGTACTTCTGTACAAGTATATTTGATGTTTTCACACCTCTCTAAGCCCTACCTAATAACGTTTTAATTTTTTTATTCCTAGAAAAAGCAGCAAACGTGTGTTATCAAGAGTTTGATGTGCCAGGACATTTTCCAATAGAACTGAAACAGTATCTTCCAAACATCGTCTACAGCCATGACATAGAGAGGTTGGCATCAAATGAAAGAGCTTGTAGATTTGTATGATACAAAGCATATTGCATGTATAAAGAAAAGACAGACATGGTTGAAAAATAGCATATTATATGAAGATGAGTTACACAAAAAGTGTGCAACTATTTGGGAAAGTTAGCTCTCTGAATAGACTAATTACAAGATTCTTCATTCCTTTTTTCACATTTCCACAAATAAARTCAACATAGCTCTGAAGACAAGGTTTTACAAGCAGTTGTTGCACTATAGTGCAATTCTTCTGAATCCCATAAATCACTAGTTATATTTTCTTTTATTACGGTACTGAGGCTTTTCACTATGGATTCCAAATCTGTCTCAGCCTGAACCAGTCAAAGCCCATCTGAGGTGATTCAGATTTAGATTTGTTCTCCATGTCTTCTGCTTATGTGACAAATAAGCAGATGAATTTGCAGGAACAAACCTAAAATTGTATTGAGACAAGTGAAGTAGTATGCAATATAAAGGCATAGTTATAGTTAATATAGTTAATATAGGCACAGTTAATAAAACTACAACATCCTGGTTATGACTTGGTCATCCACCTTTTTTTGGAAATTAAAGCACTTGGAAATCTTTCTCAGATAATCTTGTTCAAGGATGTATAAGCATTTTAGAGCAGATCAGAATGTAATTCTGGAGTTATTTAAATACTCTGAAATGTCATTGGAGAAAGTTATGGTACATATTGGAAAAATGGCTTTTCTGATTAAACTTAGAGTACGTTAAGTCAAGGTTAAAGATGCACTTAGAATCTGCATCTAATTAAATGAATGCTAATAAAATAAGCAGTAGGACTGAATTCTCAGGAAGTCTGGATGTTGAAGTGTGAAAGCACAGTGAGAAGAGATAAGCTATAGGACCGCTTCAGGAAAGGGGAGTTTTGCTCTTCATTGAAACTGTCTGAGAAAATGCAATCTTCTAGTCATCATTTCTCCCAGTGTACAGCCACTAGACAAAAGATCCCATCTGCTTCTGGCTACTTCTTTTGATACTGACAACATAGATCATCTTTTTGTACCTTTTGAAAGAATTCTTAGTACCTATTTACCTTGTTTGGTATGTTTCCATGTGGCTTCACACTGAATTTTTAGTAGTAGAGACCTGGGTTGATGCCGTTTTCCACTTTCTGGTTCTTCAGTATCAGAAGCATGTGCTCTCTTTCCTAGAACAGATMGTTCATCTTTAGGGTGTGGTCATTTACTTAAAGGAAGTTTGGGGGTGTGTTTCTACATATCTCTGTGAGAAAGCTGCCTGTCAGCCCCTGATCTCAGCATGGAATTTGTGGATAATGACCCATCGCTGCAGATGGCAGCAGGTCTCTGGTGCAGTTCAGAGCTGCTTTCCTGACTGGTGTTGGGCCTCAGGAGAGAAGCTTTAGCCAGCCAGTGCCTGGCAGGTGTGTCCATGGGAGTGGCATCTCCTGCATGAAGTTTGTTGTATCTTCTCCTCCTGTTTGAGTGTCTCCTGCAGTCTTGACTAATTCTTTTCATTCAATTCATCTCTGAATAATTGTGTGGAACCATTTAGTGGAAACATTTTTTGCATATCTACGTAGGCTGTGCTTTTTTTTTTTTGGTAATTATATTGGTTTTGCTTGTGTTTGCTGCCTGTATTTCAGTGTTGTTTTTCTGTGTTCCCTTCCCTGCTTTATTACTCACAAAACTAATCTGGCAAAGACACTAGTTTAGCTTCTTGAAGAATTAAAAACAATTCAAAGAGAATATAACTGTTCACTTTCACATGTTTTGCTGGTTTTCTTTTACAGCCACCTCAGGTGTGTAGTTCTCGTCACTCTCAGAGACATCAAGCAAGGAGAAGAACTTTTTTCAAATTACTACACTGTTGTCAGCTGAATTGATAGATTCAAGAATAAAGAAATGTATGTCAATAAAATATGTTCTGTGCCTGTACTTCAAGCTTCATCATCATCTGTATGTAAGGGAGAGCTGTAGTTTTCCCCTCAGAGAGTAAGCTGTATGTAGGCTTGAATTTCTCTAAAAATAACATGTCTGCTGTTGATATTTCTGCATATATTCTTGGGGTTCAACTGTCCATAAGGTAGGTCATAGAATTAAAACCCTTAAAAATTAAATTCTCGACATGTCATTTAATCTACTAGATTGCACAGTTGTCTATAACTGGGACTTTTTTAGTATTTTTCCATTTAATTTCCTGTGCTTAAAATGGACGCAACCTTTTGGTATCAGCTTGCATTTTAAAAATACAGCAGTGCAGGCAGTTGCCCCAGTCTTGTATGAAGCCCATTTTGACATCATGCCGATGGGCCCCTCAGCTGTGCCTGCACAGTGCTCTGTCATCATGAGGACATCTTGAGCCAGAGCCTTTAGCTGTGCCTGTCCTGGGGTAGGAGGAAACGTGTGTTCCTTGGATCCCTAATTTCAGTGATTCACTCCAAGTTTCCTGACATGTGGCAACTTTGATTGCTTTTATTCTTCAAGAGGACTTCATGTGGCAGTGTAGTTGGAGGAAACAATGCCAGCCAAGGGTGCTGTATATTTTTTAATGAGTTGCTAGTATAAACAGGGCCAGCTATTCCCACATTAATTTTTGCTGTCTGTAAACTGGCTTCAAAAAGATGAAACCAGTATTTACTGCGGAAGTCCAAGCAAGCCTCCCAGTAAATTTGTGGTTGGTGTAAGCACATGAGAGAAGAGGAGCTAGGCAATGGTGTTATGAATCGGTTACTTAGGGCAGCCAGGTTTCCTRCTTAGCTGCTGAAGCATCTTGTCTCCTTTTCAGAATGCAAAGCTTTGTGGTGTCTGTGTTGCTCAGTCTGCTTCCAAGTCTGAGCCTTGCCTGTCACATTTATTTGGAAGTCCTTTACAGCCGGAGAAGGCTGGCTATTTCAGCAGGATTTAGCTAGCAGAGCTCTGAGACAGAGGCATCTGCCTCAGCAAGGGGTGTGCAAGTTTTATGGCAATTTCCAGTGACATTTTGTCTTCAGTGTATGGTAAGGGGTTGGAGCAGTGATCACCAGTCTGCTGAAGGGAGTGGTCATCCTCTGTGACTCTGAGGATCCCTTCTCTCCTGAGCTGGCCCTKCTCCCCAGCACTCTGGGAGGTTATTGGGACCTCTTGCTCTGTGGAGGAAGCTGGCTATCTAGAGCACATGCAGTGTTCTTGGTGGAGGGGCTGCAGTTCCCCAGGCAAATTCCGTGGTACTCTGGGAAGAGGAGAGTGGGAAAGGTGTGCGTGTGTGCTGCTGCGTATGTGTCCCTTCTCCCTTGCTCTTAAAGCTGCAATTCCTTCCTGCCCACTGCTCATCAGACCCTACCATGAGCTGATCTGACTTGCTGAGCATGAATAACACTACCTCCACAAACCTCAGGCTTTCTCTTGTTTTGTTTTCTGCTACTGCTGTGAGCTGAAGCAGCTGATAGAAGGGCCTGAGTGAGCAAGAGAGCAGGAAGCCCCTGAATGGTGGCAGAACGCTGGATTGACACCCCGGGGTCTTATAGAGCTGTGCTTTCACACAATTTTATTTTGCACATTAAGGTGGTGCTGAACTTGCTCGACATCACACTGCCTGCCAGGCTGCTCTGCTCCCCGGCTGCGTGCTCCTTCCCATGCCAGTTCTGGAGCTCACCTGGCAGCACAGGAAACCARCAAGAGGGAGTGATGGTGTTCTGCCACCTAAAGAACTGTGTGTGACAGGCCTGGTGGCACAGCCAGGCAAACGTGTGCCAGCCACAGCAGGGATAAGCAGCCATGCTGCGGGGCAGGAGCGGGTCCACCATGCCCACGGGAAAGCACATTTCTGCCGAGGCATCCTGGCCTCCTCCGCTACTACAGGGACGAGACTTACTGGGAGCTCTAAATTGCTTTCCCCTACAGAGAGGGAAGAGAAATCCAAGAACTGGTATAAAGCATTTTATCAAACTGATGGCCAGGGTTTATGTTTGTAATCTTTGCTGCCTTGCAACTCGTGGACAAAACAAGTTAGTCAGTGAGGCAGCAGGAGCAACTGACATAGGTCTGGGGAATGGGGTGGCACCTTCTACAACAGGATAAGTCCCTGGAATTAGAAGTCCAGACAACAGATAGGACAGGTAAAGGTCCTTCTGGGATCGTGCGGCCTCCTAAAACAATACCACGTGTGCCCCATATCATGACCACCTCTGTTAAGAGAAAAAGGGAGTTTTAATAGGAGACACCCTTCTAAGGGGAAGGGAGGGCCCCATATGCAGATCAGACCCAACCCACAAGGATGCTGCTGGCTCCCAGGGGCTCAGATAAAGGCTGTTACTGGAAGGCTCTCCAGTCTATGAAGGTCATTTGATTAGTATCTGCTATTGGTTGTTCAAACCGGCAGAGACAAAAAAGAAAAGTCTGAGAAAAAGAGCCTTCGGGGCCTTGGGACAATTGGGAGTCCCAAGGGGCAGGAGCACAAGTAGTGATTTTCTTGATTCTCCAGTGACAAGGAATACTGTTGATAGGATGATGGACCAAGGGGTCTCAGTTCTCTGAGCTATGATCTTTCTCACAGACCATGACTGTGAGAATGGTCAAATCCTGGCTGAGCTTGTGTGGGACCTGCTGCTCCAGCTGTATCCCTGCAAATCTATGGGGCCYGATGGGATTCATCCAAGAATCCTCAAAGAGCTGGCTTTGCAAAACTCTTTTCAATGATTTTTGAGAAGTCTTGGAAATCCTGAGAGGTCCCAGCTGACTGGAAGCTGGCAAACATTGCCCTAATTTTCAAGAAGGGCAAGAAAGAGGACCCAAAACCTACAGTGCTGCTAGTCTAACTTCAGTACCCAGTAAAATAATGGAAAAGATTATTCTGAGAAGTATTGAAAAGAAGGTGGAGGACAATGCATTCACTGGTCACAGTGAGCACATCTAAGTCCTGTTTGTTGAACCCAATATCCTATTATGACAAGGTAGCACATGTAGCTGCTCAAGGGAAGCCAGTTGATGTGATCTTTTGGGGTTTCAGTAAACTTTTCATTGCTGTCTCTTACTGTATCCYTCTGGACAAAATGTCCAGCACASAGCTGGACAAACACATCCTGTGATGGGTGAGCAACTGGCTCATGGGTCAGACACAAAGGGTTACAGTGACTGGGGTGACATCAGACTGGGGATGTGTCACAAGTGGGGTTCCCCAGGGCTCCATCGATGGCCCTGTGCTCTTTGACATCTTCATAAATGACTTGGACTCAGGACTGGAAGGCACACTAATTAAGTTCAGTGATTACACTAAATTTGGAGGAGCTGTGGACTCCCTTGAGGGCAGAGAGACCTCAAGAAATTAGAGGAATGGTCAATTACCAACAATATGAAGTTTAACAAAGGAAAGTGCCAGATTCTGCACATGGGAAGGGTAACCCTGAATGCATGAACAGCCTGGGGAATGAGTCTGGAGAGCAGTGCCATGGRAAGGGCCCTGGGGATCCTGGTCCATGGCTGAACATGGGGCAGCAGTGCCCTGGCAGCCAGGAGGGTCCACCCTGTCCTGGGGGCACCAGGCACAGCATCGGCAGCCGGGCAYGGGAGGGGATTGTCCCGCTCTGCTCTGGGCTGGGGAGGCCTCACCTCSAGTGCTGGGGACAGTTTTGGGTGCCACAGTATAAGAAAGACATTAAACTACTAGAGAGAGTCCAAAGGAGAGGAACAAAGATGGTGAAGGGCCTTGAGGGGAAGCCGTGTGAGGAGCAGCTGAGGGCACTTGGTGGGTTCAGTGAGGGGAGCCCTCACTGTGGTCTTCAAAAACCCCTAATGTGGAAGTGAAGGGGCCAACACTGATCTCTTCACTCTTACAACCAGTGATAGGACCCAAGGGAGTGGCCTTCAGTTGTGTCAGGGGAGGGTTATGTTGGATRTCAGGAAAAGCTTCTTCACCCAGAGGGTGGCTGGGCACAGAACAACTTCCCAGGGCAGTGGTTACAGCACCAACGTGACAGAGCTCAAGGAGTRTTTGGACAATGCATTTGGACACCTGGTGTGACTCTTGGGGTACTGTGTGMAGGTACTGCAGAGCTGGGCTTTGAAGATCCTGATGGGTGCTTCACAACATATTCTATGGCTCTATTACTTGGCGATTTGTTGCCTAAGCACCAGAAAGACTTCATCTTCATTAATGTTTCCTCTCTAAATGGAAATGTAAGTTAAATAACTGAGTCGAGGGGAGAATTTTACATTAAACATACATATATTAAACTACAACCATTTTTAAGACTCCAGCACTGCAAGGCTGAATCAAAACAAGAACTAGATGGAATAAGTTATTTATTCAAATATTGATTCTTTTATCTAAAAACAAGGCAGGTACAGCCTATAACTGAACTGTTTTGGATAGGTATTTTGTTTTGCAGATTGTACTGATTATCAGAATGACACTCTTGTATCTCTCAATTACTTACGTTAATTACTTGGGAAATTACAACTTCTGCTGTTCAAAATTATATCAGCTTGCACTCCTGTCTAATTAAAAAATAGTAATTTTTTTTTACCTGAAGATGTACTGTGCCAGCCACTGTAAAAATAAACATGCTGGGCCTAGGAAAGCACACCACAAACTCCATCTGGCATTCGACAGAAGTGGTATGTAAGATCTTACAGCTTTTCAGGGTCCAAAGTAAGTGCCTGCTGTCTTTAAGGACATGAGAATCAAGGCAAAATGCATTTCAAAGTGTTTAAATTCAACATTAAGTCCTAAGCCAAGTAAAATTTTTGTATTCACAGCTGTAATCGAGCTTGACAAGGATTTACAAATTTGGGTGAGTTTTCTCCCTCCAGAGAACAGGTATGTGTTCCCCAAAGCTGACAGTGTAGTCTGAACTGCAATGTGTTACTTTGAAGCTACATTTAAGCCCCATCTGAGATTTGCTGTACTCATTAGTTATCTACATTACTACACGTTGCATTTTCCACTCCACCATTAGGTGGGTGGTAGCACGTGCTTTGGTGATACCCAGGGTTCTGGAAGTACATTCAAGGTTACTGCTAAATATCTCTGGAAATGAAGTAGCAAACACACTGCAGATGCATGAAGAGCTTTACAAGAAAGGTTTCCAGACATTTATTTCTGGAACTGTACACCAGGTATTAAAGTACAACAAATACAAAATAATGCTCAAAAAAATCAGTGTTTATGTACAAATATTAAAACCAATGCAACAACAGCGACTTCCTCTTGAACATCTGATACTAAAACATGTTCCGATTGTCACTTGATTTGTTGTTATGCACAGGGTAGTTACTTTGAACTGAGAATAACTGGAATCTCTGTATTATTAGGAAGACTATAACCATTCCTACTTTATTGTACAATTGATAGCATCTTCCTCCTTCTTTCAATGAAAAATAAGAGTAATAAAAATAGTAACCTTGTCATTATCTTACAAATTACTGTATTTTATTTCCCTGTCTGCAGACAATGTGCTTGTAACGTTGGGCAAATAGTGTCCCTGTTGGTCAGTTTATCCATTAGTTTTACATTCAAAGTTGAAATACTCACTAGAGACTTTGGTTAAATTAAGCAGTATCACTGTATCCTACTTGAACTGAAGTTTTCCTATATTTTTGACTCTCAGTTTCAATTGCACAATTCATTGATCTAATTGTACACAATTCCATATTCTTCAAACAGTATTGTACATCCTTCAAGTAAATTCAGCAGTTTGACCATTGCAAGAGGAAGACTAAACACTTAAGAACCTAGCATGGGAAGATGATGTGTGACCAACTGTGGTATTGCTATAATCACAGCACCAGTTACACTTCTAAATGAATCTGCTACCCTCTTCAGATTCCCTGTACATAAAAAGGATACATTTACCAACACTGCAATTGCCCATTATGGATTTTTTGGTTTGTTTGTATGAAGAAAACACGTGGCAAAGGACAAAGAATTCATCACAGTTTGTTATAAGAATTGTGCTTCACCATCTAATAGCCATGGCATTGTAGTTTCTTCATATGGTTGCAATTCAGTCATCTTCATGCTGACTTTCAAAACACAATTCTTTTAATAAACAGTAACAACTTCTCCATTTAAATGTTTAAACTGAGAGAAAAAAAAAGTAAGTCCTGCTTTTAAAAGAAAAGTTCAATAAATAGCTATTTTACATGGATAAAGTCATAGTGGTACAAATTTATGAATGTCACATCAAGCATGCACAAAAATGTTACTATACACGGAAGTAGTTGGAAAATATTGAAAGAGATATCTAAAAAGATATGAAGAATTTACATATTTACGAAATCTTGCAAATTATTGCCTCATTTTAACAAGGAATTAAAAGTAAACGATACCAGCTAGCTAGCCAACAGGCTAAATAAGATCAGCATTTATATTAGACTACCCGGAAATCATTTTTCTCTCATATCATTTTCTGAATTTTGGTCAAAGTCTTTATTAAATAACTAAAGTGTCCATTCAACTTGCTGACAACCCAAACCTTAGACAAGTCTCTGCCTACATTAAGAGCCCAGCAATGCATAGATAAACTGAGTATATTACTGCATCAGCTAATGAAAATGGGCATGTTCATTTAAGTGCAACTGGTATAAGCATTCAGTCATCTTTGTATGATTTTCATACAGACCAGCCACTCATTGTGAACCCATAGATAAAATTCAATGTATAACAAATGGAAGATTATGGCCAGTATTCTACAAAATTACTTAAAATGGGTTGATTCATAAACAAAAGAAACAAGGTACAAAGTCCAGCACAAAACACAGCAGTAAGAAGCTGAGAACTTGGCTAAAAATGTGAAGAGTACAACACAGGGCCAAGGCTACCCGTTATTTACT
This sequence comes from Malurus melanocephalus, assembly GCF_030028575.1. NCBI lineage: Eukaryota > Metazoa > Chordata > Aves > Passeriformes > Maluridae > Malurus > Malurus melanocephalus. The sequence goes on along the minus strand of NW_026623250.1, from coordinate 3,524,474 downwards.
GTGTACTTACTAAAGTTAAATATTTCAGATGTTTAAGTTAAGAACTGATTACAAAATTATATCTATTTTTGTCCACTGTGCTAAACTAATTTGTTTTAATATGGTAAATATGCTATTGCATAAACACTTCAAAGCAATCTTCATTACAATGCTGTGAAGAAAACTCCATATGCTGCATCTGAAACTTGGGATGTCAATGCAGTTCACAGTATGCATAATAAATACCCTCTTCCCTTTCAAATATTAAAGTCTTTACTTTCTAATTACTCAGCATAACCTTGAAGCAACTATTMCAAATATCAACAATGCAAACTTAATCGCTTGAATAATGAAAACAAATTAGTGGCAATTACATTTGTAATACAAACAGTGCAAAGAAAAAAATGGAGGGCAAGGGATAATCCTACTGAAGWGAGGTTCAGGCTTGCACTACAACACACTGCAAGTTGTACGCTACAACATGTTACAAGCCAATACTATGCTTGGTTCCTACAGCAATTGGAACAAATGCTTGTGAGACAAACTTTCTGGATGGCTAAATTGCACTCAAGCTTCAAAACAAAAAATGTAATGAAGTTATATAGTTGCTTTTATGGGATATATTTTCACTCATCCTTTCCTATTTGACCAAGGAAGTGAAGTGCCATTTTGAAGCTGATGACTTGCCAAAACAAATAAATGCAATCCACACTAAATGAAAACTTTCAAGCATGTACTTCAAGGTTCTACTATTACTACATAAACTAAATAGTCCCTCAAAACTGTAACACTTAGAACTGCAGTGTTCCATTCAACTTAAGATGTCTTCCAAATGTAGACTGTTTAGTGGTAAATCCTAAGCTGTGCAGACTGTAGCTTTATACACCAGCTGCCTTAGGAAAGTTAAGGTACACGATTGCATTACTCTTCAAAGTTGTGGACAAACTGCAAAACATAGCCTAAAACTMATCTTTTAAGCCAGTAAGTTTAAAAGTACACAGACATCTATGGCAGCATGATTATTTCTGTGTAAGGTAGCCATGCCCTTTAATTTTGTAACAGCATTCAAGTGTAGATCTTCATTTTACTCATCTTAAGTCCCTTATGCTAGCTCCCACCAACATAAATTTGCTGTTTTGTAAACTGAAGTGCTCTAGTTTAGTATCACATGAGAGAAGGTTCCATTTAAAAAACATCCTTGTATGTTTGTGCAGTTTAAAGTAAAGAAATCCATCCCTGCCTTTATAAGGGGGAAAAAAAATGCTACATTGAGCAGGGATCAGGATCGGTACCTGTAAACACTGTTATTCCACTGCATCCATTACGGCAAAAGTAACTTAGACTAAAAAAGCCACTTCAATCCGTTCAGAACTTCTGTGCTGGTTTTGAAACGGTGGCCTCCGTCTACAGGCTTTAAAAAAAAAACTGAAGCAGAGCTTAAAGCTGCACCACAGAGTTCTCTTAGTCCCAAACTCTGCCAAACATCCTATGACATTTCCACATTTATGGACTGAAAAAGAAATTACTCTTGATAAATCAAGATATAGTTCTATACATACAAAGACATCACTGATGTCATAAAGTTCAAACTTCCAGTGAAAGACTAAGCAAACCTGATAGCTCCCATCAAGTTTACTACTACTGCATAAAGTACCCACTTTTTTTTTAGTTTTCCACAGTCATTCTGAGTGAAGGGCAGCATGTTGGTGGAGAGTGTGGGTATTGATAAAACCATTTGTCTCATTTGCAGATAAACTGCTGAAGTCAGCCACTGAAACAGCCATTTTGGCACTGGCAATGTGGTGTGTGTGGTTCTCGAAGTCCACACCAAGGTTATTTACAGAGACATCATTCATGAAAGATTCTGGGACAGCAATTCCCATTTTCAATCTCTTCGCAGGTCTTTCTGCCTCCTCACTGCACATGTTCATTTGGTTTAGCTCTGAATGATAAAAGCCAGTCTCAAATAAATTAAAACAATCACTTTCACCATTGCTAGGCAAGTTAAGCAATTCYTCTGTTCCAACAGGCACATGATTAACTGGTGCTCGGGGTAAGCTGTCCATGGGAGGGAAGGCATCATCCAGGCAGTTCACATCTGAAGTGTGGCAAACTGTAGCTACGCTGTTTGTCAATGCTGCAAAACAGATGAACACAAATGCAAATGAAATAGTTGTTTGTGAAGTTCCAATCAAGATTTTTTTTTTTCTTGATTTACCTGTCAACTCATTGGCAGTGATAGAGTTCAGAATGCTTAGCTGTTGATCAGGAATGGTTTCTGTTCGACTGTTGGATGTTAAGGCTGAAGAATGCACTGCTCCACCAAGGGATTCTGCTTCATCTACCAAACGATCCATGTAGTCCCTAAAAGAATATTACATTCATCAAATATTATATAACTGGAAAACAAGACCTATAAATGATGATAGATTTCATTTCAGTTGCCATAGCCACTGAAGCTTTCACACGACAATGACAGAAGGGGGGTAGGGAAGGGGGAAATCTTCTACCTTTATGATTTGCAGCAGAAAACATATTCTGAGAACGTTTTACTTACGTAACTCCTGGATGATGGTTGTATCTCTTCTTTCCAAATCTTGTTTGCTGAGCAAAGTAATCATAACGTTCTGATTTTTTCCACATGTAGTAGAAAGCCACGCACTCAGCGACTGTTCTGGTTCTTACCTAAAGAGAACAAGAATTGACAAAATTAATGCAAAGACTTAGGTTTTGTCACCTTCTCAATTCCCAATCTTGCAATATTGTTAGTTTTTATTGTTTTGGAATAAACCTTTGTCAACTTCAAACAGACCAACAGTTTCAAGTATTACATTCATTCTCATCTATGCATTATTGGATTTTTTTTTAAACTAGATTGAAGCTCTGTCTACATTGGAAGTACTAATATACATAAAACCATTTTTAAACTGTAAGATATACCTCTCTTAGGATGGAAAACGCTGAGCAAATTAATAACCTAAGAGAAGTGAAGCACAGAAGACTCCAGGTACATATTCCAGGGAACATATTCCAGGTACATATTTCAGGGAAAGTCCAGAACTGTTTTTCAACAGAAAGTTGTCAAATCACAACAGCAAATGCTTAAACAAAACAAAACTGTATTATTGTAGAGGAGGTATAAAGGACTCAAAAGACTAATTTTTATCTGTGTTAAATGTTTGTCTCTTTCCCCAAAATGGAGGTTGCTATTTGAAGTCAGATTCTTGGAGAAAGTAATTCCTTGTATTTGTATGCACTTTTTGATGCAGAAACATTTCACATCATCACTTCACCCACAGTTCCAGTTTTACAACTCTATACAATAGAGTCTGGCAGTAAAATATATTTGAGTGTTCTCAAACATAGAGAAACATCAGTGGTGAATCCAAAATGCCTTGAGTGAAGCAGCAAACCTTGCTAGGCACAGTCACACAGGGCAGGGAAGGAAATTAACAGGTGTCCATATGCTAACGCACAGAGCCCCAGTTAACAAGGCCTTGCAGTGCAGTGATAAGGAAACACATCTTGTTAAGTTCCTCCACATGCTAAATCTTTTCTAGCTGACACTTGCTAGACTTCTAAGTGACATCAGCTTCTCTAGGGTCCCAGAACTCTCCCTAAATTTTTTGTCCTTTTACCTRGGAAAAAAACCCAGTATATTTCTTAGACAAATTCTGGTCCACAGTGACAGACACATAAACACACGTGTTTTGCTCCATGTTGGAAAATACATTTTTAATCTCTGATGCATTCATGTTTATTTGTAAAGTCCATTTGGAATCTGAACCACACAAATTATTTAGGATTGGTTAAATCAGGTATTGGGCAAGACCAGCAGACTGCTATTGAACACCAACCACAAGCCTGTAAAGTTTACCTGAAATACAATGAAAACACCAGACTCCTAAAGAAAAAACCTTTCAGTATGGTATCAAAAGCATAAAGGAGGTATAGAGGAAATTTAGGAACACTGATAGTGTCAACTTTTTCTTTTTGACAAAAAAATTGAAAAAAGGACACAGGGGAGTCAATCAGAAGCAGTGCTGACCAAGATCAGAAATCCTTTTTGGCTCAGAAAAGAGAATATTATGGATGACTACACTTCATGAAAACACAAAGGGCTCAGCCTGATTCTGTAAACTTGCACCTTCCTGGTGACAAAATAAATTAGGCAAAGATGCATTCTCCCCTCCTACAGCCCTGGTAGAGAAATATTGTTCACTTCAAGGGGAGACGCACATTTAAACTGAATTGTAATGCACATACATAAATAGAAGTAAAGTCAACATAAACTGATTTCAGAGATAATATATTGACTCATCTCACAATACCTAGTATCTCCAATGGAAATATTAGTGCAAGGAAAGGAAAAACTGGTTCAAAAATACTGAATTTATTTTAATATGGTTCTTATTTCCCTCTTCCGTATGGCTTCTGACAAACAGATCACCTTCACATATTTTCAGTATCATATAATTTACCTGCTCCTCTTTTTAACTGTAAAATACTAACCTTGTTTTTCTGTATGAGATGAAAGTCTTTTCCATACATCAGGAGTGCATTTTCAAAGCTTCTGCATTCTTCTTCTGTCCATGCTGTCATCTCTTCTGGACAATTATAAGAGTAGCATGAAAAACTTGATTTCACTCACTAACCTTTTACAAAGAATAAAGTTTTTGTTCCTGATRGATAAATATCCAAATGCATTCTAAAAAACCAAGTAATTCAGATATTTAGATCCATGTTAATTCCCCTAATGAGAAGTTATCCTATCTAAATCTAACATTCTTCTTTACAAAGAATCATCTCTAAGTGTTTGATTTCTGAAATCTTTCATCCTTGAGAGCAAAGGATATTTGGAAAATTTATTGTTCTTAATAAATTTGTTATCGAAAAATAGTCTTTTATTACATCATTGAGGTGGTAAGTGTGACAATTTTTCTCAATATTTCTTCCTACAAAGGATACAAAGAACAGTGGTTGCTGGAGAAAAGAGCAAAGGAAAATCTTGTTCTGATGGACAGCCCTGTTCTGACTGAGTAAGCATCACAGATAAGAAGGCCTGACAGAGCTCAGCCCTGCTGTGCCAACCATAGGAACAGTGCAAGGCCCATTTCCTGCSAGGCACTCAGGAGTCTAGGCCATGTCTGACTCAGGAGACAGCTACCAGCCTGACACCAGCCACGGTGCGTACAGCCGTAAATCAGCTGAGAAATGTGGTGGGAAGAACTGACATCAGCAGGGCAATTCCAACCTGACACACGCAGACAATGGATCAGGCACACAAGACAGGCTCCCCAGAACCTACAACACCCTGATCTCATATACCCCTGGAAAAGCATAATGAACCRTGGGGGAGTGTCTCAGCACTAAGCCTAGGTCAGGCAGCCATACAGGGCCAACTGACTACAACTATACTTAACCAGATACAGGCTTTTGAAAAATAAGGGGTATCAGGAAACCCAGAACAAACTAAATAATCACTTGTTCCTAAGATCCACAAATAACCCTTTCAGATCTCTTAAAGAGAAACTGCAATTTTTGTTGTTGTTGTTGTTGTTGTTGTTGTTGTTTTTTAATGATTAAACCTGCAATTTCCAAAATTGGATTTTGGTTTGACAAACAAACAAGTCCATTCAAACTTGGGGTTGGGGTGTGAGTAGGGAGTACTAGTCCTTAGGATGGAATTTTGGCCTATGAGCCACAAATGGATGGAGGTATTTTTCAATCCTGAAACAAACCTAAATTCTAGAGAGGCATTGGATTTAGGATACAGCCCTGCAGTTGATACTTTAAGTTCTACACAGTCTCTTGCACACAAGGCTTCTAAAGCATTCTTCTAATAGTCCTTATTGTCCCCTTCAGCTTGATCTTAGTGTCCTGGTTTTGGCTGAGATAATTTTCCCTCTAGYAGCTGGTACAGTGCCATGTCTTGTATCTTGATTCTGTATGAGAAGATATTGATAACCCACTGATGTTTTAGTTGGTGCCAAAGTGCAAATAAGGACATTTCAGTGTCCTGAGCTCTGTAGTGATCAGGTGCACAAGAGGCACCAGAGAGGGGGGAGCAGGGCCAGGAGAGCTGACCCRAACTGGCCAAAGGATATTCCACACACAGACAGACATGGCCAGGGTATGAACTGGGGGGAGCTGGCTGGGAGGGGTTAATCGCTGCTGGGAGATGGGCTGGGCATCAGTCAGCAAGTGCTGAGCAACTGTACCACTGTGCATCACTCACCTTCCTGGGATTTCATTCCTCTCTTTCCCTTTCATTACAAATACTATTGTCATCAGTGTCATTACTATTCTTACTATATTTTCTTTTTGTTTCAATGAATAAACTGTTGTGAGCTCAACACAAAGTTGTTTTTTTCCCTCCAATTCTTGTCTCCACCACGGAAGGAAGTGGTGGGRCAGAAGGAGTGAGCAAGCAGCTGTGTAGTACTACAGCTGCCAGCCGGGATTCAACCWCTTAAGATACTTGTCTCTCACAGCACCTAAATTGTACACACTCAGCTTCCCTCTGCAATCATTTCTGAGTAGGGGCTATCTGCCAGAGAATCAACTTATAGCAGAGCTCATAATCCATTTCTGCAATACATATGCAAAAACACAGGACAAAGAACTGTCTTTGTTAAATGAAACTCTGATTTTCATTTAAGGGATTAATAAATAGGGACAAACAAGATGGAAGCCCATTTTCCAATGCAGACTCAAGCAAAGCTCCCTATGCCCCACAGAATTATACAGTAGAAACCATTTAGGTTGGCATAGCATAAAATGTTAGTGAGAATAAACTGGGGTTTATTTACGTATCTAGCTATGTTCTCCTGATTTTGGCATAAATGTCATCAGAATGTAATCAATCATGACCTCAAAGATGTACTACACGGTGGGTGAGAACTGCTTTATAGCAGCAGAATCACAGCTCCCCACAACCCCACTCCTCAATCTGTTTCATTGTTACAACGGTGGAGGAAACAACAGAGATAAAAAAAAAAAAAATCCTCAACCTTTCCACAAACTGCAACTCTGTAGCAGAACTTCCAAATGGCCGACTGTCAGACTGTACCTAATTTGTGCTACAGTCATCATGGTAGGGATGTGCTTGAAAATCTCATTATTTTGCAAAGATTTTCCACACAACTTCTTTTTCTTTTTAAACATACTCTCTGAAAAACCAAGTACTCTCTTACCCTGAGATGCCTTTCCATTTGAGCAGTAGCTCTCGATTGCTTCTTTAACATTATGACTACTTTTAAGAAGTTCATACAGCGCCTATAAAATTAAAAAAGTATTTAGAAACAGCTAAAGATTCCCAATACCCAATCTCGACCTCCAAAATTAGTCTTCAGTGAACATATCTAATGTAAAAAAAAAAAAAAAGAGGATTTATCTTTACACATGATGACAGTTTAAAAATAACAACCAAAAGCAAAGCCACCCAAAAGTTGAGGCAAAGTTTAATTTAAGAAACATGAAGTATTATATACAATTATTTAAAAGGCTGAATTTGTCAACAGTATAACAATCAGCTATATCACAGATGACAACACTGCCAGCATTCAAATACTCATGGTTTTTAAGCATRTGTTTAAAATTTCCCATAAGATCTTGACCCTTTAATAACCAACTAAGGAAGAAGAAATTGACTAGTAGTGCCTTTATAACAAGAGGCAGAAAAGGACAACGTGTTAATTACCAAGTGCTGTGTCACAAATGGAAGGGGATATAAAACCTACTTGTTCATTGTCCCGTGTATGCAGTCCTTCAGGAATTCTGCCAATCATTTTTTCATTTCCTGTTCTTAAGGAGGTTTCAAAAAGGTATTCTTTAACTTTACTTTCTGAGATCACATCAGGTTTCCAAAGTAAATGGTCTTCGTTTTCATAAGCTGATAAAACAGAATTGCCAGGTGCAACATTTTTAAGGCTATAACATTTAAAGCTATTTCACAATCACAAAAAACAGGAACACAGAAGTAATTAAATCAAGCATGATCATAGCACTTTTAAACTGCAGCTCGCTTTAGCAATTTCGTAATTTTCAATTAACATTTGCCAAAAATTACTTAACWGAATGGCAGTCTATATTGCAATGTTTTTGTTGTTTGGTAATTTGTTTTTCCATTCACTAGCAACTGAATGTTGTTCAGAACTTGGTATGTTGAATGCTTTACTTGTAGTTAGGATGTACACTCCTCCACAGYATACTGAAATGACATCTGCGACTCTCAGACAGCTTATTTCAAGCACAATGTATTGGTAATGCACAAGAGTTGATCTGAACCTTTGTCAGTCTGTGCATATGTTCTTTTTAGTTCATAGATGAAACTATAAATCCTTTACTCTCATCAATAGATGAGATTACCATTGCACATCATGTTTCATGTGCTCTCCTGGCAATACAGAATTTGAGTTATTTAATTCAAACACAGAATCATAATGGCTGTTACAACAGAAGAGATGGAGATGCTCAAAGCTCTCCTAAAACTGCAGGAAACAACATTAAACTAAGGTGAGGGATAAAATGACACCTCTGAAAGTTCTTTCAAGGCTTAGCAACATGGAATGCTTTCAGACAGACTTTACAAATACAAAGTTTATAGGAGAGCAGAACTGCTTTCTAGCACAGTTCTGGTAGCTGGGACTACATGGAACAAATGTAAGGCCCCGTTTGYCATCACAAGCTCATCAGTAAGTACAGAAAAGGCTTTCAAAGAATCCTCCACCTCTACAACCAAGCCCAACTTTCCAGAATAGCGCTGACACTCATCTTCAGCTTTCTTTATCAACCAAGACAACRCAGCACTTTTTGCTGGAGTCCATGACTAATAACCTCAAAAGGAACTCCTCGAGCTCTCTTATCTGGGAGTTACCCCTGTGCTTTTGGCCACGCTATCTGACAATTCTTTCACTGGTTCTCTCTAGTCTCAGTTCATTACAGACAAAATTGTCAGATTAATCCCTCCTCAGTCATCCTCTGATTATTAGCACTTCCTTAGTTCTTGGCTGTGGAGAAGTCAAGATGTGGAAATAACAGAATCACTCACATAACCCAGTCCTTACTCTTCCATTTCTTGCAACCTWTTAGCATCATGCTTGAATCTTAAACAATTGGCTTTCCTAGATCTTAAACTACACAAGAGATGTTCACTTCATAATGCTTCCAGCTCCATCCCTACCAAAGATACTTCTTCTCAATTGCAAAGGCTTATTTTTTAAAAGAGCAGGAGGCAATGTGCAGGTGGCAAAAAGACTTAATACACCTCAGTCAAATAATATCCCCATTAAACATTACAGTGACAGAACACAAGCACCTTACAGAATATAATATTTTTCGTTTATTATTACATCCCCCAAACCATTTCCTAATTTCRTAGCTGTTCCACTCATGAGCTATTTTTCTGCATTATATGCCTTTTAAATTCCACAGCTATATGTACTAGGTTTCTAAAGAAACAAAATAAAACTATTAAATAAAGCTCTTTTTTCTACTGTAGCACAACTGCAATTTTAAACCTGAATTTGCATTGGAGTTACGTCATGCTTATAAAATCACAATTTTAAGAGACAATAGRACCTACACCAAGGAAATTTAGAGCAGTATATTGCTTTGTTTTCCATATAAATTTTGTAACTCACATGATTTCACCTGCCAAAATAATACAAGCAAGAAAAAATACTGTTTTGAACACCTCCAATACAAACCAACTTCATGCTCATAGACTAGCTATGATTCTCCAATGAAAGTACTCCCTCCTTGATAGTTAGTTGTTTCCTAATAATAGCAGATACTTCAGAATTAACCCACCAATTCTATCTTTAGAGTCACACTTCTGAGATATAAGTACACAGTTGTAATATTCCCATTTTCTAGTGACTTTTTTAATGGCCTCTGAGACTTTAGTTGAGTAATGGAGCTGACYTCACGAATTTAAATAACATTTTTCCATCAAGTGCTATGTATAATCACAAAATGAGATGTAAAACAGTCAAGAAGAACTTACCCTTTTCATCTGCACTGCATCTGCCAAGGTAAGCTGGAATTTCAGCCTGGTACTGTGAACCAACCATTATTTCCTGAAAATGTAATAAAAATGAAGAGAAAAAATTACCAACAATATTTTGTGTATGGATGTATTATAAATGTCATTAACCTGGCTCACAACACAGAATTCCAGAATGAAGGTACTATTTTAGATACCTAATAAAAATCTAAATGGATTTTTCTCAACAGCGAAGTTTTTTTAAAGCTTAAAAAGAATTGTAACTATTACCTTTCTCAAATCTTCAGATGAATTACCGCTGTCTGCCTCTACATCTTCAGCATCAGATTCCTTATCTCCATCACAWGTGGTGTTTGCTTCAGACACAAAGTAATTTGATTTTAGTTATGAAGAATTTACAGTTCAAACACAGAATTACAAATATCTTATTTACTTTTGAAAGGAGCTCCTGCTTTTATTCAGGCAGTCACTTATGATGAGTCTGTTGATCCACATTTCTATCAGAACCAAACTAGAATGAAATCAGAACACACTGCAGAACTAAAACATTTATCATCRTTGCAAATGAAACAATCTATTATATTTCCAACAGTCAAAAGAAAATGAGATAAAATTTTTCTAGTTGATTTTCTCAATAAAAGCATATACCTAGAGAAAAAAACCAGAAGAGAGTAAAGCTGAAGGCACGTCCTTGTTGCCTACTAAAACCCTTCATCAGAAGTTTTAATGGGCATTCAAAATATTCCTTTAAATCAGGCTGCCTTAGCATGGAACAAAGATATAGAGGAGACAAACAAAATCGAATAAGCAAAAGACTGCTTACTCCTCTTCAATCTTTGTTTCCCCTCCCCTTAAGAAGAAATACAGTGGAGCCCCCCAAACAATTCAAAGACATTACTCCATAGAGCAACTTGTATTTCAGAATCTGGAATGCTGTGGTACTGGGCTCTGAAGTAGTTCTATTTTTATATTTGTATAATCCCCAGCAGTATGGAATCTACAGTTCTGACATGATTACAGCTCTTTTGTATTCTCSAACTTTAGAAAAAACATAGTCATAAACTGGGCTTAAATTTTAGCTTCATCACAGCTAAAAAGAATCATGAACATCAGAGACAAGATTCAAGACTGTATGGACTGAAGCTTTTCCTCTGTAATCATTACCACAATCATCAGTCTATCTCTCTTTGGTTTTACAAGTAAAAAGCAAGGATCTAACCTGAATGCATGGAACAAAACATGCCTGGACAATCACAGGCAATTATTTTGCCCAGTTAATGTCAATTTTGCAGAACAGCCTATGTTACAAATTAGATATGCATATCCTAAAACTCAGTGTTCTCTTAGAATCTGGGAAATGGACAGAGATCAGAAAAAAGATGGAACTGYCAATAGCACAGAGAACTGAGATCTCCTTCCCTGAAATCATGGGTATTTGATTTTAAAATGTCTAGCCTAATGTTCTAACAAAGTAACATTTTGGAAAAAAAAACCATGGCAGCTGAGAACAAAGATGACTCTTTCTTAATTGTCAATACAGATGAGGGGCTAAATACTCTTCTTCTATGAAGCTATCACATTTAAAATGTCATATTCATGAACAGTTCACAAGTGCCAGCATGTTTTGGAGTTTAACTGAAAAAGGAGCATTATAATTTAAAGATTTTTGTTATCGYTCTTTCAATACAAATATCTTGCATTTATCAGACAACAGCATGCAAAGGGCAGAGGGCTATGATTGCTGGTGATTGAGATAGTACATTGTCTTTATCCCTTCCCCCTCTAGAGGAATGAAAACCCCCATAGAATACCTTAAGATACTTGCCAAATTAAAACTGTGATAAAAGTTCTCCACATTGCTCTAACTCTACGATTAGTGAGCAGATGAAATGCAACAGGCAATGAGGAATATCTTATCCAGGTTGGGTAACTGAACCACTGGTTCTCAGATCTTTCCCATCATAGCTCCATGGATAGTGACATTTTGGTGGTCATGGGTTTACAGGCCCCATCCCATATAAAACTACTTTGGCTCACCCCATGAAGTCCTATGGAAAAGTGTTGAATGTGTGAAGGGAAATAATCACAAAGACACTGCGTCCCAGTTCACATCCACAGGCTGCACGTAGGAGTCACTGGCTTAAAAGCAGCAGCAAAAATTTTAGTAGAGAAACACTGATTTAAAATAATGGGTTATATATTAATATAATTCACTAATATATTGAAAATCATGAAGGGTGTTCCTCAATACTGTATTAACCATAATTATGAAGTCATATTGTATTTATAGAGAAATGAATTTTACTTGTGCTTTGAACTGAGAACCAAATATAAGTCTTTCAGGTAATCAGTAATACCAACCAAAGGCAGTGTTCATGTACAATATCCTTCAGAGCACTGTTTCTCAACTCCTGGCACAGTGAGCAGTACTACTCAATTTTGGTATTTTAAGGTATGAAGCTATATAAAATGCTAAACTTTTTGAGTACTGTTATAAAAGTAGGTATCCTACATCTTAATGGCCGAGGAAAGAAGTCAGTAGCCTCATGTGAAGTAACTGATGGTGTCAAGTCATCAGCAGAGGACTGTGTTTCTTCATCATCACCCGACAAGAGGTCTTTAGCAATTTCCTCCTGTATCATTAAAATTAARAAGTAAAACGTCAGAGTGACTATTAAGTGTGGATTGGTAAGCATTTAGATTCAGCCAACTGCAAGCCTCATTACTTAAAATGAGTTACCTTACCATAAGAAAATTTAGCAGACCATACTCCCTTAATTAAAAAGCCAGTTTGCTCCTCCTAATTCTAATATAACCATTCCTTTCAGAGTTAAACATAGAGGTTCACTCCCCGTTTGTCTTCTGTTAAAACAAATGCACAAGAACTGCCTTTTGCAAGCATAAATCTCAGACGTTTGTCCAACTGCTTCCAGTAAGAAACACCAATGGAAGCATATTTAGCATTCTGTCAYTCTTTGCATCACAAGTATACTGAAGCTTTAAAAGCCTGCTGTCTCCTCAGCTCTGGAAAATACAACCAAAAACACCCAAACAAACAGAAAACAAAAAAACAGACAAGCCCCCCAAAACCAAAAGAAAACCAACAAAAGAAGCCAACAACAACAAAAAAACACCACAACCAACCAACCAACCAAAAATCAATCCCCCAAAACCACCAAAAAAAAAAAAAAACCAAAAAATAAAGCCCCGGGAAAAAAAAACCTCAGCCAGGGTTTTTGCAGACTTTTACTGAGGGGACGGTTCCAGATAACAGACAAGTTTCCAGAACAAAAAAAAAAATCTGATATTTCTGTAGGTTAAAGAAACAATATTAAGAATGAAAAAGCACACTTCCTTCACTAGCAGACATGTTTGAAACCCTCTGACAGAGATTTGGAAGGGAAAAAACTGTATTAGACAACAATCCGACTACATTTTTGTAGTCTCAACACAATCGTGAATCCTAACGAGAATCAGATGTGCAGAGCCATCATTATATCCTTCTTTCTGTGGAGTTTACCATTACATCACACTCATAGTAAAARAAGACATATACTTACTGCTTGCATACTTTCTAAGCTCAACTACAAGCTGCACATACTTTGTAGCCAAAAATCAGAAAATCTCAGAATTTAAAGTTAACTTGCAAACCACAGAAGCTGAAGTTTCAGGTTTTTTTTTATCAGCAACGCAGCACATACAGTCACTGCATATAAAACAACCTCTCTCTCACTTCCCAAAGCTAAGACCTTCCCATATGATATAAATTTGAAAATAAAATTCCAAAGCATTTAAGAGGACATTTTCAAGTTATTTGAAACYCTGGAAGCCAGAGTTATTTCTGGACATCGCATATACAATCCCACTTCTTAACTAAAAAAACYGCAAAACAACTAACAAACCACCTACTTAAAAGTTCTTTCCATGTGTTTTAGAACTGCTGACATGTTTTCCTTTGGCACTAATAAAGTGACACTAAGTTGCYATGAATTTGAAACTGTCACTATTAGAACTAAATGCCCAATATCCTTGAAATGATTAAAACCCAGTGTAACCATCAAAACTAAAAACATGTATCAACAATCAAAACAAAATACGTATTTTGTAACATCAAGAGTTATGACAGGTAATTTAAGGCCACCTGGATTTCTGCCTTTAAACAACGATTCAGGTGAAAATGGTTCTGACTTACTTTATCTAGAGTCATATCTGGAAGTTCATCTGCAAGTTCACTTGGAGAGCTATTCGCACTGGAACCTGGCATAACCGGAATCGTGGGTTCATAGCCATAGAATGCTAGTAAATCTTCCAGTGGCATGTTTCCTTCCTAATACAAGAAGATTTACACCACTTCAACATACTGACAATTACTTGTAAACAGTTCAGGTCTAAGAGGACAAGACATATTTTAAAGAACAGAAGTAACCAAGCAAATTAAAAAAAGCTCACCTGAAAGCAGGAGTGACTAAAGGTTTAAAATACTGCAATTCTATGATAAAAATAATTCATAAACATGYTTCTTGGCATACAGTGAAGTTCTGTCAAGCCACTGGGGAAAACATTTTACTGACGAAACTAAAGATTAAGTATTAAAAATTTTCTCCTTATATGATAGATACTGTAAAACATGATTTGTCAATATTTCTTAAAGAGAAATAATGTTGAAACACTTTATTCCCATAGTTACAGCTGCACATGTGAAAAACCCCACAAAAGTAAATTGATATAGAAACTTTTAAGCCKTCCCTTTCATCTCCTGCACAATGTATTTTATATTAACCACTGAGAAAGTAATAAGAAAGACAGCGAAGAGAAGGCAAAAATCAAGAGAAAGGCTTGATTTTTAACCTGTCTTTCCACTTTTAGTCAAGTGATTCTAATAACTATCATCATAATTGTATCCTAATACAATTAATAAAACAACAAACAATGAAGATTTCTTTTTAGTTACCTGGTTCAAGACATCAGAGTATTAAAAATATTTTCAAATATTTATATTTTCACACTTTTAAAAATCTATTGATGAACTCATGCACTACTTAAATTGCTGTTTTTTCTTTAGTCAGGCGAGGTCTTAGTCCTGCAAAGACTTTTCACAATGGGAAAATGGAAATTCATGTCAGCCTTTCCTCGATCAGGACCTAAAGTAATAAGGTGTTTAGGATGAGTGGCTCTCAGTTCTTGTTTCTTCTATTAAAGAAGCAGTGAAGAGAATTTTGTGGAATAACAATTCCATTTTAACCATCAGACCTGGCAAAATGCTTCACTACTATAAGAGCAAGGTCATAATCAGCAAAAACGTAATTGTAGAAGTACTAAGGGGGGAAAAAAGAAGAAAAAATCAGGAGTACAAATACTGTCAGCTCCACATTTGTTTTCACACAGACTACATAAATACTATGTCGTATTTGATACTAAAAATCACATGTTTTTTGAAAGTCTGCTGWCCAAAACCTGCAGTTGCGTTGTGGTGTAAGTGGGTCACCAAACAGCATCAACCTATGGATGTTCAGCATTCAGTAGGCATTTAGAATGGGCGATTGCACTGCCAAGGATGAAAAAGGAGTGTTAATGTGATAAACTTCTTATTAAGAAGGGTAAAATGGAAGAGGAAAAGCRAAAGAGCACACTGATCCTTTTGTAGATCCACAGAATGCTAAACTGATACATATTAAACATAGAAATGTCATTTATATAGCAAATTAATGTGACCCATCATGCCCAAAACAGTGTTGTTTGTCTGCTTATTGGAAAAGTAAAACCTGACCAACATAACGAAATACAGCTAGATGCCACTTTTAACAGTATGCAAAATGTACAGTTTCAACATAAAAGTGATCTTAGATGACATGACTCTAAACCTGTGTCAGTGAATTCTCTACCAAAGCAAATGTGCTACTAAATAGAGTATGAACACTAACTCCTTTGAAGGGCTAAGCTTGGCCTTTTCTGAAATGACGCACTGCTACAACCTAACCAGACTTTCTTTTCAACAAGCTRCAAATGCATTTTTGCAAAGAACTGCAAATTGAAGGACAGCCTGAATATTCTTTTCATTAAAAAAGTTACAATATGTATGGACATTCACAAGGGAGARAGTCCTCTTACCTTTTCTAAATCTTCAATTTCAGAACTGAAATTTTTGCTTTCTTCCATCATTTCCTCCTCTTCGAGAGTTCGCTCATCATCATAATCATGTACCAGCATTTCAGCAGATGGGTCAAAGTCATGATCCTCAGATGATAAAGAGCCAACTATCAAGAAAAACTTAATTTGAGAAAATTTCTCTCCTCTATCAACATATGAAATTAAATCACAACAAAAAAAGTTGCATTAATTCTTTTACAAACAGGGTCAGAACTCTCAGGGGAATAACAAATTTGCAACTTCTTGACAAATTCAGCTGCTTTAGCTAACCTTTACTTTTCGTATTTTAAGTAATAAACACTATTTTGTCTTTTGCAACACATTGAATACTTGGAAAAAGAACCTAAACAACCAAAATGAAGTTTCAGTAAGTACACTCTCAAATTAATATTTTACTGAATAGAAGTTTGGTCAAAACACYCTTGAAATCATCATTAAGATATAAAGCATTCACATCACAAGATTTCAGAAGCTTCAAGACTTTGATCTACACACACAGATTTTATTTAMGTGATTTATATGGTAACAAGCATAGTTTTTTACTGGCAAACAGGTAACTAAGGTTATGAATTCACATCCTAATAACAGGAAAATAAAAGACTTGTTTCCAATCTTTAGCGTCACAAATTGATCTTCTAATAAAATTAATTTTGCATCATTTGATCTAAAAGAATAAACATGCTGAGTTTCAAGAAATATTATGGAAAGTGCACCAAAAATAACAAAATGCACTAATAGAACGCATTAATTAACAAATCAGTGATGGCTCTGCGGTCCAACGGACATTATTTCATTACTGAAGGCGATACTCAGAAGTCATCAAAAAAGTAGGTATTATCTTAAACACYGTTTGTCATTTAAAATGTTATTATCAGATTCAACATGTTTTAAAGATGGAAATATTCTGTATCAGTGTTCTACAATAAAGAAYATCCAAATTACAGGCTAGTTTTGCTCTTTAATGTTCACTACTTTATGGCTTTTAGGTTAGAGAAAAAAAAACAGATTAGGATATTTCTTTTTGATTTCTGTTTTTTTCCCTTTACATAATAGTCCTCTGCTGAAATCCTGGGATTTCAAGCATCAAAGAAAAGGTTTATCAATAATTATTTCTATCAAGGAACTCCTTCAAAAGTTTTGAAGGAAAAAGCTACAAATTTTCAACCGTCTTCAAAAAACAGTACGTGTTCTTCTTGGCACTGCTTTCAGCCTTGAAACAGACAGCTGTATATACCAACACTTCTAAACCTTAAAGAATGCAATTTTTCATCATTAGGTATTCATTCTGTACAGGCAGATAATTAAACTTTGTTCAGCCTTCTTAAGACAAGGCTGTAAAAGTTTGTAATAYACTGCAAAAAACCATTCAGGCCAAAAATGTTTTTTATTCAAATGCTACTCATATGCTGGCCTCATAGAACTTTCAGCATAGCTGACGATGCTACAGTAATAACATTATGTGTTTAATTTTCTTGCTCTTGGCCATCACATTCAGTTCAAATTTTAAGGAAGTATCAACTGCCATAATCTAACCTGTATTTTTAAGGATCTGCTCAAGATTATTGCTTCTAATGGCTTTTCTAACTAATTTTCCATTTAACTCAAGGCAAAGCTCTGTTCTGTAGAGTTTACACTAAAAAGTACCACTTCTCCTGTAGTTCCGAATGGTCAATACCCTGTTTAAAATATAGAAAACTATACTGAAAAATTCAAGCGCAAGGGATTTCATGGTAGTTAAAAATAATGACATACACTTCAGAGGGCACTTGCATAGAAGTAAATATGTTTCCCAAATATTTGAAACTAGCCCTTCTGAAGTGAATGATGCTTGGTTGTATCACGTAATCCAAAGAACCTTAACAGCAGTTAGTTACAGCCTTAAAAGTTACTTGTTATTATTTTAAACATCTTCTGTTATTACCAAGAACTCAAAAATTTAGACAAGCCTGTATATATCAGCAACAAGAGAAGCTGTCTCTCTCCAGGCTATCTGGTTTTACTGAGATGCTGACTTTAAAGTGCTACACAACTTGAATTTTTGGTTCCGAGCAGCCAATTTCTAACTGCAACTGGACTTAAGTGAAGAATTCCACAGCGCACATCTCCTCTTAAAAACCTGGCAGGCGGTTAACAGCGGGCACACGAAGCCTTAGGAAAACTACGAGGGGATAAATTTGGGAAGGAGCAGCAAGGAAAGCAGCCTGCAGGCGACAGGACGGGTGCCGATGCCGGAGTTGGTCGAGGACGAACCTGGGCTCGAACTCCCAAAGGAAGCCTGCAAGAAGAGAGAGCGAGGTGAGAGCGGGCTCCCTCCGGCCCGGCAGCAGGCAGGGCTCCTCATTTCACGCAGCAGTGGGAGCTGCCCCGTTTCCCCGCTTTCCCCCGCTCCTCTCCGGCCTCAGCTCCTCCGTCCCGCCCTGTAAGCCGCTCCATCCCGCTCACCCTCGCCCATCCCTCCTTCCCTCGCTCCCGCCTGCCGCTCTCCGTCCCTCCTCCTCCCCTGGCTTAAGGCCCCCAGGGGCCGCGCCAGGCCCGGCCGCCGCTCCCGCTCCCTCCGGCCCCGGCCGGGAGGGACGTGACACGGACCGGACCGACCGCCGCCTTCTCCCCGCTCCCAGCCCGGGGCTCGCTCCTCCTCTCTCCCGCCGGGCGGTTCTCCATGGCCCGCGCCGCGGCGGCG